>NC_089983.1:43296296-43599796 GCF_036417845.1 Apteryx mantelli
GTCTGTTTAAATGGTTGTGCCATGAAATGCATCTTATACAGCCACTCTGGATAAGCAATATATTGTACTGTAAATATAGCAATTGCTGTCATAACTTGGAGTTAAAATGTCTGGATGGTAACTAGTGCCTGTCTAATATTAAATTGGAAAAGAGCATAGGTCTTCATCTTATGGTGCTGTTTCAAAAGATATTTCTCCTATTTTGATTCTAGGAAATTGTGAAAATTTGTGGAGAAAATGTTACTATGCTACATTGAGATCCAAACCGTGATTTTTGGTTTATCTGTAAAGGATGTCCATAAAACCCATTGTTTTTGGTTTTCAATGTAATTGTAAATATGTGAAACTGTATTCATGTCATTGCTGTGTCTGACACTAATGTGGTGATAGTGGGGGGCAAGAGGGAGGGAGAGGATATGCAACAAAATACCACTAATTTTCCCTAATGGAAACCCACTGCAAATTAGTGAATGGTGTGAATTGCAGCCTGGTTGAAGTGTTTGAATGAAAATTAATGGGATCAGCATCAGCTTCACAAGTGAATGAATGAATAAATGCAATAAAAGGCTAATAGACAACAATATTACTCTGTTTATCACTTTGAATCACTGATTAGTTTTCTTTTGCTATAAACTTGAATACATGCATTACATAATTTGTAAAATTAAGCTTACGTAGAGACCTTGCTACCACACTAATAAAATTTTTCCCTTTTTGTGAGATAAGAGGTTTGTAGAATAGTGAGATTCTTTTATATGTTGAACCTTAATTCTGTTCCTAATGGTGAAAGTGCTGAAGTAATGTCACTGTGATCTAGTACTTCGGTATATGCATAAAATGGCAGTTCTGTATATCCTTTTGGCTAACTGTAAATATAAATGTTTCATATTAGTGTAGTTGAATTTTTGAGGTACAGCCCTTTGTGTGAGATTAGAAACATTTATTTCTAAGGACTTGTAAAAAAAAAAAAAAAAAAAGTATTTTCAATAAAAATCCCTACCTCACCTGTTTTGCAGAAATTATCCCATTTCCTATGTTTAATTTTCCAATTTTATCTGTAAACATGAAGATCCCCTTTCAGTTATTGGCGAAACCCTGCTGGTTTTCATCAAGTGAAACAAATGTTGGATTGCTTAAAAATTAGGTATAATTTGTTTCCTTTGCCTCCTTTACGTGATGGATCAGGTTTGGGAACATGTGCGTTCTAGCAATCCGTCCCTCGCCCCGCCGCAGGGTGGAGAGCCTGTACGCTCTCGTGTCCTTGTGTGGTGTCTGACAGGGCTTGGAAGGTTGGTTTGGGGGGGGGCAAGTGGGGGCGGGTGAAAGGGATGGATGTCACGGGCCTGACAAAGATATTTGAAAGACCCTAAGGGAAAAGTTCCTTATCTTTGCTTGGCATAAAGGATATGGAGCAAGCAAATAATTCCCAAATAATTTTTTTTTTAACTGGGATGTAAATGCATGTTCCCATAATGAGTTCTAAAAGTAAATGTGTTAAAAGCCTTAAGTTATGCCAAAAGAACTAGCTAATTCATCCTTTCTCTTAAATAATTAACTGGTTACATCTTTACTTAAAAAAAAAAAAGTGATACTAGCATGAGTCCTCTCACCTTGTTCCAAGGAATGACGGTGGTCCTTACCCAAATCAACTTTTTCCCCCACCCCTTATATTTAAGTTCCTTTATATTCCTGCACTTTTAACTACACCCTGTTCAAAGATGTTGTGTTCTTTGACAATAGCTGTAAAAGTGACTTTCTGAAGATGTTGCAAGGCTGTGGGAATGTCTCCAAGACTGCTCCCAAACCGTGGCAGGAAGTATGGGAAGAGGGGTGCGCTGCCTGGCGCACGTAGAAACCCCTCCTCAGAGCCCTCCCTGGCCCTCTCTGTAGTGTCACTGGGGTTTTTACTTACGTGTAGGAACCAGAGTTTTGACAGGAGGTTTCTATAAATGATGCCAGTTCCTGCTCAACTCTGTGGAGGAGCTGTGCAACTTGGCACTATTTTTGAACCTGAATCATCTCAAAAAATTGTGGGTTTTCTGGGCTTGATGTTTACTTCCTTGAGAAGAAAGGCTGATACATATATTCTAAGATGAACATTTTTATTTAGTACAGCTGTTTGCAGTTTCAAGACCAGTAAAAACAGTTGAGTTGGCATGCCAAAGAAACCTGACTTTTCCTGAGATTTGAACAATAGCTCGGAGCTTTAAAATTTACTGCATAAAAGAAACACTAGGTATCCACTACAAAGATAAAAGGACACATACTTTCACATTCTTGACTTTAACCCCCAAATCTTGAGGAAACCTTGTATTACAGTAACGTAGTCACAGCCTGCAGCCTTTATAATGGGTTCTTCCCTTCTCTTTTGCTCCTGGCCAGTATTTTTTTAGAAATGAAGGAAGGCTGTGCCCTTTTTTAAAACAATATTTATAGCAGGGCAAGCCTTACTATACATACATAAGCAAGTATGTCCCTTTTCCCTTAACTGTACTGCTTTTCACTGAAAAGAACTTTTTTTAAAGAGGTTTCTCACTTTTTCCCTTATTAAATTTGATACCTTATTAAAGACATCTAAATTACCTGAATTTTGATGTGAAAATCTATGCTCTCTTTAAGTAAGAACTATGCAAAGTTAGACTTTATTATAGTATATTCTACTAACTTGGACGCAGTCTAGAGACCCAAGGCACACTAAATCAACATATTTCTTTCTCTAGCTGTGCCCAGGACAGGGCTGGGATGCAACTACACCTCCCCTAATCTCCAATGTGTTTAAAGCAAAAAAAACTTTGTTGTAAGAGCTGGCTTTAAACAATATCCTCATTCTGTAAGTCTGAAATCTGGTTAAACAAGAGCAAAAATGTACTTTCAGATTTCAATACATGCTCAGGTTAATGTGTTATAAACCTTTTCAGATGGAGACTAATTTTAGTGTTCTTAGCTAGAAGGAACGTTACCTTTAAATTCTAATTAACTAATAATTTTAATATTGGAGAATTATCAGACTTTACCAACAAAAATGCTAGTTTTGCTTATAAAGACACAAATGCATAAGGTGTAGGTTTTTTATAACTTAAATTTGGAGTTTTCACTTCATTAGCTGCACATCCTAGAGCATTCCCATTCTTTCCCCCCATTTATGATTGTCATCTCAGTATCATTTCATGCTAATTAAAAGGTCATATTTACTTTGCAGCTTCTTTGGAGACACAATCCAAGAAGAATTAATATATATCATGGAATTATGTACATCCCACTTCAGATCATATGTCAGGGCTCCTACCTTTATTCTGCAAGTTACTTTAACATGAAGATGTTCAAGTTCCCATGGATTTTTGGCAAGAGGATCAACCAGTATCTTCAAAATGGAACTGACAACTGTTTGAACTGTGAAAATGACTGTGGTGTTAGGATTTCTCTTGTACTGGCATAATGTTCTCTCATTGTTATCATGCGGTATTATACCTATAGAAAATATTAATAAAGAATTTTGCTAGAAGTACTGCTTTCTCCTCACTTTTTTTTAAGTTTAGACCAAACAACTTTCTAAAGTCAGACTACTGGAATAAAACTTGGAAGTGATTTAAGTAATTAAAATGTTTAACTCCATGGGGAAAGAGGAATTCAAACTTTTTGCTGCATTCCTTCTTTCCATTTCGTAGAACACCACTTTTTTATATTTCTGCTGGCACTGAAGTCAGGGTCTGGAACCGGTGAGGTCTCAGCCCTCAGCAGTTACAGGGCTGAGTTTTACTGCACTCATTCCTGGAACCTAGGCGCTCGCAAAGGCATAAGGTTCACAGTGTTTTGATGGTTTCTACAATGTCTCACTCTCCTGAAGTCATGAATATAAAATGTATTGAGGAATAAACCTCATCAGAAAGAGGACAGTCTAAATACTTCTTTCCACCTAAATCTTTGTTTTATTGAATATAATATCAGGTGTTCTTCAAGTTTTATTTAATTTCATGGAGTTAGTAGTAGCTAGCTATACTAACTGTAAAATTTATTTTTCCCAGTGCAGGTCATGACTAATATACATCACCTAATTACAGTGCTAAGTCAAGTGTTTTTCAAAACAGTTCAAATTCACTGTTCTGTTCAGGTCAAGGATATTCAAAATGGCAGCAGACCATTTAGTGATTCAAACAGCGAGGCCAGTGAAGAGCCATGAAGGTGATTAAGGGACTGAAGCACCTGACATAGGAGGAGAGGCTGCGAGTTGGGGCTGTTCAGCCTGGAGAAGAGATGGCTCGGGGCATGGGGGGGTTAATCATCGATGTGTGCAAAAACCTGATGGGAGGGAGTGAAAAAGCAGCAGCCAGACTCTTCTCAGTGGCGCCCAGTGACAGGACAAGAGGCAATGAGCACAAATTTAAATATAACAAGTTCCATTTAAGTGCACGAAAAAAAGCCTGTTTTACTGTTAGAGGGACTGAGCAGAGCAACAGGTTGCCCAGAGAGGCTGTGGAGTCTCCATCCCTGGAGATGCTCAAAACCCAACTGGACACAGCCCTGAGCAACCTGCTTTAGTTGACCGTGCTTCGCGCACAGGGCTTTTGGCACCTGCAATGCTTTCTTGCTGATAGCAAGGAAACTGGCATTCCCAATTTACCTTCTTTTTCATGGACTGGTGATAGTTTTTCTTTTCTTTTTTTTACATATGGTCCTGTGTTCTTTTCTGAAAGCATACTTAAGTTTCTAAAGAGCATATGGTGAATGAATGCCCACTCCAATGAGCATATATGTTGAAAATAAAGTTAGTTTAATCATATTGCTGTCTAATAATAGACATCTCATGCACAATTGATCTCTGGTCAGTTATGCTGTCACTTTTAAGTCCAGTTCCATCTGATCTTTTTGCAAAGTGGAAACATGCTTTATATGGAAGATATATACTCATTTGGCAAGAGTTTTGAAAAATTCACTGTCTTCCTTTCACAAAGGGATGTTCCAGCAACTGCAGAGCAGAAGGGCGTTCATGTTGATCTCTGCATTAAGGGTTTGAAAAATCAGTACATGAACATGCATGCCTGTGATGTAAGTGTTCATAAAATCTAAATGCAAGCTTAGCTTTTTTTTTTTTTTTTAGCAGTATTTATAGGAAGAGACTGTTGGCACTTATGAATTATAGAAGTAAAATAGTTTATTACAGAAATTTTTCTTTGTTCCTCTAAATTCTTCTTAAAACTTGGATAATTCTGCTAATGTGGCTATTTTGGGTGCACCAAATATGTCTTTAAGGAGGGTGACAACTATCTGTTTGATCTGGTGTCAGTCAAAACCTTTTTCTTCTTTAATATAGCTGAGGCTGTTCTGTCATTTCCAATCAACCAAATTCTCGTTAAGAAGATCATTTGGAATTACAGTAATGCTAGAACCAAGGAGTTTGGGTGTTTTCAACCACCAGTTTGGAGGAAATGGAGACAGGAAGAACATAAAGGACACCAATTTCTTAAATAATAAACTAGCGGGAAAGATGAGATGAAGGAGGCATTTATCTTAGGACATGGTGAGATCATATATTAAAACTTTGCCACCATATGTGCATTCTGCTTTTTTAAAGGATAAATGCTTTACTAAAAATGCTTTATATCTGTATGCTTCCTGCTACCTAACAATTCATTTTACCTTTTAAACACTATTCTCTCTGTACTGAAATACATATTATGTCTATATTTAGAGTCAGCGATTTTTCTGGATATTGTTAGGTATTTCACAGTACTCCAACAGGCATGAGACTTCAGGTTTCTGGCCTCCAAGGCCAGTGTTTCACCCACTAAATGACACACACCTCTCTAGTGTCCAAGTGTCTCTAGGAAAAAGGCTGCTATTAATTTCAGTAGAATACCTGTGGAGGTCAGGAGCTTAGCTCTTGAGATCTATAGTACATTTAAAAGTCTGGGACAAAGTCAACATTTAAAACAAAATAAACACCTTAAAAATAATTCTCACGATGGGTGAATGCTAGCTTTTAAAATATACAGAATTTTCTGTTTCAAAAAACTATGTATTTCCTGTACTGGCAGTGGCAAGAAATTTTCTCCTGCAGAAAAAAAAGCATTATGTGAAAATTCTTTCTGTTAGAATACTGTCCTGAAAACAACAAAACAACATGCTAAATGTAGGCTAGATCCAACCAACAAGAGAGCTGATCTGCAAGACTTTTCACTGAAGTTAATCCAGCATTTTGTCTAAAACTCAGTGGTGCCATGTGGCTGCCTGAAAATTATAGGGCAAGTTATGTGCTGAATATAAGGCCTAGGAAAACAGAATTTGTGACTTTTGTTCAATACCATCATAGATGGTAAAACTATTATATGCACACTATTATTTTGAAGCTTTCCTGAAATGTTAAAAAACCTAAACGTTTGCAATACACTTGTCCTACATAGCCAAATGTACCATATAGGAGGTAACTTAAGCTTCCATCAGTAGTCTCCACCATTCAAACTATCTGATTTTTTCCTTTCCTTTTTCAGTTAAAAATCTACATACCTGGTTAGACACGCATGCACAAAATCCACTGCAGTTCTGGAGAATCGATCAGGTAGGGAAGGCATCAGTCCTCTGTGGGTCCCAATATAGAACATGGCTGCTATCCTATCCATGGAAGCCAGCGGCGGTTTTCCCATTGCCATCTCAAATACGGTGCAGCCCACACTCCAGATGTCTGATTTTCTTCCATATCCAGACTCATTAATAACTTCTGGTGCCATCCAGTACGGAGTCCCGTGCACAGACTTAAGCATCTCACTGTGCGTGCCGTTGAGGCTTGCCCAAGCTAAACGCTTGGCACAGCCAAAGTCAATTAGCTTCACTATACCATTTGGCATGAGCATAACATTATTGCCTTTGATATCTCTATGTACCACACAGTTGTCATGCAAGTATGCAACCCCTTGTAGAATTTGTTTTGTATATTTACAAAGGACAGTTTCTGGCAATGGACCAAAACGATTAATAATACTAGAAATTGAGCCACCAGGAACAAACTCCATGAAAATGCTTACAATGTTGTCTTCCAGACAAGTTCCTAAATAAGTTACAATGTTGATATGCTTCAATGTCTTCAAAAGATCAACTTCCTCTTGCAACTTCTGATACTCCTTTTCTGTAGTCAGTTGATCTGAGGTATCCAAAACAACCTGTTTCACAGCTATTAATTGACCCTGGCTTGTCAGACCACAGTACACCTGCAATGAAACTAGCATTTATTAAAATGAAACATGAACTATAAAATATATTTACTTTTTTTTTTAAGTATCTTTGCATTTGTTTAGGACTCATTTGTATAATCCAAAATATTATTTGTCTAATAGGACAACAGTCAGTTACAAGGTAAGATGTAGCTCAAAGATGACCAATGTGTCTCAAAACATATTCAGATTTCAACTTACCGTGCCATAGGCTCCTTTTCCAAGCACCTCACCTCTCGTCCACATGATAGGCTCCTTGTTAGTCAAACTGCTTTCAGATAATTTAGTAGATTCTTCAAAGTTTAGCAGATCACTTTCTTCATTTGACACCAAAAAGGCTTCACTGTAACTCTGCTTGAAAGATGACGGTCAGTGTGGGGAGGAGGCAGGGAGGAAGATAAAGGTTTCATATGGCCATTACATTTTTTATAAGAAATAATTTTTCTTCTGGCATGACTCTTCTATAGGTTTTTATATAGGCCCATTGCCCAGCTCACTGATATGATGGCTATACTATGTAAAACTATGTAAATAGTTTCAAGTGTTTATCACAATAGTGTATAACCAGAGCATTATAGCATGGCATCTTTTTGCCATTAAAATGAAGTCAGGTGAAAAGAACACTTAGAAGAGTAGGATATACACCTGCTTCCTGCTATTTTTTGCCACGAAGCTACAGTTTGCTAAGCTGAAGGGTGACTGTGACTATAGCATTGCTCTAGATAAAATTATTTAACCCAAGCCTGATGAAAACAATTTGGAGATTACCTTACAGGAAGAGAAAAAAGGACAACAATTTCTCCATCTAGCTATCAAACACTAGTGAGAATGGAGATATAGCCTGCATCATTGTCAGCAGAAGCATAAGGAAGTGTATCTACATGTAGTGAAAGAAATTTCCTTATAGATTTGTCATTTAAATAGACAAAAAGCTAAAGGGGTCAAGGAGAAGCAGTACTGGTAGATAAGCAACCTAGTGGGTGCTGAGTGAGCTGGGTAGCAGAATCTAAAAGCCTTCTGATTTTGGACCAGCATCTTTCATCTAAGCAGTTTTAATTTAAGCATAACATTTTAATTAACATAAACTAAATAGTATGTCTGATAAGCCAATACTTGGAGTCATGTCTAGAACAGTATCTGGTGGGTCTCAGAGACTCAAGGAAGCTGCCCATATAGATACTGGATACCCAAGAGCCATTTGTTGTTTCTTTTCATATTTCTTAGGGGTCAAGACCTCAAATGCTTTTGCCTTGGTCCAAAGGCAAAAGCCTTTTTTATATGTGCTCTTGGGCTGAAATAGCCCCTTCCTTTTATTCACCTCATTTTTTTCAGTTTATCTTGATGGCTCACGTTAGCCATGACAGCTATTCCTGTCATGCCCGAGTACAGTCTGGCTGGTGTCCTGACAGGTGGTCTCTGACATGGATATCCTCCAGGGATACTCAGTGGGCAGCTGGGCCAGGAAAAAAGAGACTTGATCATTAATGAGCACATACTACTTACTACCATTACCTAATTGACTGCTATTTTCTTCATTAATATTAAGACTCATCATCCAAACCTGTGCTGTAGCAGCACTCAAAGGAACTAGCAAGGTACAAGGAATTACCTTCTCTAGAGCACAGTTTACAGTCTCGCCATCTCCATTCACCATGCTTCTTTCTTCTTTAGGATGTGTATTTTGAACTTTCGGACCTGTATTTTTTTTTCTTGAAGGGATGATGTCTTTTTCTTCAAGCACTAGCAATTCTGCTGCCAGACAACAAAGCAAGTCATCAGTCAGGTCCTTATTATCTGCCCAGGACAGAATGTTTTGACTTGTCTGGAAAATGGGGCTTGTAGCATTTGTTGTCTGAATCACTGAAGGCTGAGCCAATTCATTTGGCAAATTACTATTTTGAGGTGTGTGCGCCCAACTTTGATTTAATGCTTTTGCAGGGGATTGACACTCTGGTCTATCTGAAAAGGGCAAAGCTTCACATTTATTTATAGTCTTGCAGGAGGTCTGCTTTGATTCCAGGCCTCTGAAGCTGTCCATATCCACTATGCACTGGGGTACACATAAGTTCTGGTCTGTTGTTAATAAATTGCTATTTAGAGCAACACATTCTGAGTCTTTATCAGGGAATTGAGGAAGATTCTGATTGCAGGTAGCAAATACCTGACTGCTGGATACATCCTGAAAGTCTAAAGACTGCTCCAAAGAGACTTCCTTAATAGTTGATAAGTTTGAATTTGAAAATTTTCTATTTTGCTCAGTTGATTGTGAAAACTCCTCTAAAAATGGAAGCTGATGGTCTTTGTCTTCATGAAACAATGTTATGCTCTCTGAAGTCTTTATTGGACAATCTGGACTAGAAATTATCACACTATCTTGCTCCATGTTGCTATCACTCAACTCCGTACTTTGGTCTTTTGGAGTTAAGCCTTTCTGCTTTCGTTTAGTGTCAGGAATGGTCTTCTTTGGCTTAGAATACATTCTCTTTTGAGTATTTCTTACTCGGCTGCTTTCTCTTCCTTTATTGCAGGTAGATTTGCAGGTATTAGCAGTGCATCTCCCAGGTGGAGCAGAACAAACATCCCTATAAAATCTGTTCTCATGTTGATCAAGTTCACGCATGTGGGAATAGACAGGAGTTCCAAACATTTCATAAATTCCTGGGCCTTTGTCATTTGAATTTATTTTCCTGAACATGTCACTGTATTTCAGATCTATGAAACCTGAAGCAGACTGGGCACGTGGTAGAGAGAGAGGAGTGGCAGATTTCTTTAAAATAACTGCATTTTTGCAACTGCAGGGAAAACCTTGCTTTTTAGTCTTCTGAGCACTCTGAGCAAAATGGTATTTGTCTACTTGAGGCATCTTTTTTTGACACTTTAGAGAAGTCTCAGATTTCATGTGTGGCAGTTCTAAAGATGGGAAAATCTGACTCTTGGCACTCATCTTGTGTGTGTTACGTTTTGTGGAACTCTCATCAGAAACAACTAAGTCTTCAGATATGTTGCTCCTCGTTTTAGACTTGGATGAACATTTATTTCTATTTATCTTTATTTTACTTTTGTCATTTTCTTGACGAGCAAGAATGTTGAAGCTCTGACTAGCATGAGGAGGCAGGCTTCGGATGACACTCTTTTTTCTGGTAGGTTGTTTAGCAATGTGTAGTTCCCGTGCTGGTTCTTGTTCAAAGAGTGTAACATGGACAAGAGGTACAAGTTTACTTTGGTCTTTTGCAGTTACTTCTGATATTGCTTCCTTTTCTATTTCAAATTCTAAGAGACAAACGCTATTTTCTGTTTGCTTTCCAGAAGGATCTTGCACTTCTACTCTGGGAATTATTTCAGTTACAGAATGATCTTCTAAGACATGGCAAGCTTCCATCACTTCATTTGTACAGGAAAAATCCAAATCATGATTGTCAAGCACAAAGTTCGTACTCTCAGGATCTTCATCTGGCCTGGAATCCAGTAGCATCCCTGTAGCATCTCCTTCTACACCAGTTCTAAGGGAATTCTCCACGAGTTTTTCATTATTTCTGGCTCTTAAGGTGTCTGCATTGTTTGAAACAGGACATAGGGCTGTAAATATTCCACAGTTTATCTGAGTGTCACCTGAGGTCAAGTAGGGATAACTATCATCACCAAACCTGTCTTGTGTCATAATATTGACATTCTTACAAGTAATTGAAAGCTGGTATTTCATCAGGTCATTCTTTTCAGTATTAGTAGCTACATCAGCTTCCTTACATTTTAAATTGTTTTCATTTTCTTCTTTCTTGTCTTGAGGATACTCACAACAGTTACCCATGCTGAAGGAATAAAGGTCTTTTCTTGGAGTAAATTTATCAGAAATACTAACCACAGTCAAGTCTGATGACTTTTGAGCGTGCAATAGACTGTCTAATTGATACTGATAAAATTTAGCAGTTGGTTTTATAGGCAGAGGAATAGAATTCATAATATTCAAAATATTTCTGTTGTTGATGCTTTTGTTGACATTATCTTCTAGAGGAGCAAGCTGAATTGTCCTTACAGGTTGAAAAGTCAATGGTGGCAGATGAAACTGTAATTTCTGTGAAAATATTAATAACTTGCTACACAGCATATACATATAAAAATCTAACACCTAAGAACCAAGTAGGATAAAAAAACAAAAAACAACTATTCTTTGATACTTTCCCATAATTAACCCACTGTGAAGTGCAATAGCAACGCCCCAAAAAAAAGATGTGATTTTTCTTACATCCACAATTAATTCTAAGTATTCAGTAGCAGGGAAAGTGGGGTTCTTGCTATGAAGCACATGTCACTACTTATGATGCAAAAATAATAAGCTTTGTACACTCATACATTTGTCATACATCTCATCCCTTAATAGTTATGACTTTGTTATATGATTTCTGCATGTTTGCTATAGGAATTCAAAGGCTGGTCAGTTATTTCATGTACTAAAAAATTTCTTTCTTGCTGTGCACTTTCACTGAATGAGAGAGCCATTCTTACGTTGATGTTTAAAATCACCTCCAAGAGTGTCCTGACACTAGTAAATTATATTCCCAATTAAATTAAATCTCATGCAAGCCATTTTTAAAAAGCAAAAATTATAATACTATAACAGAATGCCAATTAATCCATTGAGAAATTATTTTAGATTATTTCTAGGTTTTAAAAGATATTATTATAAATCTGAACATATAGCTTCTCAATAAGTCCAGTGTAGTCTTATAAAATTCCATCAGCCATGCTAGGTGGGTCACAGATCCTGCTCAAGGAGTCATTTGTTGGAAGCTAGCACAATCTTCACTACACTTTGTCAATGAAGTTAAATGGAAAGTTATCTAAAGGAAAGTTTTTATATGGCATTAACTGAGAAGTCTGTTGTGTTTAGGATGTATTTTTTTATTGCTCCCTTCTTCCTTCCCTTCCCTTCCCATTAGTTGAAAGGCACCATATATTTTTGAAACAGAAGACTTGAGAATTTGAGTACTTTGTTGTGATTATTCAGATGACTAGGGTAAAAATAATTTTCTCAAAATTATTTTTATTCTTAATTTATAGGAAATCATATAAGCCAGAAGAATATACTGTATATTTACATGCAAAAGAATACAATAAAATAGTTACACAGTCATATGTTTTGAGTACTCATTTGCACATCTATATTCAAAATCAGTTTGCAATCTGCAGGAAATTTTTGTTTGCATTCCAGGGCAAACTGAGGTCTGAATGGGCCAGGAAGTGCAGTGAGTGCTGTTTTGAAATTTACAGTTCAGACAGCTTTGTCTAGTCTGCATGGCTTTAATCTGAATGCTCAGTTTATCCCAAATGATATGCCTCTAGAAATCAGCAGATCCTAACACGTGAAATAAAGCTGTATTAAATCATAATGAGGTCAAATAAATGATTTTTCTTAAACATTACCCTCAATTTGAAATGTTTTTTTCTCCATAGCCCTTTTATGATCTTTATCAGAACTCACAATATTATTTCTAAGTTCCTTGCTTTTTTCCTGTGAACACTGTTGTGTTCTGTAACAGGTCTGCTACAGTACACAGATGATTCAGTAAGACAAGTCCTTTGTACTAATGACGGTTAATTAGTTTCTATAAAGACCAGATTCTCCTTTTTCGAAGTACAGTATGTTTGATCTTTTCTAAGTTTTAGGGCTGACTGGGTGTGAGCAGTGAGTCATGTAAAATTGCTAGTATCATTGAAAGTACAGAAGTAACTACAAAAACTGTTTGTCAGGAATCCTATTTATACTTATTGCAAAATTTCATGTGAAATATGTTTAATAATTTACAAGACCTTATTTTTTACTTGCTAACACAGTAAGTTTCAGCAAACATCTAATATCAATTGTTTTTCATATTCTATTTGGCTTCAATTTTCAATTACCACTCAATACAAGATTTTTATTTTTTTTTACAGCAGCTAAACTAGACACCTAACATACAGGATGTGCACACCTGAAAATAGTTTACATACTTACACCTTAAAAGCTCTGTAACTTTTTAAATTATCAACTCCCTACTTCCAAGAATCCTTGATGTAACACCTAACTGACAAATTTGTTGATATACATACGAAGATTTGCTGATATACATACATATATATATATATATATATATATGTAAAAATACCTGATGTTCATCTGCAAAGCTGAAAAGCAAGCAGAGGAAGCTATCTGTAGTTCTTCTGCATTGCTATTTTAAAAGTTTTGAAGGCATATAATACTTTTAATTTAGTGTTCAGTTTTACACATAATACCATCTTACCTCAGTTCTCTTATTCCTGGCTTTTAGCACTGTTATATTTAACCCTTAAAAATCAAAACAAATGAAATGTTAGATTGGTATACTTAAACAGACTACAATTTTCATTCATAATTTAATTTCAAAAAGTAGGGTTCTGAGGACTAAGAGTCTATCTGATGGGTGGTTGTGGGATTAGGCTACAAAACTGCTATGCAGAGAAAAGTCATAAGTTGAAATTCGAGTGTGATACTGAATTTTATAATTAAATATTTTATAGAACACAGTAAAATGTGGAAATTTAAAAATACTTTGATTCTAATCATTTGGGGAATTAATTTCTTCTTAATTTCAGAAGTTTCCTAACTTCCACACGTGGCTAACTAATTTTGCCAGTATGAGGAAAAAAGTGAAAGAGATGTCATTCTTGTCCCACTCCAATCACTGAGAACTTTATTATACATTTTGTGGGCCCAGAGTTTCACCATACTGGGTAACAGGAATGGTGAAGTCCCTTTTTATGCTCTGTGTCATTCATTCCCCAAATACACACACTCATAGATAAAGAAGAGGGTCAATGTGGTTGAAGCCTACTGTATGTGAAGAAATTAGACATAAAGATAATTTAAATTTTAAAGAAAAATAACTTCTGAGGCTTTGCCACCTCACTTTACAGCAATACATAACTTTATTTAAAAGTTGTGACTTTTAGAATTGAACTTACTTTGTTGTATTTGTGCTTCTATTGTCTGAAATGCGTCTAAATCCATAAGCGATTTTGAAATGCTGTATTCTGGGCATGAGGCCTGTAGCAGAAAGCTGAAGTCAAAGCCACGTCTTATGTTCTCTTCTTTCTTCATGAAGAAAGGTAAGGTGTGCTGTCTCATCTGCAATGCTAACTTCTTTTTATTTGGTAAACATGTCACTTGTTTTTCTGGCCACAGTGTGGACATTGGCGTTACTTGACTAAAAGGCAAAAAAAAAAAAAAAAAAAAAAACAGTGTGAAAACAAGTGCAAGGAACCTACTCAATTTAAACAGTCCTGTGACTGGGGAATAATGTGAACAACAGGTCTGTAAAATCCAAAAATGCTGGATTATATTTTTTCTCTTAATCCGTTTGATAAGTTAGGGCGCTCTGGCAGCATCTGACTGCATTGCCAGGGATTGACTACAAGTGAAAATTAATGACAAAGAACACTAGACAAAATAACAATAGGAATTGGAAAACACATTGCCCACCTTCCCCTTCTTGACAAAGAATTATTGTTTCCAGCAAATGGTTTTTATGAACAATGAGGAAAATCTGTTAGAAGAACTGTGAATATGAGATGCCCCTTTGTTATTTATAAAATATTCTATGGACCACCTGAAAGAATAGCTGCTGTGTGGGCCAGATGTCTACTTCTGCTACCTGGTTTCTGAAGAATGAAAAATCCAAAAATACAAAAAGATAAAAAATCTGATTGAAAAGAGGTAGAAAAATATAGTCTAAATTTATCCTAAAGGTGTTTCCAAGACAATTGTTGGTTTTCAATTAAGTCAAATGTAGTGTAAAACATGAGGCATATACCACAAGATTTTTCATATTGTACCAAATAATTTGTTCATCTAGTGCAATATCCTGTTTCCAGCAATGACCAGTAATTAATGCTGCGATGGAAGAAACACCATACAAACTATATAGCTGTATATAACATAGGGCACTAAGGAAATCTTTTCCTACATGCAGACTAGTTCCTGCTTTGCATCCATTTTTGGATGCCCAACTGCAAATTAAATATTAATTCTACTTACTTGTTCTTTTCCAGAGCTTTGTATGATTGATGCATTTCTTTCATTATTTTATCTGCATTTTGAAGAGCAACAAAAATTCTACAACCTGCAATAGTACATTATTATTACTACCATAAAAGCAATTTAATTCACTGACCAGTAGAAGGCAAATGCACTTATTTTCAGCTATTAAAATATGATAATAAAGATATACATGATGTAGCTATCACAAAAATGTTATGATCATCTCACACACGTAAGATGCATATACGTATTTTCTGTTATAACTTTTAGACGTGCATGCATAAATCTAAACTATTTGTAGATATTTAAGTGCATTAATTCAGTATAATATAAAAGCAAAGAACATTTTAAGAAATTCTAGTTGTAGTCCCTACTTTAGTAGAACAGAAATATAAGAAAAATATTTGCAGAAACTTTAAAAAAGTACAGTGTGTAAAAATAGGAAAGTTATTAAAATCAAACTAAATCTCATGGCTACTCAAAGGTGGAAATTAACCCTGAGTGTGTTTTCAAAGTTTCTTTGTGGTTGTTTGATTTGATAGGTGACCAGATTTCAAGCGAGCATTATCCTTTCTCTTCTTCAGATCCCCTACATTACACCTTATATGTATAAACTTTGGTTAGACTACCTTCTTTGCCTCTGTTCTTGTTTTGTTTGTTGTCAGACATACTGTTCCTCAACGTGTTAAGGTCCCAAAACCTGCAAAAAATGTTTCATTAATTAATTTCCAATTAATGTGCACAAATCAATATTTATATTTCATTTTTTCAGGATCATAAGTAAGACAACAGCAACATTTATTAAGTACTTGATTGAAATGATACAATTTAGCTTAACATCCAGTGCCCCATCCTGTAAATACATAGAAGCAAACAAGCCTGGACACAATCTTTCCTATGTTGCTAAAAACTCAGCACATACTGTGTAGAAACAAGACATGAAAACTGTCAGTATTATTTTGCTGATATCATCCTTACTCTTGGACCAGAAAGCCAACACTTTACATTTGGCAAATAATTGTGTTTTTAATGTATTACTGACAATCTAGATCTGAATTAAATGTTCATCTTTGTCTGTTTCACCTTCAGCTATTCTATTATAAATTTATAAGTACATGCATGGCAATATATTATTTCCAGATTTTTACGAAGGTAAATATTATAGGTGTTTTAAAATCACACACATTCTAAAACATAACTAGTCACTGTATTATTGCCTTTTCATTGCTGCTGGATTCTGTGACCTGTGCCAGCCATCTGTCTGAATGTGATACAATCAGCTATCAATAACCAAGGCAGAGTCAGCCTATTAGTGCATTAGTAGCAAACTTTCATTTCTCACTTAAAGTGGGTATAGTTTAATTTATTAATTCACATACAGAATATTTATAAACATAATAATTTTCAATCTTTTTACACAATCATAGAAAATTTTAACACATGCATTTCTGCCGATTTTTCTGTGATAAGATAGAAAACAATTCAGTGCTGACTCTAATAATACGTATGTCTGTTGAATTAATAAGGCTACCTGGAATATGTCTGTTTTATCATAACATCAAAAATGGGATCTTATCCACAAGTGTATCCTTCTGTGAGCATCTTAGTACCTCTGTTTGTTAATTTTTTTTTAATTACTCTACATTTATAAAACCAAAACACCTTAAAGCTTATGCTAAATTATTATTACAATCATTTGATATTTTAACTTCTGGTTGTTGAAATATGTGTAATTTGTTTATAAATTTAATGTAACATTCAGTATTTCTAAGGAACCCTGTACTGTTTAGAGTAATAAGCATATTAAATAAGATTTTTTCTACACAGTTATATTTGGGAAATCAGAAATAACCTATATGAAGTTTTAGGCAGTTAATATATGCCATTGTTTGTTCTTGTTTTACAGAACCACATCTATTAAAATACAATTGATTGACTTGAAATTTTACTAAACAGAACAGAAATATTTTATTGCAGTTATTATATTTTACATAAACACATGATTATTGCAAAATGTAAAAGCATTCTGTTAAATATTGTGCAAACCAGAAACACCAAATTAGCAATTTTCCTTTTATTTTGGTCTTATTTGAAGTGTTATACAGACAAACAAAATACACCACATTAAGAACAAACATATAAGAATATGAAAATGCAAGCAGAATTTTGTATTATTTAGAGTTTGGGCAGGGATTTTGCACAGACGCAGACTGAGGTACCAGGCTTTAAGTGAACTTCAGGACATAGCAGGGAGAAAACATGAAGCCGTGCAAACCACCTGCACCATGACCAACTCAGCTGCTACCATGTAGCTCATCTGTCCCTGCGGTGATTTCATATGGCGGACACCAGGCAGGCAAGTGACCTGTGGAGTCTTTCCAAAAAGAGCAATAACATGCTCCTTTACTCCCTCCAGCAGGTTTTTGTGCACACTGATAGATCCCCCTCAGCCTTCTCTTCTCCAGGCTGGGCACTCCCAGCTCTCTCAGCACACCCTCTTATGTCAGATGCTGCCGTCCCTTAATCATCTTCATGGCCCTTGAGGGGCCCAAAATGGACTTGCAGAATGCATGCCATGGATAAAGTCCTTTTTACTAGACATTTACTGCTATGGCAATACAGACATACTCACAAATACCTTTGAAGAAGAACAACAGTTCTGTTTTTGCAATGTACAGGTTGGGAATGTTTGTTGATAGTGTCAGCCATGGAAAAAAGAGACATAGTGGTAGCTCAAGGAAATGAATAACAGAACTACGTACCATCTGTAGTCTGACACTGTAAACCGTTGGCCTTCTGTGAGGGTATATGAGTTCTTTACACTTACATGAGAGACTTAAAAGAGATTTCCATCAGGATTCCCAGATAACGGCTCGACATTTTTCAGAGTTCGGTTTTACAACCTTGAATCTTTACATGTAGAGATTAACTCATGCACAAACAATTGTTTCAGAATTATGCTTTTACAGTATTTCTAAATTCAGGCAGAAATACAAGTAAGAATAATGCTCATTACCTGTGTCTTATTCTTCCATCTTGATGTAATAGGATTTTTTAAGACAGCAAAGTCAAACAACAAACCATTTGAAGAAGTTGCTTCCAGGAAATTAAAACAGAAGATGTTTTCTCTCCTTGCAAATTTATTTTCTACACCTTATGTTACATTCTCATATAGAAGTAACAGTAGACAGCTACTTGCTTGTCTAAACTGTCAGCAAAGTTATAGTAAACAAGACATTACACACAAGTAGTTTAGTTGCAGGGGAATTTAATACTATAGTTTTTGCAGAAAATAACATGCTTGGGGAACTCAGACATCTGATATCCCTATTATTGCCTCCAATGAGACCAAGATTTCACAACAGATTCAGAGCTGAAAACACACACCTGTGAAGCAGAAGATCTACCTTCTTTTCTCAGATCTAGCATAGATGGTTACATGGTCTTAAAAAGATACATAAGTGCTAGAAACCCTTTTTAACATAGAAACAACATATGCTAACTACCTAGAAGTGTAAAGTTTTATAATATGTATAACACAGTGGGGCATATTTATTTTTGAAATTGTTTTCAGAAATAAAAAGTAGTACATATTTTGAATAGACTGTGCATTTTAAACTCTGCATCTACTGTACCTGTACCTAAATACGACTGGTCAAAAAAAGGTGTTTCTTTCTGAAGAAAAGGATGTCTTTTGGTAAAAAATTGAAAGCTGATAATTTCTGACAAACACTAAAAAGATAAATATAGAACTCCCCCCTCCACACACACACAGACATTTTTAATTAGAAATGCCACTGCTGTGATTTTCAGTTTTAATAAGTTGCTTCATGTCACTATTAACCCCTATGCCATATCATCTGTAAGGCATTATTGAATGTACAATGGGAACGAGCCATCCCCAAACATTGGTACTTCCAGACAAAGATATTTTAATAGGCATTACCCATAATTAAAAGACTGTAGTAAAACTTTCCCACCTAACTGTATGTTGAAGGCGCTGGATCTCGCCTTCCGGGATAATGTAGCTACGCATGGGCAACCTAGATCCTGTTTACAGTTACCCTTCCTGAATACGGTGAGTGACCACACTGTGAGCTGTTTCATGATTACAAAAACATCTACCCTCTTTTCTAAGGAACCCAAAGATTAACAGTACCATAAAGTTCATAGTGACATAAACAACACAGAAAAATCACAAATTGCAGACTCTTTAAGAAGAAACATGAGGATTAGTCAAAGGATTTGAAGATCTGAAGTTGTAGATAGCTAACTATTACAATAAAATTAATAGGTTTGATGGATACAGCACTTTTCTGAAAAGCACATAAATAATTTCTGTTTACTTTTCTTGAATGACAAGAACACCTAATTTAACTAAAGACAGTGAACTGAAATGAATAAAAGGAAAAACTATCAGTAATACCAGTTAATATATGTATTAGGATGTTCCCCAATGTCTCTATTATTTAGCAAATAATTTATAGGTTAAAAATATACATAAGTATCTTATGTGTATGAATATATATGAATGAATATGAATATATATTTCAGGACATACAAATAACAGAGTCTAACATTCTTATACTGGGTAACTCTGGGTGCTATAGAGGAAGATTACAAAGTCAAAAATGGAAAATTATGTACTAAGACACCCATGAGGATTTCTATTTTCCTAATAGCTAATCAAGAGATGTATAAAATGATAACTTACCCCTTTTATACATGTATATTCTTGCTAATACTATTGAAGAAGGTCAATTTTTTAAACAGCATAAATATCTTACTCTTTTCAGGATTACATGAAATGTTCTATTGCACTGATACATTTGCTGTAATGTAGCAGTGAGTTCTGCTGCTAAAGATTGCAAGAAATATATGTTACAACCATTTAAAGTAACTCTGCTCTTTTTCTCACATGCCTATTTCAACACCTCATTGCTTGTCCTTACAGGACTCAGTGGAATAAAGTGATGCTCTATTTTATACAGCTTCCACAGCTAATAATACATAATTTTCAGTATTCATTATAATTTTTATTATAAGTTATTTCAACCTTAGCTACAGTTAAGTTTCCGTCATACAGACCTATTCTAAAACAGTATTTTACTTTGTAAGTGACAAAATAAAGAAATCTTTTTCCGTTTTGTACAACCCAGAAATCTCATGCATTTCATCCATACGTTTCATCCTTTTTTCCTTTGTAGCTGAGGCCTCAGTCAGTATCAATGATTACTTGCTGTCAATGGTAAGATGTATGCAAAAGATGGAAAGTAGCAATCAGTGTAGCTGTTTGTCTTTAAGGAACCATCCCCATTACACAGTCACTGAAAAGGGCAGTAGAAAGGAATGGCTTATGTCACTTTTGTTAGATTCAGGAGCATTTTTCCATTCAATACTGCCATTCAGGAAAAGAACCAGGCTTTTGCTTCTGATTCTGCTAGCAAAAAACATAATTACTTGAAAGCATGCAACAGCTTTCCCAAGAGACTTACTCATTTATCCTGGATTAAGTTAAAGTTGTTCTAACAGTTTTATATGACACTTTTCATCTGAGGAATGTGCATTATTTTATAAATGCGAACACTAAGCTATGTAAAATCCTGGCATCCAACAGAACTGCGATTCTTAGTTTACGGAGGGGGAAACGGGTAAAGAGAAGTTGGCTGTTTTGCCCAAGGTCACGCAACGAATTGTGCAAAAGTAGCAAGAGAAGCCACCATTCTCCATCTCTCGTCCCTGTGCTAAACGCTGTATAATCCATTACAACGTTTATCCACTAAATGGGCCTTTTAGAGTCACATTAGCCAGTGAACTTCTCCAGACTTTGCCTTTTTTTTTTTTCCCCTTTCCTTGGGGTATATAAAAGCTTCATAAATAATAGCTGAAAAGGTTCTGTAAAACAGACGTAAACAGTGTCTTACCCGGTGTTTCAGTAGCAAAGCGTGGAAGCGAAACATCCGTTCCAAGAGTCCTTAAAGAGCGTTTTGGGTCACAGCTGTCTTCCCTCACTGGACAGCATAAACTCACGCCGGGATTCCGCAGACTTTGAGTTTATTTTCTGAATGTTTTCTGCCTGCCGAGCGCACCGTTCCTCCCTCCTCCGGGCTAACCCCCCCGGGCCGCCACCGCTACGAGCGACCGTTTCGTTTACGGGATGTTGCCGAGGCAACTCTCCCGCGGGGCATCTCGTTCGGAGCGTTTTAATTCACGGAGATCGGGCGGCCCAGGAAAACAAACGCGCCCAAAGCTCAGCCTCCTTCTCGCTCCTCTTTACGCCCTTTTCACGCTTTTAGCACCTCCTTCACTTCTACCGTTTTCTCCTGTGCGTTAAGTCTCCTCATTCTTCTAAGCGCTCGCTCCCCCTCACCAGTAAATTCTCACCGATAGCTCTTTATCTCCTTTCAGGCAGCCTTAAATAGTAGATTTGCTGAGCCTTAATTTTTATTTTTATTTTTTTTGGGGGGGGGGGGGAGGAAGGATAAGAGGCTGGAAGTTGGGCTCCGACCGAGTCGTGGAAGGGATGGGTTTGTTCGCGCCCCTGGCGGCGCTAGGCGGTTTCGGGGATCAACCGACGCCGGCGGCGCCGTAACGGCCCGCGGAAGCTCCCTCAGGCTGCGCCGGCGCCCAACGGCCGCGAGGTGGCGGCGCGCGGCGCCCATGGCGGGGCGGGGCGGGGCGGGGCGGGGCGGGCCTCGCGCGGCGCCCCCTTCCCGCCTTCCCCTGCGCGCGCGGCGCCGGCGGCGGCGCAAGATGGCGGCGGACAGCGAGGTGAGTTTCCCCGCTTCTCCTCCCCCTTCGTCCTCTCTGCCTGCCCCGCTCACGGCTTCTCCCGCTCTCTCCCCGCAGCCCGAGTCGGAGGTGTTCGAGATCACGGACTTCACCACCGCCTCCGAGTGGGAGAGGTAGGCGCCGCCGCCGGCCCCGCGGCGGGGAGGTGGGGGGTGGCGGCGGCGGCGGCGGCGCTGCGCTGCGCGTCCCCCAACGGCCGCCGCGGCCGGCGGCTCCGAGGGTCCCGTCAGGCCGCCGTGAGGGCAGCGGCAGAGCAGCTCAGCGGCCGCCTTTAACGTCTGCGGGCGGAGGATTAGGGTAAACCCCTGGGAGGCTTATGTGCTTGTTTTGTGTTGTTGTTTGTTTGTTTTCCTCACCTTCCTAATGTCGTTAAAATAGTCGTCTCACGTCTGAAGGCATTTAAAAGTTAGCTCAACAGATACAAGAGTATCTAAGAATGCGCTTGCATTCTTCATGTATTATTATTTTTTTTAATGCTTTTTCCTATGGTGATGCCTGTGACAGAAGGAGATGAAGGTTCCAAGCGCTATGTTTCTTACACGGAATTTGGATTATAATTTTGTATTTGTGTTGCTTTGTCTGTGAAGAATGGAGCAGGCATCTGTTTTGCTAAAACTAATAGGCTACAAAAACAGGGGAAAAAAAAAAACAGGTGGAGATTCTGTATTACTCAAAGCTTACTCATAGCAGTCATTAAAAAGCTCTAGCACCTGAAATGCTAACACAGCTAACACAGTCCAACTTTGTGTAAGGATGTAGCTGTTCTTTTTTGTTTACTACTTTAAGTATTCGAGTAACTTTCTGCTTCAGGTTGTGCTTCATTCAGGCCTTTGCTTTTCATACAGAAATACAACGTTACAAATAAAATCAATTTTACTGTGTTTGACAGTAGACAGGCTTCTATTAGGGTTAATCTTGCCTTATAAAAACCACATAAAATTTCTGTCAGTTGCACCAGAGTTTGTCCCTAAATACCCCGTTGTTGGACAGACTGTGTTCTGCCACCTATGGATACAACACAGAGCCCTTTATTTGCATTACTGAATATTTCTTAAGTGTCTTCACTGAATGTAAACTATCACCCTATGGAGCTGAAACATGTATGCGTGAACTGCTTTCTGTTGGTTAGAGTTCACTGTAAGGTGTGTATTAAACCCTCCTGAATTACAGCACAAGAGAGAATAGTAACAGGAAATACAGATCTTATTCATTACAAATTGCTTCTTTCGTATAGGAATCTTAAAATTTAAAAATAAATTATGTAATACTTGTTTTTGGGGAATTTCGTAGTAGGACAATATATACTGCATGTTTTTAGGGAGCTGAATTATGATGTAGGCTTAGTGTTTATGAAATATTAATGCCTTCTCCCCTCCTGACTAGATTTATTTCAAGAATAGAAGAAGTATTGAATGACTGGAAACTTATTGGGATTTCTTCAGGCAAACCTCTAGAAAAGGTCAGTTACTGCTTCTGAATTTTCTTTTCGAATTGGAATTAGTAACTTGTAAAACACGTATATATACTTATACTTTGGACTGCCATTTTCTTAGGTGTGGTAGAAAATTATTTGTTTTGGGGAATTCGAAAATTGCTGTAAGCTAATTATTGGAGGATTGTCTACCAACCTGGCAATTTTCCTGGTAATGCTGGATCTTCATTTAGGGTCTGTTTTTTTCATTCCCAGTTTTGAATCTGGAAACATAGTTGAAGCTGTTCTAAATTCTCAAGGAATTTCTTTTCTCTTGTCCCCTTGCCATTGTCACACCTCACATGCTTATGGTTGAAGTCTGCATAGCATTACTTCTGACTTACTACATTTCATAGATCTGAGGGATTTTTTTTCCGAAGTCAAATTAGTCTTTGTAGTGTTTCTTAAGTCACATACACCACATGGGAAATTACTGATCTCTTTGCCTGCTAGTGCAAATGAATTCAGCTGCTCTGGATTGAATGGCTGCTGTGTTTCCAGAGGGAGTGATCCTTAATTTTAGTCAGGATACAGTGTATTCAGGATTAAACTTAAGTTATCTAGTGAAATAGTTTTCAACCTTAGCTGTCAGTGTATTCCTACATGACTGGTTTTCTAGGTCAGCCGTCCCTTCTTGATCCCTCTTGATTGCCATATAGTTCTGAAGACTTCTAGGGAAGATATCAGGTCTTTGAAATGAACATGCTTATTGGAAATATTGAAATTCAGCATTTAGCTAACTTTATGAAGTGTTTTGAGAATTGTCTTTTTAAATTAAACCATACTTAGGAATAAAACTTCAGAAGTAGAAAAAGATGGATAAATGTTACAGATCATGTAGACAGCATATTTTGTAAGGCTCATGAAAGTTAACCTAAATGTCTGTCATCAAATCATATATTTTTTTCTACATATTTATACAGGGTGTATATACCACAGGAGCATGGGAAGAGAAATCAGATGAAATTTCGTTTGCAGACTTCAAATTCTCAGTTACCCATCATTATCTTGCACAAGAACCCAGTGATAAAGATGGGAAAGAAGAATTGGTAGAAGGTAGCTGGTAGTTGTCTTATGTGTCTGAAACGTGTAATAAGTTTTATAATGATATGACAAAGGATAAATTGGAGTTGAATGCATAGTTAATTTTGTTCTCCTAGAAATTTTCAGAGGTTTTCAGAGTGCTGTCTTAAACTGAGAGCTGCATTTCTTGCTGTGTTTAAAATATTAGGAATCTGTATCTTCTGTTTAGTAATTTAAATTGTTTATACTCAAATAATACATAAAAAGATTTTTTTTAGCATTGCAGTAGAGTAGGTTCTTGGAGATCTTTTCATCAATCTGATTTTGGAAAAATAGAAAATAATAGATTTGCAGAGTTCTGGAAAATTTTTGTAATTGATGTCATATAAAATTAACAGGTGTCTCAAATCTTTGGGTAGCACGAGTAATCTATGAGCACTTACTCTTGCATTCATGGTTGCATATTAGCAAAATCAAACATGTCAGTTTTGAAGGGGAACTTACAAAGATGAACCATGTCTTTAACTCTGCTCCCATAGATAATCCTATCTGTTGCTGTTAATTTGCAACCTGTTGCTGAACTTGATTTTTGTAAAACTAGTGTTTTGACTTCCCTTTTCAAGAAAAGGGGTATGCTGTTGACTTAAACCAGGGATGTGGGGTCTGATGGGTGTGATCTGACATTTTTGCCTTTAGTATGATTCATGTTCAACAAATTGCTAATATAAGTAAACTGTGAAGTTATTACATTACTGTAATACCATGCTTGGTGCATAGTTACAAGTTTTCGAAAAAGTTAAACTGTTGCTGTTTAGGCAACAGCTTCAGTTTCAGGCATGCAGTCAGGATATGCTTACATAATAATACTTTCTGACAAGTAATGATAGATAACATAGGATTTTATTCCTAGGAATATTACTGTATTGTCTACGAATTACTATAGCAGTAGTGTCCTCTGTTGCTTTGACTATCTAACCAGTGTCCATTCACTGTTCTTTAAGGCTAGATGTTTTTCTTTTTCCTGAAATGCTTAGCATATCCGCTTAAGGAAAGAAAACAATGTTCATTCTTTTTTCCCCCCAACAATTCAGTTTTTATCTTCCTGCACCCATGAGAGCTCCACTGTATTTTTTATTTTGTCATCTGCTTGCTGTTCTGAGAAACCAGAAAACCTGAGAGTAGCTTTAGTTTGCCCAGTATCCTGAAGCTTGTGTAGGACTCTCAAAGATATAACTGTGAGCTGGATGCTTTTCTGTACTTCTGAAATTTTCCACATTTGGCTTGGAAATTCATGAGTGATCATAGTCTTTCATCTGCATGAATGTACCATCTGTAGTATATGATGGTTGCTGATGAATTAAGTGGCATTTTTGTTGGATATATTGCCTTTTAATTTAATGTTCAGTTTTTCTTATTGTTGTTAATGCTTATATTCTGTGATGATTAATGTTTTGTATTTAGACTTATGGTCCCAAAATAGTGTTTCTTCAAAAATGCAAGATCCTACAGTTCTGTCTCCTTGTATATCATCTTTTGGCTTCTAAAACTGTTTGTCTGTCCTTGAATACCTCCAAGCAGTGATTTGCAGCATGTTTTAGATAGGCTTCCTGGCTGTCTTCCCCTCCAGATATGCACATGTCCCCTTGGACCTAGAGAAATATTTGGGAGGGATAGGTATGCATTCCAAGATGCAGTCGTGTTCTTGTGTTTTACCTTCTGTCTCCTTTCCTGTGGCAACACCTTCTCGGATATGCTAAGCTAATATGGAGCTTATTAGAGCTTGTACTTTACTCTCTGTTTCCGGTGTAGCTGGATCACTTATTGGGATAAGAAATGGAATGTTCACATTTTTCTGTTTTTACTAGAATATATTGCAAATTAACTTCTGTTTTTTCTGGAGACCTGGTCGCTATGTTTGGTAGCTTCCAGAAGAATGGTGTTTTGAATATGAAAGGTTACAGTCTATCCTTGAGGACTGAAGAGGATGAGTGGAGGGAAGACTGGAAGTGGTAGTAGCTGGAAGTTGCTTTTTAGTTGTTGTAGTGGGCATATATTTTGCTCTGCTGCTTTTAATGCTAGGAAAGTGAACAGGAGAATTCGGTTAACCAAAGAATACTTCAAAATTATTTCAATATAACCTGTATATTAAAATACATAATGAAATGTGTATACAAAACTTATTTGAAATCTTCTAAAAGAAGATAAAGCTAGTTAAAACATTTTCTTTCGTTTATGAAAAACTTCTGCAGATCTGTTGAATGGGCCCTGATGCTCTTATGTATCAATTTTTTTCACAGATGCCCTTCCTCTGCCTATGCAGGACTTGCTGTGTATGAACAATGACTTTCCTCCTAGAGCTCATTGTCTGGTAAGATGGTATGTATACCTGTCTGTATACCTATTGTCTTCCTTAATGCGAGAAAGCATAGGAATTTAAAAATCTTCCATGCTGGCACAGTCACTTGTGTATTTTTTTACATCAAGAGTTAAAGCTTAAATAAAATCATTCTTTATATTTTAGACATTGGGTTAAGGCGTAGATTAGCTAATGACAGAATTAAAAATGAAGCTGAAAATGTTGATATTTAAAGTTTTCAAGTAGCATCAGGCATAATATTTTCTGCTTACACTAAAGGGAATTCTGATTATTTACCCTAGTAATGGTACTTTTAAAAATGTATATATTACAGAAAAAAGTCTTTGAAAAGTGCTTTCTTGTGATATGTTTGTGATATGTGTATATATATACATGTGATATGCCTGTGATAATCAGTCATTCTGAAAAACTACTAGGACATGTCTACATGGTTAAATGCAGACAGTCAGTATAGAAGTGAGCTTCTCCTAGTCTGGAAGCTGTATGAGTATATTGGCACGATGCTGAGGCTGAACTAATGTGCCCTACTTGGGATACAGGTTGGAAGCAGTACACTAACTGCTTAGTTCAGTGACTGTAGTAAAACGGAATCTGTTTTAAAGAGTTTTTCCCAAAAGTTTTCACAGCAAAGCATACCTTATTCCTATTAGGTATGTTTTTGAAGAAAATATCAATGAAATAAGAAAGGTATTTTGTTTGCCTGTATTCTCAATCTTAGACCCCCAAATTTTACAGATTTCTGTAATATAGTAGCACTATTTCTGTTCACTTCCTATAATAAGTCTCTTGTATTTTTAAAAGAGTTAGTTACTTATTTCACAGGTTGCTCAGGGGTCTTCCAGTCAGTCAGAATCAAAGTACTTTGACTTGCTAAGTCTCCACTATTAGAAACCTACTGTTTGAAAAAGGAGATAAGATTGAGCCAGCTGCTTTAGGACACATAAATTACTGTCTTAACCTCTTGATGTTATTTCTTCTAGACTCTTCAAACTTCTTTAGAGTACTGTATTCTTTAATAGTGTTATGTCACTTACTGGAATAGGTCTGAGTTATTTGTGCATGCATTAGCAGTATTTTCAGCTTCTGTTCCTTTGTTATTAAAGCAATTTTCTGAAACTTGTCACTTATAATCTGAAGTTATCCAAAGGTGTCTTTAATCATTAAAATTCGTATTTGCTTTTTATTATATGTCTTTGCTAGACAGTGCTCTAGCATTCTCACTGAAGAGCTTGTTTGATGTGACTGCTCTTGCTTGGCATCTTACTGTTTCAAGAAATGAGAGCAAAAAAACCCCACCATAGTGGGCTTATCTTTCCATTCCTTTTGCAGAATATTT
The DNA here is from genome assembly GCF_036417845.1 of Apteryx mantelli. NCBI lineage: Eukaryota > Metazoa > Chordata > Aves > Apterygiformes > Apterygidae > Apteryx > Apteryx mantelli. The sequence continues at coordinate 43,324,548 of NC_089983.1, forward strand.
TTTCTCTGTATTTCATGGACTAAATGGATTTTTGTGTATGTGATATTTGGATGGGTTTTCAAAAATGAAAGCTGCAACACCTTAATAAAAGAAACAACAACAATCAAACTCTTCCTAATAATGCAGATCTTTAGCAGGTTATTGCATTGTTCAAGAGAGATTATTTTTATGTATAAATACTTACAAATGTTATTTACCTAAGGTAAGAAACCCAGGATTGATAGACATGGAAGTCCTCGCGTGACTTTGTGTTTGAATGCTGTTAAGTTTTCCTAGTCTGCGATTTAAGAATCTGCAGTACTCCATGCCCAGTCAGTTCCTGACCTCTGTTGAAAGAGTTACTGATGTCAAAATAACTGATTCCACAGTCTGTTGCTGACAGTTTGGTTACTCATGTTATACTACTTCTAAAAAGTCTGTGTTTCAACTGATTTTCTAGAAAACAGAAATGTATGTCTATCTCTTTCTCTTAAGGTATGGCTTACGTGAATTTGTGGTTATTGCTCCAGCTGCAAATAATGAAGCAGTTCTTAGTGAATCCAAATGTAACCTTCTGCTGAGTTCTGTTTCCATTGCGTTGGGGGACACTGGTTGGTAAGTGAAAGCATAAACCTTTTTTTATATGTCCAGATATGACGTTCCAATGCTAATACAAATTATTGTGAGAAAAAGCATTAAGCTGTTAGCAAAGTATAATCTAAATTTGCTCTGTATGCACCATAATGTTGTTATAGAAAAGACTTAAACATCTTCCCATGGAAACTTTAAAAAGATTGGTTCAGTATGTTGTTTATACTCACTGTTACTTAAAAGCCTCAAAGGCTTTTAAAAGCTATTATAACCTGTTGGAATAACTAGTATGCAGAATATGACTTTTAAAAAAACAGATGACTACTTCTGTGCATGTAATAATTGTGAGTTTCTAAATTTCCCAAATAAATGTTTTGACTGAAAATCAAATAACTGAAGTTATTGATAAGGCTTTATTTATAACATGACAATTTGTTAGGTATGTCATTTAATGGTGGAATTAACAGTATCTCTTGTAATTGCTATTAAGTATTTTAAACAGTGTTCCACTGAACAAAAAGTTCTGCTTTATGACAATATCTTTGTACATATGTTAACAGATATGAAATTACATTAAAATATTTAAGTAGTTCTAAAGACTGCAGGACGGCATAACACTTTAATCTGAAATATTATTGTTTTATAGTCAGGTACCACTGTTTGTGCAAATACATCATAAATGGCGACGAATGTACATTGGAGAATGTCAAGGTCCAGGAGTTCGAACTGACTTTGAAATGGTTCATCTTCGCAAAGTGCCAAATCAGTATACTCATTTATCAGGTTTACTGGATATCTTCAAATCCAAGATTGTAAGTGCATTTGTATGTATATAACTAATACTAAGAATAATTATTTTATTACTTTTTTGCTCTTGGATGACCTTCTTACACCTAGAGACTTTTTTTTAAGGGTGAGACTCACACTGCTGATATCAACAAAAGACTTTTTCCGGATACTGGTATTTCTTATCTGACAATAAATAGTGGAAATCAACTTGGGTTTTATTGCTTGGTTTGATCACATTCTTCCTTCTTAATTTTCCATCAGCATGTGAAAGAATGTCTTAGCCTGCTTGTAACAACCCTGTCTTCCTGTCTCCCAGAAACCAACTTGTTTGCTGCTTAACAGGAGAGGGGAAGGACAGGGTGGATTTTTATTCTGACACTTTATAGCTCCTGCTATAGATAAATAGAGATAAATAAATGTAATTAATTATCAATTAATTTAATCAAAATTAATCTAAATAAAATAAGAGTGAAGAACAACATAATTGAAATCTGAAGGGTCCGAGTCAACTTTGTTTTTAGAGTGGTGTGGCTGACTGCGACTAGTATTGATAATCAGCAATCTCATCAAAAAGCTGAAAATAATAATAAAAAAATCCTTAATGAAAGCCTAACACATTTTGGATCTGAGTTGCCTGTAAGTTACCAGTGAAGTGGGATATGTAAATATATTATGGACTTTAGTAGAATGGTTAATTTCACATGCAAGTGTCTTGCTGAGCTAACAGGGCTTTCTTAGTAGTTCTTAGCGTGTGGCAGTTTTGAGAAAAACAGTTCTAAAGCAAGCTATTATAACTAAGATCTGTTCAAGCCTTAAGATTGTTCTGCCAGATGTACACTTTAAATTGAAAATCTTTTTATACTGTTTGTTTTCAAGGGGTGTCCATTAACACCGCTGCCTCCTGTTAGCATGGCTATTCGGCTTACGTATGTGCTTCAAGACTGGCAGCAGTATTTCTGGCCCCAGCAGCCACCAGGTAGGAGACTTGTGTCCTCAGAATAACTTGGCTTGAGGTCAACAGGGAATGCTGAAGGAAATGTTTATGTATCTTGCCAGAGGAATTCAAGTGTTAAGTCTGCGCTACTGCAGCAGGCTTCAGTTACAGCTGAATGCCTTTCTGCTCCCTGTGGTAAGCTAGCAACTCGAAAGCTGTTCTTTAATCGTGTCTGTGACTTATGCTTGTGATAGGTGTTTTGGTTAGGACTGTGTCTAGAAATATGCTTTGTTATTAGTGTTCAGAGATGATATACAGATAATGATACCTCTAAAGCTGTAGTATCATTTTGGAGAGAAATGGAGGGCTGTCCGTAAGGAATTCTGCCCTAAGTTCCATAGGGAAACTCTGTCAGATTCAGGTTTTGATAGGTGATAGTGCTTTGCAGAAGTATCAGTCAATTATTTCAATGAAATAACTGATTTTTAGTACTTCACTATTTACCTGTATTAGCACTGGGGAAATGAGAAAGAATTATGTGGACCACACTTGAGGTGAAATTTTGGATTTTTTTTTTAGTTTACACAGTCCTAAGTAAGCCACATAGTGTTTTTTTTTTTTTTTTTTTTTTTTTTTGTGAAGGAAAAATCGTTGTTCAAGCTTTTTATTATAGTAGCCTTTTATGGTAGTCTAGGGGGAAAAAGAAGTTAAAGTACCTACAGCAGACTTTTATGTCTTTTATATCTTATATATTAATGGTTTGTATCTTTAAGGGATATAGACTGGGGAGTGGGTGAGGATGCTGGGAGAAGTCTTTAGATGCTTAGGATTACAAGGACTCTCCCAGGTCATTGGGTCAAGTCTTTTGCTATTGCAGGTGACACATCATACAATTCTTTTAATAAAATCATCAAGCTGCCTTTTAAAAGTAGTTGTTTTCTTTTGCACCTGCAGACTTGCTCTTCTGGAGTCTCCCTTCTCTGCTTGGAACTAATTTCCTGCCTAAATCTTTTTATGGCCAATTTGTACCTACCTGTTCTTGTGTCAGCACTGACTCTTTTAGGCTACTTTCATAGCCATCATCTGTTCCTGCTGTCTACTGTTTTATTGCATGTAGCACAAGAAGTGTGTCCTGTCTGTTCATCTTTTTGTTAGACTGAAGAAGTTCTGTAATGGTAAACTAACTCAAACTGGAGTAGATTTTACTAGAATTGATTACACGGTTGACGCAGAATTGTATCTGTGTTTTTTGAATGCCCAGTTGCATCGTTACTTCCCTCTTTCTGCTGGAACAATTACTTTGGCTGTGCACTGGGATTGCTTTTTCGTAGCTCTCTCACCTTAGCTGTTCAATGTTCTCTGATCAGTTTATGTACTACAATCTTTTTACTGTGAAGTTATGATATGCTTCTTAATGTATCCCTTAAATTCTGTATGGAAAATGTGTTGATCTTTCTTCAGATATAGATGCTCTAGTTGGAGGAGAAGTTGGAGGCCTTGAGTTTGGGAAGTTACCATTTGGTGCCTGTGAGGATCCGATTAGGTAAGATAAGAGTTCAGAAAACTGAATTTTGTAACTTGCCTAATGGAGAACTTAAAGGTATTTAAGTAATAGGTTATTACCTAAGGTTATTAGGTAAGGTTATTTTAAATCTTAGCTTTGTCTGCCTGTCACTTAATATGTTGCTAACAAAAGGTTTCATAATTCAAGTACATAAAAAGTATCAGCAAAAAGCAGTATTCTAATAGCAAATAATACTACCATTCCCAAAATTGTCTTTTGATGTTCAGAATTGTAGCTTATAAAATGTTTCGCCATAAGCTTTGTTCTGTTCATCTGAAACCATTATGCTGAAACATGCCTTAACTGGAGATAAACTTTGAAAATGGTGTGCCTTTATTCAAGGATTGAACTTGCTCTGTTCTTTTTACTATGACATTTGTAGAAGACTTAAATTGAGAGGATCTGTAAACTGAATTACTATAATCCCTCTTATGTTCTCTTCTGAAAACCCCATCACCACTTGGCAAATCCAGGAATTGCTTAATGCATTAGACATTAATGCTGTAGGCAATTTAGGAAAGTTTGTTGTTCTTTCCTACGTACTTGGATAGTGTGCAATCTCTCCTTTTGTGGAGAGGAGTTACAAAACAGTCCTGTGTGCTGGATACCAGTAAAGTTCAGTGCAGTACTGGATGCTGTGCTGTAGAATAACCAATAGAATGCCTGTAACAAAAAAACTCGTTGAAAACATGCACATTTCTTCAAATTCTTGTTGGAGAAATACCTTTTGGTTATCTGCTTTCTCCAAACTCCCCTCCCCTGCAAAAACAAACAAGCAAGCAAAAAACCCCAAAACCCCACTCTGAAGAAAGACCCCTTACTTCAAAATCTGACAAAAGTGTACGAGTTTAAAATCAAGATTGTCTAGTTAACAATGTGTTTTTGACACCTTAGAGTTTGATTCAGTGGTTCATTGGACTTAGCTGCAAAATGCATAGTGGGAATTAAGTATGAACTGTCATGCATGCCTTTCAAAATCTTAACTGTGATGTCAAGAGCACTTTCTAGTAGCACTCAAAGGTTTAAATCTTGGTTGTTTCAGTGAGCTCCATTTAGCTACCACATGGCCTCACCTAACAGAAGGTATAATCGTCGACAACGATGTTTATTCGTAAGTATTTTATCTGAATTGTAAATATCTAGAAGTCTGCTTTCTTCATTTGTTAACTGCCCTATTTAAGTGACATCTAGAACTTAAAGGCTTTGTGTATGAGAGAACCCATTTGAGGAGTGCTGAGGTCAGTTGATAAAATGTCTAATTTGGGAAAACAGCTTCTTCTGAAATGCATTTCTGTGTGAGAGGATGCTAGCATATCATGATCTCAACACGGAACACACACCACCCTCTTTGAGCATATTCTCAGGCTAAACTTAGGAGTTTTGCCTATTGCATATTTCTTGAGAAAGATGATAGCAAAAGACGGACTGTGGAAAGCAAAAAGAAACTGATTGCTGTCCCTCCCCCAGAGTGTCATCCATACTTTCTGCTAAGCCTCATAAAGATGAACAGTGTACTGATCTCTTAAAATTTAAAAGAAAAAAATTGTAGTTATTTTCTTATTAATTCAGAAATGAGTTTTCAACATTAACAAAAATTAAGAGGACAGTTTTACTTAAATTTTAACTTTGAGTTGTTCTTGTGTGTTTCTTATTCATGTTAAGTACATGAAACAAACTCTTTCTTGCCTTTCAGAATACTGTTTGTCATGTTCTTCTGTATAATGTGATCTATGTTATAGCCTAACTAGCTATGACATTGCAGTTCTTAAGCATTTGATACTCATCTCTTGCATACTGATGGTGACAGGATGAAACTTTGTTTTATTTTTTAAGTGACCTTGATCCTATTCAAGCACCCCAGTGGTCCGTGAGAGTCAGAAAAGCAGATAATCCTCAGTGTCTATTGGGTAAGACATCAGAATCCCTTATCTTCTCTTACAGCTCTTAAGCTGCCAGTGTGTGAAGTTAGAGTTGAATGATTCATTACCTGATGACCTCTCTGTCCTGACATCCCTCATTTCTTTGTCTGAGTGGACTATATTTTGGGTCTCTTTTTCAAGAACACAAGATTTGCAAACCTTTTGTTGTTGGTTATGCTACATCTATGTACCATGAACTTCAGTGATCTAGTTACTTCACTAGGTTCCAGAGAATAAGCATTTATTCTGTGTGGTTCTATAAAGAACTAATTTCCTAAAATCTTAAAATTTTATTCAGTCCTTTCTGCCTATATCCATTTCCTTAGTTGAACCTTCCTTAGTTCCATCTATCTGTGACAGTCAAGGAAGGTTTGTAAGTCTGGAGGACTGTACTATTCTCAGTCCTGGCCTTCTGGCTTGTGGGGGAAAGGGCTTCAAAATTAAGAAACCACAACATACTGGTGAGGTTTCAACTTGCTGTGAGGGAAGAAGTGGGTTAAGCTGCATGAAGAACTGTGCTCTGGAGGGGTGGCTGATAGCTGTCTAGCTGTGCACTTTCTGAAGCTTTAATTATGTGGTTAAGGTGTTTGTGCTTCAGAACAAATTATTGTGTTCTTTCAGATTAAAAGATAAAATAATTGGCACATTTAATGGCCCTCAAGAATCACTTTGTGGGTTAACTTATTGTTCAGTTTTTTTTTTAATTGAATGATTATTTAGAAACTTGATTTCTCTCAGGTGATTTTCTTACTGAGTTCTTCAAGCTTTGTCGTCGGAAGGAATCAACTGATGAGATACTTGGAAGGTCTGCATTTGAAGAAGATGGAAAAGGTAAAGCTAAAATCTTGTTAACTTTAATTAATTAATTTTATTGTTCCACAATTATTTTACCTTCCTCATCTCTACTGTCTTGTATTCCTGACTTCAGTTTGATCATTATTCTGTAACTATTACTCCTAGGCATTTTCTGGAACTGTCGTGCCACATCGTACCATTTCTTATGAATTCTAGGCACAGCTTAGCTCCCAGAGGCCCACAGGAAAATTATTTTGTTGTATTTGTTACTATTGGAAAGTGAGACTTTTAATTTGGCATGCATTGTACTTAGTTGATTTTGCGCAAATGGATTTTTTTCTGTATCATTTCCCATATTTTTGTATGTTTTGGCTCTTCTTTTTCTGCTTTTTGAAGTACCATATTGTCCATATTTTAACAGCTTGTTTTAAGAGTAATCTGTTTTGTTCTTGTTTCCATTTTAAGGGATTATTTTATTCCTACCAAATAAGGGGAAAAAATATAATAAAGCTAAAACCTAATAATCTGACCAACTGGTCAAATTTTACCCCAACGGTGTAGATACTAACTGATGTCTTTGATGTCTCTGTCCATTTCTTTAGCTTTCCTTTTATGGTGACCATTCCCTTCTTTCCTACCTCTTTTTTCCCTTCCCCTGTTTTCCCCTTCCAAATGAGGCCTGTATCAGTAAATTTTCTTTGGTTATATTTAATCTTAGCTTTGAAGGGGCTCAAGAGCAAAGAAGTTGCTAGCTAATTAGCTTTAAAATGTGTTAGACCAAGTAGGGTATGTCTTACTTTCGTGCTTGATGTAAAAAGTCTCTTTAGTCCTCATTATCTCTCATTTTCTTAAAACCAAAATGTGGTTTCCCAGACTGCTGGTAATTATTTACTTAAGTTTGTCTCCCCTAGTTTTAACGGTGTTAATGCATTTTAGAAGAGCAACATTTTTGAATGGAGGAGTTTACCTGAGCTGTGTAAAACATAGAGCTTAGACCATATAAGGCCATGTACAGTGATTAATGCTAATCTAAAACTCTAGTGTATGCTTTAACAATCACCATCTGGAATATATTCATGGGTATTTATGTATAAAGAAGACTTAAAGTCTGGCTTTTCAGGAGGCTTATTGCTGATGTGCTGCCTATCATTGTTTTGAAGTCTGCAGTACTTGCAGTAGGTGGCAGGCATTAGCTACAGCTAACCCAATCTAGTCTTCATTCAGTAAAATAAATCAAGACTAGTTTGTAGCTCTTTAGTGACCTGATTCTGCTCTTTCTCTTTGTTGCTGAGAACAGTGGCTATCGGGTATGGAACATGACAGCACAGTGGTATAGCTTAGATTAACAGGGTGCTAAAAATCAGTATAAAATAAACAGACTCAATACGAGTGCCAAACTTTTTTTAAAAGATAATGTTGTTTTTTGGTTTTATAGAGGTTGCTGATATTACCCATGCTTTGTCGAAGCTTACAGAGCCAGCACCAGTCCCAATCCACAAATTATCTGTCACAAATATGGTTCACAGTGCAAAGAAAAAAATTCGCAAACACAGAGGTGTAGATGAATCACCTTTAAATAATGAAGTTCTGAATACTATTCTTCTGGTAAGTGAGCTGTCTGCACACATTATATTCATATAAAGCATGTTTTATGCTTTCACTAATGCCTTTTCCATAGTTCATAATCTGATACTGCAGCCTAGTGGAATTATAAATAAGTTTCTGATTGATGCAGGACAAGTAGCTTCCATTATTTGAATTGCGTTGATCAGCGTCTTGAAATATAGCCTGGATTGTTAGAAGTCTATACAATATAAACAGATTTAAAATGAATTCTGAGCTCTGTTAACAGTTTTTAGTTATAGTGCTTGCTGGTCTTTAACAAACAATAGCTTTGCGGAGAAGGAGAAGAAAAGCAGGAAAAAAATATACTGACACAAGTTTCAATTTTTTTTGTTTTTGTTTCTTTAAGTTTTTATTTCCTGATGCTGCTGACAAACTCACAGATGGATCTGAAAGCAGAACTAGCATTTCAACAGGAAACTATCCTCCTCCAGAGAACGAAGATTATGTAAGTTTTACTGACGGGGTTGGGTGGTAGTAGAGGGGGAGGAAGGAGAGGAAGATTGTGGGTGCGTGTTCCCACAGGCTTTGCTGTGGTCTCCCTGCCTTTTATAACAGAAAATTGTTGGAAAGATAAACTTCTGTTTGTGGAACTTCCAGGTTGAAAAAGTGAATGAATATTGTTGGGGTTCCCCCCCACACATGCACCTTTTTTCAAAAGACCATCCTTTTTGGTGGTTTATACTTAGAGACTGAAGATGTTAGTTAGCCACTTGTGTTGACAAACAGGACACAGATCATATGTTTTTGGAATAGAAGCTTTAAACATGCTGTTTTTCTTGAATTTCCTGCTTTCTTTTATTTCTTCTGTAGAATCTCTTCAGTCAGTTTAAATCTGCTCCTTCAGATAGCCTGACGTACAAACTAGCTTTATGTCTTTGTATGATAAACTTCTACCATGGAGGAGTAAAAGGAGTGGCGCATCTTTGGCAAGAATTTGTGTTAGAAATGCGCTATAGATGGGAGAACAACTACCTTATTCCAGGGTAAGAGTTTCTGTTGTATCGTCATTGCAAATGTTCTTTGTTTCAGTAATGGATGGCTGTGGCTTCCACTATGACTTTGAAACATACTCTGATTTTGCTGATTGCAAATACTATCCTCTGGTTTTATTACCCTCCTTCCTTAAAGCAAGAAATGATAGGCAGTGGGGAGAAGCATCTGTGCCCTCCTTTGAAAACTTGGAGATGTCTGGTGGAAGCTCAAGTCGAGAGCACTCTGTTATGTGAATGAGAAAAAAGAAGCTTATGCTGAGCCTTGGCTTCTGTCATTAAAAATAAAAAAAAAAAAGGAGCTGATACAGTGAAGGACACATTTGTGGTGGTGGTTTTTCCACTTTTTTAAGAGAGCCCTTTCCAAGCTCCTGCTGGTGCCATAGGGGCTTCCCTTTGGGCGCTTGCAGCAGCCTTTTCAGGCAGCTAATGCTGTCCTCAATTATGCAAACCTTTATGAGTTCTAAGTCTGCTGCTGCAGAGCTTCTTGCAGACCAGATGAAGGGCTTTATCAAGTTAAAACATCAGCCTATAGCAAAAATATCATACCTTTTTTAAAGAGATGGACTGGCCATTTATTCTTTAGTTTCTACTTTCAAATGGTTACACAAATAAATAAAATGGAACTTGAAATATGCAGAGATCATTCTGCTCTACCATTGCTATTTTAAAAATAAAGTCAAAGATGCTTTCCTTGTTGCTGGAAAATGTTACCCTTTTAACACCCAAATGGAAGACTGACCAGGAAGTGCAGGGTATGTCTGTTTCGTACTAGCATGAATCCCTGATATCTGACATCCAGGGAGTAAATGTAGCTTAACTTCTGGGCTTGTTCAGTCACTACCTTGTCTGCTGAGACCACAGACCAGCTGCATAGTTGAAATGCCTGGGGGTGTGGGAGGGGCGGTTCTATCTGGATATTTGTCCCTTTTTTGGATTTGATATTATTTAAGACAATGTGTGCAAGTGTGGAAGATTTAACTTTATAATTTAAAATGTTTACACTTCTACCTTTTGTTAGATTAGCTAATGGCCCTCCGGATCTGAGATGCTGTTTATTGCATCAAAAACTTCAGGTAAGTATCTCCAATTTGAGGATGACTGTTCTCATAAGGAAATGGTCAAAAATAAAGCAATTATTAATTAAATCTACAACAATAAAATATTTAGCGATGTCTGTATTATTGGGTCTGGGCTTCACTTCTTGGGAAAATCATTGTTATAGCAACAAGTTCAGTGGAATTAGTATCTTTTAGAGTTGTAAGAGACTTTTTGGTAACTCTTCAAGTTTCTCGGTGACAGTGTTTCCATTAGATAAGTAATTGCTAAACTGTTTTTTTTTTCCTTTAACTTGTTAGATGTTAAATTGTTGTATTGAGAGAAAGAAAGCAAGGGATGAAGGGAAAAGGGGGAACACGTTTGATCGTTCCCCTGGTGGTTCCTCTGGTGATGCTGGAAAAGGAGCAGACCACTCTGGAGAAAATCCAAAGGAGACTGATAAAGAAGTCGGCAAGTCTTGGGAATCATGGAGTGACAGTGAAGAAGAATTTTTTGAATGTCTAAGTGACACAGAAGATCTGAAAGGAAATGGGCAGGAAAATGGAAAGAAAGGAGGAGCAAAAGAAGGCAACAAAGAGTCTGTAAATTTAAAACCAGAAGGTCGTCTACATCCGCATGGAAAGCTGACGTTGCTTCACCCGGGGGAGCCTCTCTACATTCCCATAACACAGGTTAGACAGCAGGAGCTGAGCAGGATGTGCAACAGGACTCTTGTGTAATATGACTTATTCTTAGGATTGTGAAATTGTAGCTGGTTTGTAGCTTATAGCCTTATTTATTCTTAAAGTTGCTAAATCTTTTCAGTTTATGACCTAGTCTTCCTCTTTTTTTTAATTTGGCGAGGCTGTTTAAACTGAAAATCTCACATGCTGTATGTTATATTTGAGGATGAGCGCCCTTACCAAATTTCAGTCAAAACAGCTTTTTTTTTGTTTTGTTTTGATGAGAATTGAGTTGTCTTGCCTACCTTAAATTCGGATTTCCTTTTATTTCCAGCTCCTGAGGCATCTTCCATCTCCTCCCTATTTTATTTCCTGTAAAGCAGGAACTGCCATGGTCCCTCTACCTAGGAATCAAAAGTTCTGTAGCTTCCAAACCTGTACTGCAGGACAAACATATAGAAGCTAAATGTAGGTTGCACAGGCATTTTCTAAAATTTTTTAAGTGTTCATTTTTGCAACTCAAATATGTTCAGTTTCAAATATAATTCAGATTGTGGCTGTGTGCTTCAAAAAAAGAACGTTGTGTTAATTACTGAGCTCTGTATGTGAACTGAAAACAATACCTTTCTCTTAATTTTATTTATACATATGTGTATACATACAGGGGTGTGTGTATATGTATATATACATACATGTATATCTATATATGTGTGTGCATGTGCACACACATATATATTGGGTGTTTCTGGAATAAAAAAACAATTACCAAAATCTGGTGTTGTGAAATTGATTTTGGTGACTGAAGTAGTTTCTAAAGTAAAATCTAAAATACTTTTTTAGCTGGAGCTAAGCAGATATTATTCATGCATCCTCTACTGTTCTTATGAATTTTCTCCATATCGCTTGATGTGCAGTCATAATATGCATATACAGAGCTTTTCTGTAAAGGGTATCTTTAGTTTCCAAACTGTAATGAGAAAATACTGGTTTTGTCATAGTATGTGGATACAGTTAGGTATGGTGCAGCGGTAGTATATACAATCTGAACGTCTTCAAGCTCTCAGCAGTGGTTTCCTCCTGTCCTAGCAACGGGAACGTGTGCTACTTTGATTGCAGAGTTGCACTGAATGCTGTAATCCAGCTTCACCCCAAAATTGATTTCTTTCTTCTGTAAACATGCTTTTTGATGCCTCATTTTTAAGATATTAATATCTCTGACACAGAGAATTTTTGGAACTTCTCTTCCGCTCATATGACACCTTGGGAGTCAGTGTGTTTGCTCATCAGAGTCAAATCAGATTTCTAGCTTCTAGCTAACTGACCGGAGTACTGGATCAGTTTTGCTGATGTGATGTATTTTATTTTTATTATTTTAATTTTTTACTTAATTTATGTATCTAAGTAAAAGGCTGCAGTACGCAGTTTTGGGTCCCATTTTCTGAAGCAGGCTTATCATCAGTGGGCTAGCAATGTTATCTGACATACTTTCTTGCAGAGTGGCTGGGGATGAAAGAGGAAGCTATGGTGTCAGAGGAAGTAGTTTTAACTCAGCCATGCATGGAAAATACAGTAGTTTTTCATTCATTTGAAAAATTATTTTTAACAAATGTTGCTTTGCATGGGTAAAATGTATGAGCAAAGTGTTCTGGCACAATGTCATCAGTTAATTATGTGCTGACAATATCATTGGCAAAAATTCTACATTAATTTAGTGGATTTTTATCCACCTAAACAAAATAGGATCATGCAAACACTTCCTGGGCTCCATCTCACTTTTGGTGTTTTAACAATATATCTTTATATAGTTACTTTATTCTCAGGTTACGTTCTTTAATTTGTTTATTAGTGTCCTTTTTAGATGTACAGTTTTAGGCTGAACGGTTTAAAAGATTTAAATTTACAGTTATTTCCTTTCAGTACAAATGAAGTTTTTGCTGACAGGGAGCTTTCAGCCACTTCTCCCTTACTAAGGGCTAAGTCTAGGAGAGCTTGTTTGTAAGCTTTTTTCTTTCCATGTTGCAGGAACCAGCACCCATGACTGAAGATTTGCTGGAAGAACAGTCTGAGGTCCTGGCAAAACTAGGGACGTCAGCAGAAGGCGCTCATCTTCGGGCACGCATGCAGAGTGCCTGCTTGCTCTCAGATATGGAGTCTTTTAAGGTAATGCTACTCGAACAATTCTCTGAGACTGCTTTTCTCTTAATTAAATTACCTCTCTTGTTGTTGTTCAACAAATTTGAAGGCTTTTCTGAAGGTTTTATCTTTTTTCCCCTCCCCAAAACAGCTTCAAAATAAAGTTGAAAATAAAAACCTGTTGATAAAACTCTTGTAGCGTTTCAGAATCTGTGAATATCTGATGTTACGCTGTAACATTCCAGTCAATTTGCACATCATCTTATTTGTACAAGATTCCCTTAAAAAGCAAAAAGACAACATTCAGTTGGGAATTAAAACTCTGACTTGCCCATACAAGGTGTCAAAAGAAAATTGAACATCAGAGTTCTGAATCAAAATTGGATGTCTACCCCCACCTTGAAGCTTTCATTTGATGTCTGTCCTTTCCCTGCACTAACTACTGTGTCTAGCCTTGTGTAAATACGCCTTTTAATCAGCCTCCAAATGGAGAAGGTGTAAAGGTGGTGTAAAGAAAAAAAATCTTTTAGCACTTCCACAATTATGCATATAGATTTTGGTGGGGTGATGGACATTAATTTTAATGTCCAGGTGAAGTCCTTTTGTTGCTTAGTAGGAAGGATAAGGTGTCAGTATTTAGAAGTTCTATACAGCTTTTCATGATACTGATCTGGACTAGCTGTGGTTTTGAGTAAACTGCTCCATTTCTCTGCTGAACCCCACAGAGGGAGCTCAGAACATGTATATACTGTTTTCATCATAAGATCTCAAGACTAAAAGGATTTGAGATTCCGTTGTAAAGTAACTATACATATTTTGAGCAGATTATTGCAGTGCTGTTTTGTATGACAAGGATACTTGTACTGTACATCAAGAATATTGATAGCATATGTCAATATGAACTTACTGGCAGTAATTCATATCGTATTAGATAGATGTAGCAGTTCTAAATCACTGCAAGCTTTTACTTCTGTAGTGTAAGAACACAGAACCCATAATTTGAAGGGGAAGTATACTGTTGATAGGTCCATTGCATAGTTAGCTGGGTTTCCTTATGTTCTAGACCTTTGGCCACATTTATTTGCATTGACACTGGATCTATGAAAGGGTTTTTTTTGCTTAAGAAGAAAAGGTGAATTTTGTTACCGGAGTACTTACATATGAAAGTCAGTGTTGGAAGCATATTCTTGATGCTTTTATGCTTGGGCTGTTTATCATCTGGGTTTTGAATGGCCTAAGCTTATATATTTTAAAAAAATTAGTGGAAATAAGTATCTATTGCATGCATTAAATATCATATAGAGCCTTTGACTTAACAGTATAATTTTGAGCTTGCCTGAAATAACTGTTAAATGTGCTGTATTTGGTTTTGGGACTAAGAGGAAGGTGTCTGTGTTTTCCTTGATTGTGTGCCCCCCCCCCCCCATTTTGGTTATACTTTCTATGCTCAGCCTCCCAGGTCCTGTTCCTAATGTACAATTTGGTGATTGTGAACCAAATTCCCTGAGTTCTTGGCTCCTAGCTCGTGCTCTGCCCACTAAAGCCCATTGCCCTGCTACCCAGATTATTACATTTGACATAGGATTTTTCAGGTACAAATTTTCTCTCTCTGTTCCAGGCAGCTAATCCTGGGTGTTGTCTGGAGGATTTTGTGAGGTGGTACTCCCCTCGCGATTACATCGAAGAGGAAGTGGTTGATGAAAAGGGGAATGTAGTAATTAAGGGTGAGCTGAGTGCCCGAATGAAGATTCCTAGCAACATGTGGGTAGAGGCCTGGGAGACGGCAAAACCTGTCCCAGCCCGGAGGCAGAAGAGACTCTTCGATGACACTAGAGAAGCAGAGAAGGTAAAAAGCTCTTTGGCTGGTGATAGCCTGCTCTGTAATGCTTGTGCAAAACTTACAGCAGCCTTTATTTCTTCCTTCTGCAAGATTTAAACATTAACATGTCATTGCGCTGTATTCTTAGAGTTAGTAAGCTGTTCTGTAAATAGTCTAGTGTTAATCAGAAATACTTGCTGTCATACAACAGTGTGTTTGAAATATTTGGAGTAATTAGATTCTGGAACATAATTTTACAAGGTGTGTTATTTAGGTAGTACTTTGAATTACTAATAGGTAAAACAGTTTTTTGTCTGTGTAGGCATTATGAAAGTGTTCCTAAAACTCTGTGATTTTTAGTTCTTTTCTTAAGCTGTTGGGACTGTAAGCAATCACTGATGTTTCATGAAACAGCTACCAGTTGAGTCCTGTGTTGCAATGATGTTCCCTTCTTGTTACTTCTCCAACATAGGTACTCATCTTTCATAGTTAACCTTATCTTTGGGAAGCAGTTTTGAGCATTAATGTGTTAAATTTTCTAATGTTATAGGTGCTTCACTATCTTGTAGTTCAGAAACCAGCTGACCTTGCAAGGCATCTTTTGCCTTGCATCATCCATGCAGCTGTACTCAAGGTAAAAGAAGAAGGTAAATAATCTTTAATAATTCATTAAGATGTTTTAGGATGAACACTGATGCAATAATTAAAACCTTCTTGTTTCTCTTCCTCGTAACAGAAACACTAGATGATATCTCTTCAGTTAAGAAGATTATTAAGCAGATAATATCCCATTCCAGTAAAGTTCTACGATTCCCAAATCCAGAGGACAAGAAGTTGGAAGTAAGAATTTTACGCCAGCTAAGGCTAAAAACTTGGTAGACTTGTACAGTGTTCGTGGGAGTGCTTAAAGAATGTCTCTGGTATTAAACCCCTACAGGAAATCATTGCTCAGATTATGAGTGTGGAAGCAATCATTGCCAGGGCCAGGTCTCTGAAAGCAAAATTTGGGGTGGACAAATGTGAAAATGAGGAGCAGAGAGAAGATTTACAAAGGTGACAATATTTTTCCTTGTTTTTCCTCTGATTCTTTTTTTGTAGTCTCAAAATTTAAGACAGATGGAAATAATGATAATACAGGTCTTATCTACAAATTGTATTGTGAAAGATACTAATGAATCATATTTATTAGCTATGGACATTAGGCTACCCTATCCCTAGCCTACTTAGCGTATCCACAGATCACATCTCTAAGTGCCCACCTAACTATCTCTTTGAAAATGTACGTCTGATACTGATTTTTTTAATGCAGTCCATTTTTATCTAGGTGCTACTGGAGATTTCATATCTTATTACTAATGTATGTAAAAGATGCATTTGCTGAATATTGCTACTATCTAGTTAAAATTAGAAGGGCTAGGAATTTAATATTTTCCATAATTAATATGAAAATGCCGAAAGGAATTCCTTTCTCCTCTTCTAGTCTCCTTACTAATTTGAAATCTCTTATGGAGGAACCATATGAATGACAAGTGACTAGCCATGTTTCATTGCTTCACTACCTGCTATCTGATTATTATTGCTTAAACTGGGTAACAGTAACATGTCAAATAAACAGGTTAACTTCTTGCTGCTGTGTTGAGAAGGAGAGCTGGCTTTTTTTCCCGTTAACATCTGGACTTTGGAGGAGTGGTGTCTGATCAATGCAACATCTTTGTGCTCAAGAAATTTGTCATGCTGTAGTGGCCTAGACCACTTACACTCCGTGTTGAACTTGGCACCTGAATTAGGAGCCTCGGTTGCATTTACAGTTAACTGAGAGGAGTAGGTCCTTTCAGAAGCCGACTTGCAGCCTAGGTGTTAATTGCCCTCCGCTGCTGGGGTCGCAATGGGAGCGGTTGTAGAAGCTGCCTTTCCTGACCTCGTCTGGGAGGATACTTTGTTCAGGTCAGTTTTGACCTATGTTAGCCGTGGAAAAAAAACAGCTGCTTATATTAGCATGAAAGAGGAAGGGAGGAGGGAGCAGCTGAAGGCTGAGGGGTGGCTGCTCTTTAGGCTAGAGGGAAGTGAATAAAGGAATGAAAAGGCAATGATAGTGGTTGTGTGGGATGCTGGGAAAGGTCAGCTTTTTTTTTTTTCCCTTAAACTCCTAGAATTGAGAATTTGGTGTCTGCCAGTTCTGCGTTCTGTGTGAAGAATGCTATGTGGAGCTCTCTGGGGGTCTCCATAGGAAACAGTCCCATTTTTTAGATTAGAAAAATAGGTATAGCTGAGAACTTAAGCATTCATTCTTTCCTTTTAATAACTTGTGCCATCAGATTTGTAAACTGTCTCCTGGAGCAGCCAGAAGTGTCAGTTGTTGGTGCAGGAAGAGGACCTGCTGGTAGCATCATTCACAAGCTCTTTGTGAATGCTCAGAGGGTAAGCTGGAGTTCTTGGTCATTTTTACTAATGCTTCTAATTTAAACGGTATGAGGCAACTACTTATCATATGGTACCAGTTTACTTCGTAGACAAATATGCATGTATTTTGTACAGATGTGCTTGAGTTCTTTGTAATGTTCAAAATGCTTTTGGCAATAACACAACCTTGCAAGAAGAAAGAGTAGAAGACCTGGGACATGAAATACTGGCAGCAGCTCAGTATAGAGGTGTCCTTGATATTTGATTTACTTCAAATGATAACATCAGTAGTAGTATTATAGCACAAAAACTTGGGATTTCATCAAGTTACAGAATATATGCAACAGCACAGCAAGAACAACCAAGCGAGTGTGCTGATTCCTTTACATAGGAATGTAGAGGAACGCATTTTAATGTTAAGTATTATAGATGGGTAACTTTTTAGACTGAGGTTTATACTTGGAATACTTGACACTTCTTCTGTGGAAACCAGTGTGGTTAGGAAGAGTTTCAGGCTTTTTTTCCAGTATTACACCATGTTCAGTTTACTTGTTGCCAGTGTTGCATCCGTTTTCTTGACATCTTCCTCCAGTCTATACTGCTACAAATACTTCCCTTTTCTCTTAAACAGTGATATTTTTGTAATGATGAGCTTTAAAGTATTGATTTTTAAACTTCTTGGACTGCAGTGAACTCTGTCAGAATTTCACCTGTTCATAGCATCAAATTATCTTAACGAGAATTTAATTAAAGTAATAAAAAGGTGGCATGGCGTTGCAGACATTTTAGAGCCTGAAATCCAGTTTGGAAATCACCACTTTAAAGATTTAGCGATTGGGAAGTAGACACTTTTTTAAAGTGTGAATTCTTTTTTAATGATTCATATTTTGCAACTCAAAATAAAAAGGACCATTCTGAAAAACAGATCATGGTTATTCTGAGAAGCAGAAAATTAGAACATTTGTTGTATCCTTAGGAGAACTTGAGTTTCTAGGGAAAATCTAGTTGCAAATCTCAACATGTAAACCAGCCTTAACTACAGACTCTTCTATAAAGCTTAACACCATGTAACACTGTATGTCAACCATATGCACTTGCTTTTTTAATGCAGTTTTGTGCTTTCAAAGTTGAATAGAAGTTTCTAATGTTAATGTTTGATCAAGATGTATGTAACTTCTATGGGTTTGTTTCTTTTGGAACAGCAATTAGTAAAGCTAGGTTATAGATACCTCCCGTTGGTTACTTACGAGAGACTTCTTACAGGGACAGGAGCTCCAAAACCCCTCCTTGTGTTTAGTTTACCAAGAGTTATTTTAGCAAAAAGCAGTGTGGTAAACAGAAATTGAATAGCATCCTTGTTCATTACCTTTTGAACCTGGACTCTTCTATATAGGCTGTATAAAATGCATTGTTATATTCTCAAAGTTTCTCATGGAGGATTATGACAGCAAACGCATGTTCTTGGAAGTAGAGTGCATGATGTCTCCTAAACCTACAATCTCTGTCTAACCTCTTGTAAGTCATCTCTGACTTGCCTTTGTTTCTATCTTTCATCACTGGTTCTTTTCTCATCCCTTTCAAGCTGACTGAATCTTCTGATGAGGTAACTGACTTTGTCCCTCATTTCCCACTCATCTTCCCTAGCTGCATAGAGTCAAACCTTTTGGTAGATATTGTACAACAGCCTGATTTGGTTTGTACTGTTGTCCACATATTAAGCATAAAAATAATTTTGTGTTTCTGGACTGGTTTCTCTTCATTCACAGACTTTTTTTAGAGCCTAACAGGTGATGAAAAGAGACAGAGAAATCTTAAATAAAAATAAAACAATTTTAAACATTTCTTCAAGTGAATGTTAAAATTGCCTGATGCTGCAATATGTGGCCTTACATTTTCTTTTGCTCTCTGTTGCAGCCACTGTTTTTTGTTTGTACTGAACAGCCAGATGCTTAGGGGGGAGGTAGTGACTGTGTTATGTGAAGGTCACAATCCAGAGGCCACCAAAACTACTGAGATATCAACACTTATTAAAGTTACTAAACTTTTTGAACAGAAATCCAGAGGAGTTTTGACAGGGAGAACTAGGGTAACTGTGAAGAAACAGCACAGGGAATATTCTCTGTTGTTTTCCTAGGCCCATTCTGGTGGGAACAACTAGCGCTTGTCCCTGGTGATCTGTGCTCTGACAAAGGCACCATGCCCGGCAGCACTGGGCGGCGAGGAGGCAGCCCCCGGCACCCCTCGGCTGGGCACCACTGCCAGCCTTGAGAGAGGGTCGTCCTGTGTGTCGGTGGCATTGCCTCCTGCTGATTTTCAGCTGTGAACATTGAAATTGGGACCCTCTTAGGTATATTGGTACACATCCATAACTGGGCAGTGTTAGTGGGCTGACTGAAGAGCAGGCAGGAGCTGGAGCGTGCCAGCCCCCTTCCAGTGCTCCCACGGAGGTGCTGCTGCTGCTGAGTCAGTGAGTGTCGATGGAACCTGCACTGCGCTTCACTTGCTCAGTGATGCTGATCTCAGCAGGCCTCTCTTGGGCCATGAAAAAGCACCTATCATCAAAGTAGTATCTTGAGTTTGAAAAGGCAGGTGACTTTTTGGCAAGGCTCCAGCAGTGGCACTGATCCTTTTTCAAAGGAGGCTGACTTAGACTTTTGCGTAGCCACAAAGAGGAGAGCGAGCCCTGCTTGAGAAGGGGCATTTTGTCTCGTCAGAACCCTTGCTTCACACTGTCAAAAATACGAAGCTTAAATTTGGCTGAGCTTACCATCTACAGCTGAAGGCTCTTGCATTTGATTGTGTGCAGTTTATTTCTTGACATCCCATTAGTGTCTTGCTCTGTGTACACATAAAGCGTTTGGATGTGTTTACCATTTCTAATCTTCCCCCTGCCCCCAGCCCTTACAAAGTATTTTCTGAATGCTAATGTTAAGAAAGAGCTCATCCTGTAATTATGCCTCTGCTTTTATTTAAGGCTTCTACAGTGACTCCACTTGATGAAGAATTGAGGAGATCAGGTTCGTCAGATGAGCGAAGACTCAATACAGGAGCCGTTTCAGATTTCCCACCACCCACGGGTCGTGAGATCATTTTACGCACAACTGTCCCCCGCCCCGCACCTTACTCTAAACCATTGCCACAGCGCATGTACAGTGTGCTTACAAAAGAAGATTTTCGACTTGCAGGTGCCTTTTCAGCAGATACAACGTTTTTCTGATGTAGCTAGCTGTTATCTTGTGCGTCTTCACAAGTAGAAAGCTATTTGTTTTCCTTCAGGGAAGTTAAAATTTATAGACTGATTCGGTTTGTGGTGAGGAGAAAACACTGTTGTCATTAGTGATTGAGAATAATAGTCACAAGGATAGAGCTGAATTGGTGTCTGAGAAGGATGCCTGCACCAACCTTAACTTGGATGTTTAGAACAGCTTCACAAGTAGTTTTAATCAGACTTGGGGAAGAAAGTTTAGCAATCCTCTCCCTTTGGACAGAGGGGAAAACTTTTTGCATTAGCTTGTTAAATAACGGACATTAATGGGCTTTATGCAAATACTTCATGTTCAAATTTATGCAGATGTGCTGCTTTAGTTCCTAATCAGACTTTATAAAGTGATGCTAGTCTACTTAAGTTGAGGTGCAAACATTAAATAATTTGTATTTATTGCTATCACATGAATATTGAGCACTTTTTTTTTGGTTAATCACTAAGTTGCAACTGCTTATTTTTAAAATCTTGATCTTGTTTAGTATACAGTAAATTCTAGTTTATGCTAAACTTGGCATTGCAGCAGTTGTCCAAAAAGCTCTTGAATGTCTTGGACAGTCCTCCCAAACACTGAAATATATTTTGGGCTGTAACTGCGCATTAAGCCTAATGTGCAAATAGCCTTAAGTGGATCACTAACAATTTTGGATACTTCATATCCTTCCCTGCATGCAAGGGCCAAAGCTGTATGTAAATTATGTGTACAGAGGTGTTTTACTTTAAGCAACTTATTGATATTTATAGAGACCTTTGAAATGTGTACTATCTGTTAATGATCTGTTAAACATATGATAAAACAATTCCATCACATGCTGTAAACTGACCCTACTGGATATCATGCAAACAGTATGACTTGTATGTGCCAAAGTTGCTTTACAGTGATCTTAGCATGCTTTGGTCAGAATCAACAAAAGATCAGAGTTACATTGCAAATTGAAATGTAAAAATAACTACAGTAAAAATAAATAAATCTGAACTTACGTATGATTGGCTGTCAGACTTCTGTTACTGGTAATGGTGTCTCAAAATATCTTTTAAATATCATACTTGCATAATTTTACCTAGGAACAAAATTGCTTGTGACTAAAACTTAACTTTCTGTACTTAATATAGTCATATCTTTGTAGGGACCCACATATTACCCTGCAAGGACAGTTGGTAGAATGTTTCTCAGATAAATTGTATCAAGTAGAAATATATTTTTCAGGATAAAGAGGTTTTCTTCACAGAAAATCTTGTAGGATTTTGTTCTCTAGCTTTTTCATGCAATTCCTTTAGTAGCTTGGGGAGGGTGTGGTCAAAGACCAATTTAGCTATTGTCTGTCTAGCTTTTTAAAAAGAAGTTGCACTTAGCTAATCAGTAGATGTTTTCCTTAACTGCAACTTATTTCCCTAGTCCCTTGTTTTCCTCCCCTCCTGATATGTTGTCCTAATCTCTGAATGAATTTTGCATTAAAATATAGTTTCTTCTAAAGGTGGCATAAACTTAAAAATCCCTTATCTAGTGATCAGGCTGTCATCACTTGGTCTTTTAAACTGCTGAATGGAAGATTCATTAAATCAGTCTATTTACAACACATCTAAACATAGTACTTGGGTTTTTGCTCAGTCTACCAGTTTTACCATTATGTAAAAATGGTGCATTCACAACCTTCCTGTGTTAATCAGTACAAAAGGCTGACAAAAGGAGTGTTTAAAATTTTAACATTTTCTTTGTAAGTAAGTATAATAAAAAGCTCAAGCATCATCTACTTGAAATGGCAGAATCCTGTAGCACTTTTAGAATCAAGAATCAATCACAGAGTGGTTGAGGTTGGAAGGGACCTCTGGAGATCATCTAGTCCAACCCCCCCCTGCTCAAGCAGGGTCACCTAGAGCGTGTTGCACAGGATCATGTCCAGGCGGGTTTTGAGTATCTCCAGAGAAGGAGACTGCACAACCTCAAAATGCCTGTCACTTACATATGAGCCTACTACTGACCTGATAGCATACATCCCTTTTTTAATTCTCACCCTTTCCCATGAGGGCTTTCTGGCTCTGGCACTCCTCCTCCCCAGGGGAGCTGCAGAGGCAAGGGGAAACAGTTTAAAACAAGAGTTTGCAAAGGTTGGTGGTTGAGTATATTTCCTTCTCAGTGAAAACCAAACTACTTAATCTGCTGTGTCATTCACTGCTTGCTCCAGTTCAATCCTGCTATGTTTTGAAATACTAATCTATTATATAAACCACTAAAAAAGTTACTAGAAAGAGAAATGTATTTAAAGTAACCTGAAAGAAAGACACTTAAAATTTCAGAGACGCTGGTTATTTTGGACTATTTGTTAAACAGAACAAAATAGTTATGCTGTGACCATAGCATTTTCACAGAAGTTAGTTACCTTTTGAAGAAATAGGGAGCAATGGATATTACCAAGTAGTGTCAATTACATTTTAAACACAAGCTGTTTTAAAGAAAAGCTGATTTCAATAAACATTAATTCTAAATGCCCAAGTTTTCTGAAGTCAGGTCCAATGCCAACAATAGGTCCTTCATAGCTGATTAGAGTATTCCCAAGACTGCTATTAATTTGTATGGAGGTATGATACAGTTATTTTAGGAGACAAATCAGTTACGCTATTTTGTTATAATAGAGATCAGGGCCTGGATTTCTTCCAGTAACTTTAATATCTTAATTTAATCATCTTTTTTTTGGTTCAGATATCCCCTCTATCACCCAATACACTTGAACACTAAAAAACAACAAAAGTTTCAGCAGAATTTCCTCCAGTTCTTACAGGTGCAACTACATTGTAACATGAAAATAGTAATACATTGAAATTGCATTAAGGTTATATCCAGAAATTTAGCTCTTAAATCACAGCCCTATAAAACTATTACCATGATCAAGTGCTATGCAGTCCTCCAAGGTCCTTGCAAAATGTCTTAAGAAGTGATTTACTTTTTTAATTCACTTTTTTTTTCCTTCTTAGCAGCATAATAGACTATAAAGATTATTTTTAATCAGTGCATAAGAAAAACTGAATTACGATGCAGCTGAATATATTTTGCATTTTTACATCTTCACAAAAAATTTTGTGATATCACAGCCATACTTTGTAGCTAAAGAACGCCTCTTCATCTGACTTCTTTCTTTAGCTTGTTTTGCAGTTCTCTGCAAAAGAGAAAGATGCATCTGTTCAGTAAATATTATGTTACTAGGCAACAGTATTTTACAGGGAAGGCATTAGCTCTCAGGTTAAACTTCTTCAATCTAATTTTGCAGTAGACAACATATAAAATGCAGATGTGTTTATTAAGGTGACATTTTCCCAATCCTGATTAAACTGTTGTATCATAATGGTACTGTCCATCCTTACTGGTGCTTTCCTGGAGGGAAGAAAAAGCTAACGCCAAGCCTCGCTGACAAGGCAGCACGGAGGAGCTTCCAATAGTGAGTAAAAAAAACCCTGAATGAACAACAGAGAAGCATTTCTAACTAAAGTAGTTTCTACTAGTAGCTTTTCTACTAGTAGCTTCTCTCCTCATCCGTAATGTCAGGCAATGCCTTTTACCCATAAAATACACAGGAAGTAGTAACTGCATTATACCATAAATGTAATGTCAAGTCCTCAACTACCTGTAAGACAGTTTTAGTGTCTCCTGTTGGAGAAAACCTGTACTTAGCTCCATGTTCCCAGCACTTGACAGGTCAAACATGGAGTAAAGCTAGCAGTAGGCAGTTGTTTTGAGGTGATGGATTTCCCATTTTGTTGCACAGCTTTCCAGTCACAACACCTGAGCGATGGCACACGGCAAGCCGCAGATGGGGAGGGAGTACTGAGGATCACAAGGAAGAGCAATGACTGTATGGGCAGGGGGTTGTTCCATCGGAGATGAGACAGCTGAGGAGGGACCCAAAGAAAGGCACAGAGAGGTCGGAGCCAGGCTCTTCTCAGAGGGGTGTGTGGGGGCATTCCCAGGGGACATGAAGGAGGTTTCATCCTGAGGGCACTCAGGTGCTGACTAGGGGCCGGAGACCCTGCAGAGCCTCCATGCTTGGAGATGTTCAACGCTTGCCTGCACAGGATGACCCTGAGCAACCTGCTCTGAGCAACCTGCTCGGAGCTGGGGTCAGACTAAGCGATCTCCAGAGGTCCCTTCTGCCCTAGGATTTTCTGTGATTCTAAGTAGTGAAGTACTACACAGGTACTGCTGTGATGCCCATACACAACATTTCCACAGGAGGAGACGATGAATTTCGGATGATACCAACCTCTTTGTGGCAGACTGTGCACAGAGTTTGAAGGTTTTCCAGGGAGCACTGTCCTCCTCCACTATAAACCGGTTTGATATGATCCACCTGCCAAAACTGGCCTTCTGTTGGGTTTGTTATAATTTCATTCAACTGCAGGAAACAAAGGACATGACAGTGGAAGCGTTAAATATTCCTCCTGAACTACACATATTCTATAGTAAGAACAAGAAAATAATTCAGGAAAGTAGCTATTTATAGTTTTCAACTGAGAGAAGGGAAATAAGCGTTAGCATTTTTTTGTTATTTCCAGTGGACAACAAAGAACCGTAATTCTGGTTGCATATTTTCACCTAGACTGCAGCATACTGAAGCACGTTACAGTGGATCAAGAGGAGGTGCATTCTAATGTGTTCCCTTACCAAGGAAAAACAGAGGGAAAGGTTCAGTTTGTCTTCACAGACACAATAATTTATCTTTAATCCCATTTTATTAGCATCAGTTATTAACATTCTGTGATTCTGTGATCAAGAGCTGATATTAAAAACAAATGTACACAAGTAAAAATGCTGAAGTAAAAAAAAAAAGGCCCCATCACAAAAATGAAAGAACTGGACTCTCACTAGATCTTTATCATTTAAGTTTTTGATTGAGTTAATGGGAATTGTAATAACGACCATTGAGAAACCCTACAAAACAAAGCCCTATGACAGTATCCAAAAAAACCTAAGGAGTATTGTAACTTAAACACAGCATATCATAATTCAATTTACTTAAATGGTTATATGAAATCTCCCCCAAACTACTTATCTCAGTCTTTTAGATTTGGGCTTATATTTTCAAAAGCTGCAAGTAATACAAAACTGACTTTAAATCTACGATCATTATAAACAGTGATGATTTTTCTTTTGCAAGTTTAAACAGGTGTCAGCAGAATTTATTTAAACAGTTTAGAACAGGTAAGTTCTGAATTAGGATTTCAACCCTTAAAAGCAGCAAATAAAATTGTATTTTAGTTTCTGAATACAAATACCACTACATAGGAATGTTCTGCCTTCCTGCTCCATTGCCTCCAAGTCAAAGCAGCAGCAATGACAACCAGAAAAGAATAGTGTCAGTTTTTAATGCATTTTGAGGAGACAGTGCTGTGATAACTGACTTCTGTTAAGCTCCTTCTGAACATTCTGCAAAGTAGGAATAACCTAGTTTAGTATGCCGGTTAGCTTCTTGTGCAGTTAAGTTATAATTACATCCCTTATTGGTTTAATTTAATATGATGGTCTTCAGTTCTGTCTGTATATTGGTAATTATGCTGTTTTTATCCCAAAAGCAGCTTCATCTGGTCCTAGGTGAAGTTATCATGTGGAATGAGATTAAAACTCACTCATGCAGTTGCAATTTAACATGTATTTCACTATTTGATTGGGTATCCTTACTGCCCCTCTTCTCCTTTTCAGTGTTTTTGGATGCGAGCATGGACAACACCCTGTGGGACGAGGTGACTGTACAGTATGACAGCTGCTCTTTAGTAGTTGCCAGCATATATGCTCTTGCTCTGTAGTAAATACTAAACAATTGTGTGCCTCAGTCCCCTTTCACTGCTGCACACATTATTACAGGATAAAAGCGTGCACGCGTTCAGTTATCAGGAAGCGTCTTAAGTCCCACCGCTTGCCACAAACAATAGGCTCAACATGGACATATGAACAATATTTGGTCCTTGAGCATTTGTTTCATACCTACATAGGCTACACTGCAGAAAACAAGGGGAGTTCCACATGCTAAACACACCGTATATCCAAAGGAGAATGTAGAACTAATAGTTTGGACAATGTCCGTCTCCAAATATATCCGAGAAATCCCCCATTCCATTCAGTGGTAATATGGCTTCCGTGTACACAGAACGAATACCGATTAAAAATAATGTTTACATCGTAGCTATGCAATATTTTCAAATTGACTACTTTTACATTCTTAAAATTTATTTCATAAACATGCATTTCATTCAAGTGCATTTCAAGTAAAATCAATTGCAATATTTACATCCCTAAGGAATCTTCTGACACCTCTCTCTTTCAGGGATGAAAAATGTGTTACCAAGACTTTTTTTTTTTTTTTTTTTTTTAAGATTTTCTTTTTTTTTTCCTTATTCTGTTGGTGCAGTGTAACCCTCTCTTTTAAATTTGTAAGAACATCATTTTGGATTTCTCTGGTAGCTAATAGTTTGTATTTGACAAATGAAACAAAATAGCTGCCTACTACAGGAGCACACAGATTGGCTGTTGCTGCTTAAAAGCCAGTATTATTACCTGTCCTAGGGGAAGGCGAGACATCCAGGAACTCTCCAGAAGTTTCTTACGTTGAATCTTCGGCGCATCTCTGATACTGAGATAAAGCTCCTGGGCGTTCTGATTGCAAAACTGGCAAACACCGCGTTCAATTTCAAACACTTTGGTCCTAAGGTAGCTCTGACTGGAGCGAATCGAGAAGTCCTCCTGGCACGCGTGAGAGCAGAATCGCGTGTCCCAAGCAGGGGCCTGGCAGCCGTGGCCAAGCTGAACCGTTGGCTGCTGACAGCTGAGACAAAGCGGGTTCCCTTTGCTATCCAGGGCCTGCAAATAGCCTTTGGATAGGGAGGAACCTTCACCTTCAGCCTGATCTGAATGAAGAATCGAAGGATCTTTTCCATTTTCCACAAGCAACCTGTTCAGAGAAAGAGTACAGCTACTAAAAAAGCACAAATTCAGTGATACAATTCAGTAGTCTTTATGCAATGCATACATCCATTAGATTTTTTTTTTTCTGTAAAATACCAATTTCAATTGAAAGAATATCCTACCCAGGTTGAATTTTTTCCAAGGGCCTTTTATGGATAGAATTTTTTTATTTTCTCCCTCATTATAAATTATGAAGCAGAATAGAAGAAAATTTGGTGTCCCAAATTTGCTGTCGACCTCAGAAGCAGGCCTGAGCTAAAGTTCATGTTTCCCTAATAACATAGCTTATTTTCCTGTTTCATTTTATCAGACTCAATTAATTAGTACTTATATCAGTAGACAACAGATGTAATCTGTTATAAGAATAAAACACAGCCCACCAGCACTACAGTAAGTTTCCAATCTAAACACTGTACCTCAGCAAGGTAAACAGCCATAACTAATTATTTTACTTCCTCAAAAAAAATTAATGGAGAAACAGTATAATCACTGTATTAGATTAATAAACCTACTTTGTGGAATGACCAGTTTGTTCAATAGACGCATCTTTATTCTTCAGACAAACCCTGCTTTCCTTGGAGATGAGGCGAACGCTGCCCCCGCTGCTGCTAGCTTTGCTAAGTGAGGCTGCTGCAACATCCTCCTTGGTCACATACCTAAAAATTCAAAATTCTGTCAATATACTTGGTATTGTACTACAACAGCAACAGTATCCCTCAGAGAATATCCACTCTCTTTTCTACAGCAAGATTGATACTGCATATTCTGTTAAAATATTTCTTGTTTCCCACGTCATACGAATAAAGTTTGGCGAAAATGTGCTTCTCTGTAATACTTCCACGTTACATAAGATATCTTTTTCCAAAAACAGCTTCAGCTCTATTGAGCAAATAGATAAGTTGTTTTACATACACCATAATTAAAAAGGTGAAAGTGATTTGATATTGCTTGAAATTGAAATCTGAAAGCCATTTTGTTTCGTTTAGATGAAGTATCACTGATATTCTAGATAATATGGGAAACTTTAAAAGCTCTGGAGGACTCCTTGCTCAGTTAGTTCATCTTTGAACTCGCTTCTTCATTTTATTGTGAAACCATAGAAAACACCAGAGCTCTTAAAATCCCTTCACTCTGGTCATTCTTCAAAACACTGCTGTTCAGGCAACTTCTCATCAATATACCTTCCCTGTATTATACTAGGTGCTAAACCCTATATACCACTAAGGTGGTATATATACCACTAAGGTGGTATATAGTTAGATTTTTCTTGTATTTTGTGGAAGGAAACAATCAAGCATCAGATTAAGAAACACTATTGAACTTCCTGCTACTTGTCCTTCTTATATTACTGGAATTACAAGCTCTGCTATTTACTTACTTGAATTCTTACCTACTGCCAAAATATAGCCACCCTGGAGAATAACAGTAGGGATTCAGAAGAAAAATTA
This sequence comes from Apteryx mantelli, assembly GCF_036417845.1. Lineage (NCBI taxonomy): Eukaryota > Metazoa > Chordata > Aves > Apterygiformes > Apterygidae > Apteryx > Apteryx mantelli. The sequence goes on from NC_089983.1 coordinate 43,353,466, forward strand.
GATTTTAGATAGTTTGTAGAGGCGCCTTGATGAGTAAATCTGTACGCCTGAGAAGTTTTGCAAAGAGCAATGACAACACTGAAGATGCAAAAATAGATCAGGGAAGAGACTGCCATTATCAGAGAAAGGAACAAAAGTGGGAAGAAAGGTAAATTTAGATCTTAAAGATTAACCACCACCACTTTTCAGTGACACCCAGCAAGGAAAACAATGGTTTTGAGAAATGTCATCCATACAGGACAGAAAATTATTTAAAGAAAAAGATGAGTATGAGAAAGAGTTGGAGTAGACTGTGAATTCTGAATAAAACATTGTGTCATTGATTGGAACTAGTAATTTATTCCTACTTGCAGGCATGGAAAGACAAGAAGATATATTTTGACCTTACTTTTCTTTTGAACTAAAAGTTACATAAAATATATCAAGTTCTTGCAGCAGTTAGTAAGAAGAAGAAAATGAAAACCATACCTTTTTGTGCTGCTAACCACTGACTGCTTTTTAGACATCTCTTCTGCAGCAAGAACAGGACTGTAAAATATCTGACCACTTTTTCTGACAATTTTCTGTTTCATTGCTGTTAGATGACTCCATTCTTTCACAAACCTCAGTATCTAGTAGAGAATGCTATTGTCAGCAACATAAGAGGCATTAAATGGAAATATTTAAATACAGTGAAAGGGTGCTATAAATTTGTATATTCAAAATTGGATGGAAAAAGCTGGCATGATCAGAGACTGTCCCTTCAAGTCATTTGACACATACACTAAAAAGAAAGAAAGTAGTAAAGAAGAAGAAAAAAAAAAAAACAATCTCTGAAAAACCTAGATGATGCTCCGGCATCATCTATAATCCTAGTTTTGCTGTGATAGGCATGTTGATCCAGAATGTAGAAAATAAAGCATGCTCCCTAATCGGAATAGTTAGGCCAGAAAAACTGGTAGCACAGAAATCACTGTACTGGTGAAGACTACGTTTTCTCCAGAGAAACATCTTGACGCACGAAGGCTGGAAATGGCCTTTAATCAGTCTAAGCCATAGCATTACGAGAAGGGATTCTTGAAAGCGCCTCACATAAGCCCTTCTTGTACAAGCAAGACTTTGCTAATGGGAAGAACAGGGAAGAGAGTTTTCTTATGAGAGCCGTATCTCTGTTGCACTAAGCCGTTCAGAAAAGGAGAGTTCACTACAGTGACTTTAACAAGGGGGTTTATAGACCACCTTTCTTCTTTCCTCTAACCTTCTGATGCATGTTTAACACTAGATTAACAATTTGGAGCGTACACTCTGTAAGGACAGTGTAAAAGACAACCACAGGTAAACTCAAAGGGCTGTTCTATCCAATTAGGTATCACCCTGTTTTCTCAATAAATGTTCCAACTTGTAAAATTCTCACAGAATCACTGACGTACGTGCAGTAAGGCTATTATATTCCTTTACAATATTAGTGTCAGAAAACTCATATACTTAATAAAAACTATTATAATAAATTAGCAATTAATGAGAAAGCAGACTACCAAAATATCTTAGAATTATGCACATTTTTCTGTCAATACTGCCATACTCTTTTCTGTGGCATTCCACTGAAGCATACTGAAAGATCTATGACTGTCAAGTAGAGATATGCTTTATCAGCAAATAATCAAAAGACAACGGTTTTCTCCAGCTGAACTTGCAATTCAACTTCTTTCACAGCAGTCTCAAACTGACACATCCACAGGGTCCTAAGGAAATACTGACGTGCTGTTAAACAACGTACTCCAGAAAGGAAACGGAGAGCATAGCATAATACTGAACACCTTTCCTTATTTTGCATTCAGAATTTGAAAGAAGTATAATAAAATAAAGGGGCTCAGAGGAACTTCATTATTTCTGGCACTTAATCTAAGACATCTTTACAGGCTGGGAAGCCACATAAAAAAATTGAAGTTGCAAACTGATATAAATGGTATGATTAATAGCTTTCCTCAATAATTATAACCACAGAAAAGTCAGGAAGTGAGAAAAAAAAAGTGTTCCTACATAGGAATTTAGAATTAATAAAATGACTGCTCACTTGAGGATGTGTGTAGGGGAAAAAGGATTTCACCCCACCCTATCTCTGCAATGGAAAATAACAGTAACAATATGACAACTGAACCAGTGTAGTTAGCTTTGTTTTGGCTTTTTTTTTTTTTCTTCTCTCTCTCCATTCTGTTCTTCCAATCTTCTCCTTCAATGATTTAAAATAATCTTTAATAGTCAGCACCAAGCTGTTTTTGAACAAGGACTGTTACTTATGCCAAACTAACAGTTTTGCTATGGGAAGAACAAATATATTTCTCAAAATGGACTTAATTGTGACTTCAGTTTTATGCAGGAACATACGTCCTCACAGCTCTACGTAGTAGAGACAGCCATGAAACTAATAAAGTTGCCTGTAATACATCAAGTGTATTTCCGAGGCTGTGGCTAGACTCATTAGATTTTACCTTTCTTACACATGCCTCATTTTAGAGAAATATTCTTTATCAAAGTCAGCTCAAAATACACCTGCAGTAGGTGAGCTGAGCAAAATCGCTCCTTTTTTCAGCCAAAGTCTGACTTAGAAGGAACCAACAGTAGGGGGATTTCTGCCTTCTTAACATGTCTTTACAGTCCAGTAAATTGCTGTGAATTTTTTTTTTTTTTTTTTGCAAAATCTGTGCTACCCATTATCATTAGCTGCTTCACAAAAGTGTTGGTTCCATAGTCAGGTATCTGTCCCATGAATTTGAATTCAAGTCTTGCTGGAGAACCTACTAAAAGAATCGGTTTTGTTCCTACATGACAAAATTTGATTTTCCAAGTTACATTTCTCTTGAAATGGCAGAAACGTAAGACGACTATTCTGAACAGCTAACATTGCACAGCTTGATTTAAATTCTGGATTTCCTTACTTTGAGTCCTTGGTTTAACTGTGTTAATGTTCTCTTTAAATGCCATTTTGGATGTAATCTTTATTACAGAAGTAAGAGAAGCTACATGTCTCAGTGTACTTGCACCCTACACCAATTTGAACATTCTGTCAAAAGTGCAGAGGTCTACCCAGAACTGTAGCTCTGATACAATCTAGCACATTTTTATTCACAATGTGCCACATTTAATTCATAACCTTTAAAATGCTATTTTGTTGACTTACAAATGTTAGTTACTAATCCTGTAAATGAGAAGTTAAGTGATGCCTAGTTGATTCCATCTACAAAAATGTTAACAGGAGGTATGATAATTTGCCAAAGTAACAGACTGCATAGTTAATATTCACATCAACATTTATAAGATCTGTTTGCATTGATGAAACTGTGCCTAGATCCCAAGCCCTGAAACAGAAAATGTTCAGCATTTATTGAGAGAGAGAGGAAAAAAAAAAAAAGGCATTCCAAATTAAATATTATATTACTGTCCCAATAAAATTTGTTCTTACCAATGAACGATTTCGTTTTTGCTGGAAAGTCTCTGGTAAATCCTCCCAGTTATCCAACTGTATGTCCAAAGGAATGAAATTATGATTCAGTGGTTCACCATCCTGGACAAGGAAACAGTTTTGTTTACAGATGCAGCGTAGTACAATCTAGAAAAAACTATCCGTTTTTCAAACGGATTATTCTCCCTTCCAAATAAATTCAGGCCCCCAAGGTAAGATGTTTCAGAAACAAGTGATTAGCTACAGATGCATGATAATACCACAGATGCATATGTTTTTCAGTATTACCTTTGTATAGAGGTGAATTCTATCAGTATTCCTGCTTGCACAGAACATAAGCCCATCATATACTGGAAACATATTTGATTTATCTACATCTTCTAAAAAGAGAAATAAAATTGAAATTAAAAGAAAGTTTTCTTAAATCTTTCATGCCTAGGTTAAAACATTTTGATAGAGGTTTACAGGGTACTTAGCTCAATAAGAACATGATTCAAATATAGATATATTCATAGTGAGTTATACTTAATTATCTGCTATGAGCAACCCTTAGTCTTCTCTATCATTCACTCATTCAGTCTATTCAGATGTTAAAAGTAATAACATACCCCTCTTTTAAGAAGTTCTCTATGAAACTTCTCCGTTTTGTGTACATGCAAAACCATTTTTGTATGAACACTGTAAAACTCTTTTTTCCAAATTTTCAGAAATTATGGAACAAAATCCAAGAGAATATATATGAATACCCTACTAGGTTTCTGTATCTAATTCCAGAACAATATGACATCACAAGATCCACAGCTAAAGCAGCAAGATGTTAAGATATTTGTACATTTTACTTTTCCATTCAATTAACTACTATTTGTTTTGCCCATGGCTGTCCTGGACACAAGTAAATACCATGACAAGCTTCAATAAAATTATACATTTTAACTTAAGATTCAGGGTGCCTAATCTGATAGCTGTTCATATGTCAACCAAAAACTCCATATGAGTTACAACTTAGGAGTTGTACGAAAAGGCTGGGTTCAGCCCTCTTGAAAATTCAATAGGCATCTTAAGCTAAAAATAAAAAGCCATGGGTTAGCCTATATACCTCTCTCTGTCTTTTAAATGTGCACTTTTTATTAAAAAATTATTCTTCATGCCAGCAGCATTTAATTCAGTTTCACAGATATTATATTATGAACTTCATTTCATATGAGTCCCACTTTCCTTTACCTTCTTCACACTTTTTTTCACTTTCATTCTCAGTTTCCATAGCTTCCAGTTCACTGACGTCATCAGACTGCTGGGTTGCTGTTTCCACAAAACCTCTTCTTCTGTCTTCTTCATTGCCCACTGCTTTCGCTCCGATTCTTTCAGAGTCCTTTGATACATCTTCCTCAGTCTGGCTAGTAGGAGGTTCACAGTTTCTTTTAACTACAGCTAGAGAAACAAGAAAAGTGATCATTAATGCTTCCTGTAAAAAGAGAATCAATGTACACATGGAGACAATATTATGTAATTGAAATACAAAGAAATCACATTTTATTTTCTAGTACTATTATGGCCCAATCCCTTATGAGACTAAACAAATTAGACAGACTAATTTAAGGTAAATTTCAAACCATTCATGTTTTAGCTATGTTGAAATGGAAGCTTCTAACTCCCTATATTACTATTAAAAAGAAAGGAAACTACATGGCATACTATTGTACAAATGCCAATATTTACTCAAGAGAAGCATGCATAAGTTTTCTCTTCCTTCTTCCTACCACATTTCAGAAATCAAAGCTCAATGGCGGTGAAATAAATTACTCTGATGCAAGAACTACTCTTGCTCATGAAGTGAGTGTTAGCTCTTGCTCCCTAACAGTGGGGAGAGCCAACAGCATTTTCCAGAAGTAGTTACAGTCTTCTTTGTTCCACAGGAAATCAATGGCCAATTCACTTCAGGGCTTGGTAAACATGTGTCATGTAGGTAGGAATAAAAGGAGAAGGAAAGCTGCAGAACGTGGATGGCTCTGGAAGTGTTTATCAGAACAGGGTTTACAGAGTTATGCAAAATGACTGACTTGGTCTGCCTGCCCAAATGCTCCCGCTTTCTGGAGCAAGTGCAACACCAGACAGTGTAAGTTTTTCAATATCTTTGGCAATGTTGTGGATGGATGAACCACCGAGAAGTGAGGTCAGGGTTCTGCACCTTCCTTCTCCTTTGCTGACACTCGATGTTACCACTAATGACTTCTGCAAATCAGTTTTATCACTCAAGTATTAGATGAAAAAAACAGTATTATAAGCAATAAGTAATGGCAAATAAGCATCTCTTACATGCTAATTTTAATATTAGGAAAATAAACATATGGAACAAGATGTTCCATTTATGCAATTTCATGCGCTCAGCTTAATGTCAAAATGCATGCAATAAATACTGTGGTTAGCAATTATGTATTGTATGCAGCTGTTGTATAGCATAAGCACACTAAATAATTTCCAAGCATTGTTCTGTTTTCTACTTGTGAAATTTAGAAGTTGTCCTTGAGATAATATCAGAAGCACACAGAGGCTTTAAAAAACCTCCCAAACTCAATCCCCCCCCCCCAACAACAACAAAAAGACCCCAGACAACCTTATTCCTCCTTTTCCTATTTAAACAACATAAATATAGAAATTAATTTATAAAAACATGTTTTAAGTTTCCAGATAGCTTAAATAAATTTATTAAAAGACATCTATTCTGTCCTGTTGGAGAAAGAAATGTCATATTTTCAAGGTAATGACTCTCATGACAAATATACCATACTAGAGTCAATAACACATCTATATCACATCATCAACTACCGAAAAAATTGTATCATTTAATTGGTTTCAGCACAAACATTAAATACTCTTGCTCACAGAATTTATACTCTTAATATTCATCTGAATTTTCCATTCATACCAAATTTGCATATGTAAAAAAGCCTCAGAGAAAGCAAAATTAAGAATTTATGAAAACAGATCACTTAACAGGTATCTGCACACATCAAGGTACCATTCTTCATAATTTGGCTGGATTTGTGAATATGTAGGCATTTAAAAAAACTATAGTCTCTGAAGCAAATCACAACCGGAACAGAATATGCATGCTTTTCTGTGCAGCACAGGTCGCTTACCGTTACTGCTCTGAGGGCAATTGCACATTTCACAGTAAGGGAGTAACTCGTTATTACTGTAACTGCAAACACCACAGTGCCAAACTTTATCTAAAGCCATGCTTTTGCTTGAAGTGTTTAAGCCACTAGAAAGGACTTGATTGTTTTCTTCTGTAAACAAAGCGGGGTTTTTTCCAGCCAAAGAATTTTTCTTTTTCTTACTGAAGCTGACTGGAGTAGATCCACTTATGCTTCTGGATCTTTTAGCTTCAGGTTCATAGGTATTTTTATGACAAATTGAATCCATATCACTTATTCCTATGGAATCCAGGTTTGCATGGCTCTTTTCTGCATCCTCTTCTTTCGTGACTTCAGGTGAATCTGAAGCAAGATTTAATGGTTCATTACAAGAAAATATTTTGCGTTTCTTCTCAGTGGAGGATTTTGGGGAAAAGAAGGAACGTATGTCATGCTGTCTTTCCTTTTCAAACTAGGAAAGAGGAAAAAAAAACGTAAACCTTATAATTATGGCATCAGAATCTGTTAAAAATTATAATCATTTTTCTCCATTAATAGTAGTCCCTAATAGAGTTAATTTTTGTTAAAACACAGAAATAAAAGATAACTTCTTTTAACTAATGTAAAAAGCAATCCAACATTGCTCTCCTCTTTTCTAGAAAATATTCTCAATATTCTCATCAAAATTCTGAAACAGCACTATCAAAGAACAAATACACAGAACTGGCATGTTATGTGCCTTTTCTGATGACACCCCTTACAAGGAAAGGCTTTAAATGTGTTTCTTAGAACTACTGTATTGAATTTAATTGACTACTAATGAAGCTGTAATTTAAACAAAAATTATCCGGTTTTGTCTGACTCTGAGGATGGGTCAGTCACCTAAAACATAACATAAAGACCAATCCATAGCCTGTAGATGACATTTAGACCCAGCAGATCACTTGCTCCAGCTTCACCTAAATTTTTGAAATTAAAATGGCATTAATTTTTCACTCCTTTAGTGTTTCTCTATCAGTAAATTTTGCAGTATAAACAAAGCATAAGTGAAGAAATCAGATTTTTTTTTTTTAATGAAAAAACACTGAAAAAACTTAAGCTCCGAGTCTTACATGTGTAAATAAAAGTTCATTTCTGCAGTCTTCTAGACTTTCATTTGGGGTCCAGGTTTCAGCAAAACTCAAAAAATCCCATTTCTCCTTATCACCTTCTTCAGCCTGCATTTTCTCTTTCTTGCCATTCAAGGTGCTGCCTGTAACTTTGGCCTGCAGAAAGAAGACTTGCATAGAGTTTCCTAGGAATTCGTATGTTGGAACAAATTTAGCTATCTAAATTCACTCAGTTTGCTTCTCTTGCAAATTCAATTCAGCATTTGTAAAGTGAGAAATTCAGTAGTAATTCAAAACAATAATCATTTTGGTAATTGGCAATTCTAGGTGCATCAGTCTGTCTAATACTAGGACAGTAGAAAAGAAAAATGTTATTTGGCACTTGCACTTAAATGCTATCTTAAGCATAGTGAGTTCTTGATTATTTGGTTCTATTCCACCACACGCACCTTACGATTCAGCATGGCCCACAGAAGAGGATCCAGTGTTCCTTTTGCAATAAGGAAGTGAATATTTACAGAACTGCATTGCCCAATTCGATGCGCTCTGTCTTCTGCTTGCTTAATATGGCCTGGATCCCAATATAATTCAGCAAACACAACATGAGTAGCAGCAGTAAAAGTTAAACCCTAAACAAAATTAGTAAGTAGATGTATTTTAGAAAAAAAGATTCTACACACAAACAACTGAATATCAGAAGTAAAAAAAATAAAAATAAAAAATAATAAAAAAAAGCCACATGCTGTCTGTACAAAACATTTCTATATGGGAGGGACCATCTGGATAAGAGATCCTACACTGATTACTATCTTGAGCCTCAGGTAGATGTTAGTAAGATTCAGAAAACGTTGAAATATTCTGCAAATGCTGCACATGGCTTTTCATTGTGGAAGTAACATCTGTTTCTTATTAATCTGGTACTTTTAGAGCAACAGAGTTTTCACTAATTATTCAAGTATGAGATGCTGCTGTTAATCTTGATTTTGCTTAAGTAATTTCATGGAGGCTCAAAACAGTTTACACAGTGCAAAAAATGAATAAATGAGTCTGCAAAAGATACATCATAGGAACTGCCTTCAATACATATCTTCAGTCACCAACTGACTTTAATATTTATACTCTTTAAGTTTCTTATTTCACATATTTCCTTTTTTAACCTACCTGACCGGCTGCCTGAATACTCAAAATAGCAACTCGGGTGTCAGGATCCTTCTGAAACTGATTAACAAGTTGTATTCTTTCTGCAGAAGGAACACTCCCATCTATTCGTATGTAGCGAGCCTATAACACATCATGATAGAGACAAAAATACAGATATCCCTGTCTATTTTTGGACACAATCACTCATCCCTCCTAATTCCACCCCCCAATACATAAATATTTGTTCTGTTCCTATTATGGGGATAGAAGTAAATCTCATACCCTTTGGGTTACATCTAGAGAAGTGTAGATATAGTATTCCCTCTTTACAAAAGTGGAACACAGAAAGATCATGGGCTCTTAAAATGGAACACTCTGCAGAAGAATGTATAATTCCACTGACAGGAGTTATTAAAATTCTTTAATTTCAAGCATTTGCAAAATAATAGCTTACTATTATTAAAAAATTAAGCCTCTGTTCCCTAGCAATGGTTGAGAGTCCTTGATCAATAATACGGAGGTAGTTTGCAGACATTTTTACTGCTTTGAATTAAATGTTCAAGCAAGATGATGGCATTCTGCAAAACCAAGAAAGGAAACAGAAGTACATTGGTGGGAAACTTGGGAAACAACCAACTACAACATCTATTCAATAATAATGCATCATAATAGATGCGAGTGTTTACTTTCTCTCTGAAATATAAAACAGTTCTGCAAAACTCCACAGTCCTTTTAATCCAATGACATTGACCTGTATGTACTTAAACTCCATGAATGTCTGTAGCACAGGCAGTTCTACTGAATTCAAATACAGCTGATTTGTACTTCTAAAGCTTTAATATTAAAGTTGAATATACATATATTAAACCATTACCTTTTTTTCTATAACAGCCTCTGTACAGGCTTGAAGCATGCTTAAGTGGTGAGCAAAAACTAGAAACTTTAATTTGTCATTTTCAAGCATCATTTTGATATAGTCCTTTACTGCTCCTGCCTAGAGAAGAGAGTGAGTTTGTATTAGACATACAAAATGTTCAAAAAGACAGTTTTAACTTTGACATCCTTCAATTTCCTGTGATATGAAAAAGTAGAAGGCTGAATTTTTTTGTTATCCATTCTAAGACATTATCAAACACTAGCACTGGTAAATATACAATTATTCAAATTCCTTTTTTAAATAATGCTGTAAGTTTATGTCTTAACAGAGAGACCTATCTCATACTTCTAGAGAAAAAAAACTTTATCTACAAAAGATTGAGCAGTTAGATGCCATTTCTTCAGGATTAAGATGTAAATAAAAATATTTAAGTTAAAAATATATTATCTGATGTTATAAGTCATATTAGAAAAAAACAGATTTCTGCCCATAAACACATTTTAAATGGACAATGTAACATTTAATTAGAACTTCTGTATCTCTATCCCTAAAGGCACATACCAAAACTGAAAGAATAATCTAGTTACTTTCATAATACTGTAATTATGAAAGATTGCTCTATTTAAAGATTCATACAGTTCTTTTGTTTCAAATATCATTTTCAATATCTTTTATAAAAACTATTAAATTAATAACGATGACAGTTACTAATAAAATTAATCAGTGATCAGTGGTTCATGCAGTGCTTAGTATAGCAGTCCTCAAACTTCTTTCTCTTTCAGCCTCCTGTTTGAAAATGGCTAAAATGGGTAGGGGAGACACTAGAAAAGCAGGGAAGAAAAAGCCACAGAACCAAGCAGTGATATTTTTAAGATAAGGAGAAGAAAAATTTGAAGTAGTTGGTCAGATTCTCAGCTCTCACTGATCTGCAGCCTGCAGAATTGACCTTCTCTAAAAATAGCTATAAAGAAGCCTGATAACAGGCTAAAAAGTAGGTGTGTAAAAGCCTGGTTACTAACTTATTTTCCTCACATCTTAGGCTGTAGCAGTACAGAAGGAAAAAAATGAACATGGGGTCCCATTTGATGAGAAAGAAAGAGACCAGCTAGCAAGGATTACTCGGGTGTTTCTGCCCTTGGGGAGAACCGCCAGCACTGATGGAACACAAGCTGCGTAAGGGCTGCACCAGCACCGTCCTGTAACACAAGGCAGCCGGGGCAGCGGCAGCAGCTGCCGACACACAGCTCCCTAAGCAGCCACCTTCAGTACGTTCCTCAGCCTGGGAGGTGCATTCAGTGCTGTTAGGAGACTATGCCTGGACAGTCTCAGTCGGCTTTGTGGATACATAATCAGCAACAGTTTTAACACTTAGCTCAGGTTATTACATTGGGATTCAGTCTAGTCCATAAACATATAGGGAAAACAAGAATGTTTCCCCATATTGCAAACATAAAACAAACCAGTCAACCTCATCTAATATTCAGGCCAATACAATTAATTGTATCTAAGTTAAAACACACTGGGTATTTTAAATATACTAAGAGAAGGCTTCCAGGCTTACCTTGGCAATGGCTGTTTCTTTATACATGCGTGTGATTAGACTCATGACTTGAGCAAAGTGGCCTTCAGTGGCATCGGAATTCAGACTTCTCATTAACTTCTCCCACACTGCAAAAGTCGTATTCAAATCCTAATTGGGAGAAAAGATCAGTGGTTAGAAAGATGGTACAAAGCATACTCTACCTTATCATGCATTTGCATGAAATGTCCAGGAACTGAGTACTTTTGACAACTCTATCAAATTTGGCTGAAAGTAACTAAGGGGTTCAAAAACTAATGGAAAAGACAACAGACTTTTTCATTCTTGGGCTTCAGTGGAAAAAGCCAGGTTATGGATAAGCATTATGGTTTAACTGAGAGACTGCTATAAGAATTTGAGTTTTTGTCTTCTTAGCTGTATTATTTCTTAAGTGTGATAAAGCTTCGGGGATTAGAATATACACTAAAATGATCATACTAAAATTAGGGCAACTTTCATAATTATCTGATGCAAAAAAAATTGTCATGTTCATGTTATATTTTAAAAATAAGGAATAAAATAGATGGTATGTTATAGATTTACATTTTTTAAAAATACAGAATCACAGAATGTTTCAGTTTGGAAAGGACCTCTGGAGATCATCTGGTCCAACTCCCCTGCTCAAAGCAGGGTCAGCTAGAGCAGGTTGCACAGAAGCATGTCCAGTTGAGTTTTGAGTATTTCCAAGGATGGAGACTCCACAACCTCTCTGGGCAACTTGTTCCAGTGATCATTCATCCTCATAGTAAAGAATTGTCTTCTTGTGTTCAAGTGGAATTTCCTGTTTCAGTTTGTGGCCATTCCCTCTCATCCTGCCACTGGGCATCACTTGAGAAGAGTCTGGCCCCATTCTCTGGACACCTTCCCATCAGGTATTTATACACATTGATAAGATCCCCCCTGAGCCTTACTTCTCCAGGCTAAATAGTCCCAGTTCCCTTAGCCTCTGCTCATGAGAGATGCTTCAGTCCCTTATCTTTGTGACTGCTGGACTGGCTCCAGCCTGTCCATGTCTCTCTTGTACTGGGGAGCCCAGATCCAGACCTAGCACTCCAGACGTGGCCTCACCATTGCTAAGCAGAGGGGAAGGATCACCTCCCTTGACTTGCTAGCAATGCTCTGCCTAATGCAGCCCAGGATATCGTTGACCACTTACACCACAAAGGCACATCACTGTCTTGTGTTCAACTTGCTGTCTACCAGGACCCCCAGGTCCTTCTCTGAAAAGGTGCTCTTGACCTCGTTGGCCCCCAGCCTGTATTGATGCATGGGGTTATTTCCTCCTCAGGTGCACAACTTTGCTGAACTTCACAAGGTTCCTCTCTGCCCATTTCTGCAGCCTGTTGAGGTCCCTCTGAGTAGCAGCACAACCATCTGGTGTATTAGCCACTTTTCCCAGTTTTGTGGTATCAGTGAGCTGAGGGTGCATTCAGTCCTGTCATCCAGGTCATTAATGAAGATATTAAACAGTACTGGCCCCAGTATCGACCCCTGGGGGATACCACTGGTGACTGGCCTCCAGCTGGACTTTGTGCCACTGATCACAATTCTCCGAGTCCAGCAATTCAGTCAATTTTCAATCCACCACTTACCTAGCTCATACTTCATCAGCTTGTCAACATATGCCTACAGTATACATATGATACATATGCATACATAGGCATTACTAACAAATGTGTTTCTGGCAAAAGGGAAAAAAATTTACCTTAGCTGCGGCTTGTGGGAGGTCAAATGGAATACGCTGCCTAACTTTGGGAGGCAACTGAGTTAAAACATCATTCTTCAGTCTCCTGATCATTATTTCACTTAAAAGTTGATGTAGTTCTTCTAAATTTGAAGCTCCTCTACAGTCCCACTGAGTTCTTTTACCAAAAAATCTGAAAATGAAAAATAAACACTGAAGGTAAAAACTAATTCTTCCAATTTCAACAGAAACCTTCAGTACATAATTAATTTTAAAATGCACTGTTAGATATGAAGGTGTGCTGGATAGTGACTTTCAGTGTTTCCGGTTACGCCAGAGAGATGATTGTTTTCTGTCTGATTCCTTCCAACGTTAGAGTCTTAGAGCTGTTTAAACTTCCCAGCAGATACCCGCAGGCCTAACTTCAGTCAGATGCATACAGTCTTCTATCTCATCACAGCTATACTTTCCTTTGTGCAGGAAGCAGAAGCTTCGGGTATCAGTTTAAAACTCGTATCACTGGAATGCCATCTTGAACTGAAGGCAGAACTCACAAGGAACTAAAGACATGGTTCAAAGGTATTATAGCTTTACATTAAAAAGTGTTACTGATAAAACTAAAAATGAAAAAATATATACCATAACGAAAATGCTCTTCATTATACTACAGAGGGGAACAGTTGATAAAATAATGAGAGCTGTAAATATAACCATTAATATTCTTTTTCTCCCCTCCAACCCCCACCCCCAAGAATTTCTTATTGGTTGCAGCTGGAACAGGTTTTTAGGCTAAATGTACCAGTTTTAAATGTAGGAATATTTGATGAGCAAGGTTAAATAGAGAAAATAGGTTTCAGGCTAAAAAGAGATTAAAGGTTAAAAGGAGAAAGGAATTATCAGTTTAGTCTTCGTTCTTCTTTTTTTCCTCTCCCTGCTTTGTTTTGTTTTTAAGCTCAAACACAATAACTAGCCTGACAGATTCCACTGGTTCTGGATGAAAACTCAGGTAGCACCTTCCAAGGACAGGAGAGTATGTTGCAAGCATTTAATTTTATATCGTTAAGAAATATATTACTTAAATAGTTTTAAGCCTTACTGAGCTTATCTACAGTGTTTTAGTTGGCTCCCAAGAATCAGTCTGGAAAGGGGCTGAGGGACTTGTTTCTGAACCGGTAAAGTATTGACATAACACACTCAGAATGTTATAGAGACAGAAGATAGGTACATCATCTGTTCATATCACCTCTTCTTGGGTCTATCTATTGGCTGTCCTTAGAAAGGTTTCCTCCTCCCCAGCCTGACCATTGGGAATATAAATTAATGGTAGACAAGAACTCACAGAAATACTTTGGACCTCATCTTTAGAAACAGGTGTCTAGGAACACCTAAGTTAAAAAACATTTTCACAGCAACTGCTGCATAAAATAGTCCTATCAAGTTTATTACCACAGGATGTTTTGTTTCAGGCAAGTCATGAAGACAAAGTTATTTACTGAGAGCTTGCCAAACCCTGAACTTGATTTTTATTACATTTATGGTATTCCAAAAATAAGATAATCATCTATGATTGAATAGCTAACCATGATGTACCCACGCACACTTGTGGTGTGAAAATTACAGATGCATTCAGTCAAAACATCATGGGAAAAAATAGCATTTCTCTGTCTGAAAATTAGACAGCACTGCTCCATGTTATTTGAAATTAAATACTGATAAAATGCAGATGATGGAGGGAAAACAAAAACATATATGAAGATGAAACTATATAATTATTACTGTAAAAATTAAATCTAGCTGCTGGCTAATTTTGCTGGCAAAATCTGTTGTTTTGAATATACATGAAATTGTAGCTAAGAGATTTCAACAATGTTCTTCCCTTCTCCCAGTTTCTTTTGTTCTAGACTGTGTTACGCTGTTGCATAGATTGAAATGAGTAAAACTAAGTATTTTAAATCAGAGCTTCTTAGCTATCCCCCTCCCTCCGTTTCAGAGTACATCTAGAGAAACTGATCATTAAACCTGGAGGAAGCAAGCCAGAGGAAAGTAAGTCCTCATGAAGTTAATAACTTCAACACATGAAACATGAAAACACACAAAAGACACAGGGGGTAAAAATGAGTTTAAAAGTCACTAGGCACGTGTGTGAAAAGCATAACAACCAATTTTACCTAGCAAATGAGAGGCAAGGCAGTGGACAAGAATTTATAATACCTACATTCAGTTCCTCAAACTGAACTACAAATACACTGCTCTGTTTTTGAGAGTTTTATATTTTTATCTACTTTTACTCAATTAATCTGTAAAATACAGAGACGAGTATTAGTCTTTTTCTCTCAAGTGTGATGGGATAGCAGAGACTGGACCTTATAGGAAGTATAGTAAGAAAGGAGGTGATTACATGATATGGGCATAGGACTGAGAATCAGAAACTCCTAAGCTTCTGCTCTAGCTGAGCCTCCAGCTCCAATTGTAAAAGTAACACCTATACACTTCACACTAATGACAGTAAATTTGTAAATAATTTTATGTAACAGAATGCTGCCACTTGAACTTTCTCTCAAACTCTAATAGTTTCCAAATTTTTCCTTGAGCAAGGTTTCCAATCTATTTAACCCTCCTCCTACACAGTTCTAAACACTCTGGCAACAAGCCCTGCATGGATGCCAAGCTATCTTCTACGCTTATGCAGGATGCTTCTTATAGGTGGTGCTTTTCCCCTGCAAGGCCCTAATTTTCTTTAGTGGAATGAGAGAGAGTTTCTGACCCTGGGTTTCTAAGAGTGATGGTATGATACAGTAATAGAGGTATGACTTAGAATTCTCTTACTTCACATGAGAAAAAAGCCAAAATCTAAGTCATTCACAGGAAAATAGAAGGGCAAGTAAAATAATACCTGACACGAGCATTGCAGTATTTTTTGGCATATTCACTCCAAGTTCCAAATCTCCTTGGAAAAAGTGCCTCAATCTGCATGAAAAGCTGTATAAGAAAAAAGAAGTGACAGTGACAGATTGCCTTTAAATGTAAGACTATTCAGAAATAATTATCACTTGTTACATGATTATTTTGTTAAGCTTGCATTCATCCGTTGCGAAGAAAACACATAGCTCGGTGCACACACAAAGGACTTCCATAAGAGTATGGATGTGTCCTCAGACGGGACAGCTATAGGAAGCCCTCAAAGAACAGAATACCCTGAACAGCATTACACAGTGCCAAAGACTTGGAAAAAGACTTAAGCTGAAGGAGATAACATGGATGAGAAGACGTTCTTCCTAAAAATGCAGTATTTGTCATTCGCCAGGTACATGCACTTCTGCAAACTTTCAAAGGAGGTATTCCATGAATACCATTCTTCCTGAATGCAAGAAACCCTACTCATTCTTAAGTTTTATTTAAAAAAATAGACAATGCCAACACAGACAGAAATTTCATGCCTTCCTTCCCAGTTGAGTAACAGAAGGTAAACAACAGTCCGGACAAGCTTAACAAGAAAGCCTACAAGCTGTGTTACTGTCATATGTTTCTGGATTCAGAGATCACAACTAGATCCAAGACAAATTGTTAAGCAGAAGTGGAAAGGAAGCAGCAGTAACCCAGAATGCCCTCCTAATTCCATTTCCCTGCTGTCCTCTTAAATACACTGTACATCATTTTCGCCATTTAAGCTTTCATATGACCTAATCACATTCTAGAGACCTCTCCCCAAAATAAAATTACTACAGCTGGATTTTGTCCTTCACAGGCTTTTTTCAAGACAGAAATTAGAGAACTGAAGAGGAGTATTAAGAGAAAAATTAGTATTTATTCTCCCAAGTGAAGTGCTGCTATTTTGACAGAAATCTAAGCCAAACAAGAAATCTGCCTGTAATTATTTGCTATAAATGAATATAAACATAAACGAATAATGCTTTGCATTTTCTATGCACATTCCATTTGAAGACTTCATAGAGAGATTCTACTTATGTTATAAAACTGATTAAAGTAATGATTTTTATACTCTTCCCTATAAACCACAGCAGAACTTTTGTATCACTACAAAAATCTCTCAAACTCTCTCCCATTATCAAAGTCTTGAGAATTTTGACCACAGTATCATGATCAAGGACAGCTTATATGTAATTTCTTTGAAAGTCTTAAGTGATGTTGCTTACTGATCTTGATATCAACGCACTGTATAAAATATAACACTTGCTAAGTTCAGTTCTCCTCCCAGGGGTGGTTGCAATGTCTTTGATACATGTGCAGGAAGTTTCATAACTACCCACACCCACAGATAAAAATACTCATTGAAAAGTTTTAACCAAATACTCATAATACATCAAGTCCTTTTTCATATTGTGGCTATCTTTTCAAGTTGTATTAACCTCTCTAAACAAATTAAATTGTTACAGGGTCTTGGCATAAGTCATACTTATACAGCAAGAAACTCTAAAGTGCAAAGTACTATTTATAGAATCCTTATAAGTTCCTTACACACAAATTAACTCTTATGTTCAATTTTTTTCCTATACTTGATTAAAAAAAAAAAAAAAAGCCAATTAGTTGGATTCAGTATAAGATCACACTCTCCTATCTGGTCTTCCCCAATTCAATAAGTTGAAGAAAGAAAAATCTTTCTGGATCACAACAAGCACAGGATATATATTTTCCATTTGTGCAGTACTAGTGAACATGAGGAATACTAAAAAGACCAGAGGTAAACAAAGAACTTTCTAAATCAGATCAGGAAGCAGAAGATTTAATACAAGTTCTTGTATATCAAGAACTCTCCTACCCAGTAGGAGCAAATAGAAAATAGCCTGAGCTGCAAATTATTTCACCCAACAATCCAGTCTCTTATTAGAAGTTAATATTACCTGTAACAAACAGCCTCATGTGATCTGTGCTTAAGCTTGACACAAGTTTGTAAAACATCAGTATAATCAACTCAAACCAAAAGACACTGCATTACTTTCTCCTACATGTGCTTCATAATGTAAGTAGTGCACTGTTTTATGCCCTAATGCATGCAACTGTACCTATTCAAAGAAATTATAAAATTGTTCATTCATTACTTATACCAGCCCTAAGAACAGCATAATATTTCTAATACCTCTTCAGGTCTTCCTAGAGCAGGAGTTCCAGTAAGAAGAATAGCTCTAACAGCTTTCTGCACAATTGGCAACAAAATCTTGCTGCGGGTGGCATTTCTGGATTTCATATAGTGTGATTCATCAATCACAACTACCTTAAAGTTTTGCCTGTACAAAGTGTCTACTAAAGTCTGTGCATCAGTAGTTAACAGGCCGTATCCCAGAATTGTCACTTTGCTGGTTGATATTCTCCTTAAAAGAGAAAATAAAGATGTTCTGTTAGTGATTTTTTTACACTAGGATGAGAAACAAAAGGAAGAGATAGGAAAATTAATATAGTAAAGAAATTATACAAAACCCAATTTTTATTAAGAAGGTATGAAGGCATATTTTGTAATGGTTAATCCAAATCTGCTGTCAGGCCCACTAATAATAATACAGAATTTTGGTATTTTAAACTTTCTAGCAACTGACACTTCTATAAATCATGAATATTTCTCAAGCATTCTCAGAAGATACACCTTGCATTTATAAACAAGTTCTAAGATTTTATTTGGTTGCCTTGGTTCAATTTGTGCTTTTCCAGGAATATCAGATGGGACAAAACCACCTTCTGGACAAAAAGTTACACACTTGTATCAAATCACTATGAGCACAATTTGTAAACAGCGCTGAAAAACTTGAAGTAACGTTTCTATTCAAGCTACCTATGCAAAGCTACTTTTGCTGTATATGCCAAGTAGTCACCTTAATAGTAGCCTGAAACAACTAACTGGCCTGTCTTTGGGACGTTGAGTATTGTGAAGATAGTCTAGGTTGACCCTCATCATCTGAAAAAACTCAGTACACAAGTTGTTTATCTAGCCTTTTTGCCCAAACAGTATACAAAGAAAACAAAAAATGCAGGGAATCATGAGGCACAAGACAAAAAAAATGGGTATTTAGGTGGAAAAGAACTTCCTACAATAAACTCAAGGATATATTTAGGCCCAAGGCACCAACTGATTTTGAAATCACTAGAGAGCACTGTGGCCCTTCAGGAGCCTCTGAGCAGCACAGGAACTCTTTCAAGTTGTTAGACGAACACAGATTACCGGAATGAGAGTCATAGCTGGTCTACTCATCTGTCAGACACCAGTGCTCTACTGGCATGATTTTTATTTGTTCCCTGGTAGTAACAGACTAGAAGTACACTAAGCTGAAGTTTTCTTTACAATTTCAGAGGAAGAAAGTATGTGCATGTGTACATTTATGCCTGTGGATATGGGAGGAAAGGTACTGGTTAGAGCACCGGCACTATGACCAGTGCATTACAGACTCTGGGTAGTGTTGTGTAGATAAATGCAGCAACCAGTGAAAAAATTCCCTCTATTCCTCTGTGGAGAGTGGAGAAAAAAAAAAACAGTACTTTTAAAATAAAACTACTTATTTTCAGCTGAACCAGTTTACTTATTCAAAAAATACCCAATTTCAAATGCAATTAGAAGTTATGACAACCTAGACCGATGCCTAAGTATGTTTTAACTTCTTAATTAATTTAAATAGGTTAAAAACAACATTCAAGCATTAAATTTCATTATTGAAGTTTAAGAAAAGCAAATTATTGAACTGAGAGAAATGAAAGGCTGAACATAAGGAGGCACAATTTAACGAAGTGCTAAACAGATTTGGTAGTTGTATATCTTCTTGCAGATGCATAAAAACACTTTTTCTATGTTAAAATATTAGTTCGACAGCTACTTCACTCATAGCTAGGAAACCTCCTGGGAGTTAAACAAACAGAAAAATGCGTTTTCCTCTCTTCTTATTGTGAATACAAGTAAGTGATGACAGTTAAGGTCTACTCATTTAAAAAAATCTTAAAAGATGAACAGAATTCTGTTTCCTAATTACTTTTGCCAACAGTCATGCCCTTTATTCCATATTTTTAATGTGTTCAGCACCCTTCTGTGTTCAGCATTGTAAGCATAAAGTTTTCATGTGGATTTTTAGTGAATAGCTAAAAAGGCTCATTGGATCTTTATTTTAGTTCCCTGATTATTTAAGTTCTTTTTTTTTCTTCTTTTTTAAAGTATTCTCAGTTGGATTTATCTGGTTACCACAAGGAAGTTTCAAAGCTACCCTCTCATCTGCATGTCTTGGTAGTCAAGTGATTTTCTGATGCTCCCCAGATACCACGAAGTTCAATCTTCATTATCCAGAAGAGATGTTTTAGAACTGTATCTGGACATCATTATTAAACCAGCCAAGTCATATATAACAAAACAGACTAAAAATATCTCTGTAATTCAGTATTTAACAGGAGAATTATGTTAATAACACACAGCACTTTTAGTCACTTCTTGACGAATTTATGCTATTAAGTCTAAAGATGGAAAAAACAGGTCATGATGACCTTTTCAAGCATTTAGAGAGTAGTTATTCTAGCTTACAAAGTTTTTCAGTGCAGTAAATACAATTTTAACAGTAATTACTTCCTTATTTTATAGTGTGCTTCAGAAGTCCTCCAAAAACCAGGTTCAAAATGTTTTACAGAAACTAACGAACACAGGCTAATTCATCAAAGTTGACAAGTAACTGTATGTGTTCAATTTAGAGATACCTTGAAGGAATCTAATTTTCAGTAGACAAGCACTTGCTATTTTGCAAAAATTGGACCCCTCAATTTCAAAGGAGATTAAAAAAACCTACCATAAGCCCAACTCTCACTCATTTCAAAGATAAAGCACATAAATGAAAAATCTTTCATTAGGTCCCTGGGATCCAGATCTCCTGAATCCTAATTTCCCATTTTAGCCATAAGCTATACTCTATGTTCATCACATATATATTGCAATCAGTTCACTGAATGAAACAAGTCTTTCTACAGAAGAATAAAGAACTTTACTCACCCAGTATCAGTTTTGTTCTGAATGATGATAATATCATCTGGAGAGAGTTCTGGTATCCACTTCTCCATCTCATCAACCCA
Source organism: Apteryx mantelli (assembly GCF_036417845.1). NCBI lineage: Eukaryota > Metazoa > Chordata > Aves > Apterygiformes > Apterygidae > Apteryx > Apteryx mantelli. Next base: position 43,374,474 of record NC_089983.1, read on the forward strand.
AGGATATCTCAGAGATGAAGGCACTACAATTAAGAGAGGCCATTCCTTTTTATAGTAATAGGAAATGGCAATTGCTTGAATTGTTTTACCTAATCCCATCTGGGAAAAGAAAAAAAAACAAAAATTTAAAAACTGAAGTCTGTGCTCAGAAAGTGTACTCCATTCAGAAAGGCCAAAAATATTTTGCCAAGACAACACCAGATAAAGGAAACCAAACCAAACCAAAGAGCTAGTTACATAGTATCTATCGGATCATCAATTTGTTACCACAGATCTTTTATGAAAGATGCTTCTGTTCAAATCCATTAACACATACTGCACTTGAGGAATACTTCTGTTCAGCTCATTAAAGCTAATAGAAGCATTTCCATTCATTTCAGAAGATTTTGGTTCATGGCTTTGGTGGGATAGACTACAGATGACCACTTCAACTCCTTAAGCTGCCAAAAGCCTTTTTAAAAGACTGTTCAAAGCAAAGATAACTCTTTGTTGAGGCTGGTTTTGCTTCTAGCTCCTTTTTACTAAGTAATATCCAAGTTGTATTTTTTTCACCTGTATTTTTTCACATATATTTTCTTCACATATTTTTTGTGTAATATCACATAGAAAAAGTGGTATATATGTAGGCAGATAAAAGACATCAGTTAAAAAAAGAAGTTATAAATAAGTTTCAAAAAAAAGTTATAAAGTCAAGTAGTATTTTAGGAGAACACAGTAGTCCAAAGATTTATCTATAAACTACCAAAAAAAAAAAAAAGAGTACTTTAAGATTAAGAAACTCTTCCTTTAAGAGCTGCCAGGGATATAATATGCCTCTCTCTATACCATATTATATATTCTCTATACAAAAATCAGTAAGTTCAGTAAATAATTTAGGAAAAAGGAAAAAAACCTGCAAATCTCAGCACTGCAGTTACACTGAGCTTTTTGTAACAGTACAGTAACAATTTTTTAGGGAAGTCTGCTGACAATAATAAAAAAAGTAAATAAGTGCTGCACCAGTTTCAGGGGGGGAAAATGAAAAAGAAAAAAGCACAATTAAAACTCCAAACTGATGCGCAGTGGAACTCCCCTCCCCGCCCTGAAGGAAGCCAGTGCAGGAGGTATGCTAGCTCTGCTCACTGTGAGCGGGAATACAGCAAATACAGCGCAAACCCTCCAAGGATATACAGGCCTAGCACTGACACCTATTCCCCGTGAGCACCACGTAGAAGAGGTTCAAAACTGAGCAAAAAGATGCGATGGGAAAGATCAGGACTAAAATTTACCTACAGCTTTCTTTTCTCAAGTAGCCCCCTTTTTACCCATTATAGAAAGAGTTTAGAAATACCTGGGTTTTTATGCAACTGCCCAATAAGCAAAGTTTTTTTTTTTTCAAATTAGTAGACCCCTTTAAGCAACAAAGCGCAATCATGATCCAGTGTCATTATCCCATTATGTATTTGACCATAAATTAGAAAAATATGAGGTGTCTTCTTAACATGAAAATAATGACACTGTCCAAAGTTGCACAGGCAACTGAGGGAAGATCTATATGAAGATCTCTGCTTTAACCCAGCAGGTCAACAACACAAAACTATTGCTTTCATGAGTAGTGGCTAATAGTTTCTCTTCATTTTGTAGCACAGAAAAGGAAGTCCTGTTAGTGGGGAATTTAGATTTATAGACAAGGTGAAGGGTAAAGATACAATACATGGACGCATTTAACAAGCAATTATTACCACTAAGCTTCATACTGTCAAGGTAGAAACTCTCCCATCCAGTGAGTAACATACACAGATAGAATATATGAATCTAAGATCCTAAATTTAAAAAAAAAGTCAACATTTTCCAAGAGAATACAGCTATTTTCTTTATTTGCTCACATTGCAAGAAATACCTCTGGGTTCCTGTTAGGCACTAAAACAGAGACTGGTCTCAAGATATTCCGTTTAGGTTTTCCACAGAGTCCAGTGAATGTTCTCAGTTTAATTGCTGCTATCTAACTACTCGCAGTACAGACATAAAAGAACAACTTTCTTATATCCCCAGTATGAAGTTTGAAAGGATTGATGTAAGGATATCACCAGGAGATTTCCCAAGTACAAGAGAAAACATAATAAGTATCCCTACTATTACTAGAAAGAAAAATAATCAGAGAACTACTATGATACTAACTCTTCAGAGAAAAAATACTGTAAAGTTTTCATTAAAATTTTCTTGATGCCTATTTTCTACAGCTCTCAATGGTGCGACATACAAAATTAATAATATTTGCCAAATAAAATATTGAATGGGCACAGCAAAAAACATAAACAAACTCTCAGTAAGCACTAAACCATGGTGGAATGCCATAAACAATGTTAAGACAAATCACAGATCAGCTGACACTTGAAGTATAGGCTTAATTTTTGATGCAATAAATGGCGTACAATCTGAATAGGCTGCTGCAGTGAGGAAGACAATAAAAAAGATAATACATAGGAGGATACTGGTTATTTAAATGGTCATAATTTGGAAGCGAAAAATCAGGAGACGGTTGAAACACTTTGCTAAGGAAGAGATTTCCTTGTCAAGACAAGTGAGTACTTGCTGCTCTTGAAAAGCCTAGTTCCACTCTCCTTCCTGCAACCCTCCCTTTGTGTCACCAATAGTGCTTAAGCCAGCTGAAAACAAATCCAAGAAAGTAAAATAACAACAACAACCACCACCACCCCACCAAATCAAGTCCACCACCACCAGACCACCAAAACTCCATTCATTTTTAGTTTGTTGCCAGAGCATCCCCCTGACTTGCTGGACTGCCCAGCCACTTGGTGCGCTGGTGATGATTCAAGCAACTGAGTGGAAATGACTAAGAGACAAAAGGCAGGTCTTTTGGCAGCAGTGCACCCATAACCTAGATCCCGTAAAGCCAATCACCAGTCTGGATCATAAGACATGTGAGAAATTGGGGGGGGGAAAAAAGGGTGGGGGGAAGAACATTTTGTGGGTTTGTTTTTTTGATTTAAACACCTCCTTCTCAGTCCTGGAAGTGGCTAAAGTGGAAAAACGGAGAGTTTGGGGGAAAAATAAAAAGGTGGTGTCTTGCCTGCCGCAGGAAAGAAAAGTAATATATTTTTAGAACTTCAGATTTACAAAAAGTTCTAAGTTGCACTTCAGTCTTTAAAAATAGAGTAGCTTTATTTCAAGCATGCTGCATAATACAGGTGTATGTACAGTATTTGTAATAATCTCCAGTTTTCATATGTAACTCTTCTTTTTGTATACAAGTTCACAATATTGATGTTTTCTTTTATCAAAATTTTGTTCTTATTTTAGAGATACATCAACAGGCAAAATACATGCTACTACACAATCCTTCCTCTGCTGCCAGGCCTACTGCCATTATGATTTAAATAAACATTATTTATTTCGGAATAAATATAACTTGCAGAACTTTTTATTGCTAATTAATTATACATAGCATATTTTCTTTCTCAAGGAAGGAAATTAAAAACTTTGTTTTAATGAACAAAGAGCTATTGCGGATATTTCAAATTTTCCCAAGCTTCCCTTCTCACCTCCCCTGAAAGCTTTTGTTTTCTCCGGTTTCCAGAAATTTCATATTCTATGCAGGGATAGTTTATCTCCAGTTATGAGATTTTTATACTGAGGAAATGCTTTATTCTCAATAATCTCTCTCTCTCCTCCTCTCTGTCCCTCTTCCTCTTCCCCTCCCTCCCTCTCTCTCTCTCCCTCCCTCCAGTGTTTGAAGAAACTTGCTCAAATTAGAAATGGGAGACTACCTCAACCCCCAAACATTGCCACTTTTTCAGTAAGGTTTTGTACTGATGATACCTGAAGAAAATTATACTCTATTACAAAAAGCTGTGGGAAGAAATGATTAACTAAAATTTCCCTAACACGAAATGAATTATTACTTTTCAAACCTATGAAAGACATGAATTTCACTGTTAATACTTGGTCAGTACACTTAAGAAAATTCATCTTCGGAAGACATACTTGTTCAGAATCCATCTCCTTGGTCTATGAATATTTCTTAATCCATTAAAAATATCTACCTATACAGTTATAAAAGTGCTAAAAATCAACTGAGTTAATATTTTTAAGACTTCACAGTATAGGAGATTTAACCTACCTAAACACAATTAAAAGTCACCTATGAAGTTTTCCTCATAGGCTGTTTTAAGCTTATGTCAGGTTTCATTTTTTTCCATTTAGATGCATTCGGAACATCTAGTGAGTCTCACAGGAATTATGCGTCTTTCATTGCTGACCTTTCAGCCCACATTGCTCAAACAAAAGTCACATCTGAAAAATGTGTGTTAAAATAACAAGAATAGTGTTAAAAGAATAGGAACATTACTTACCTCATCAGCAATCATACACCTAAATAAGAAACAAAAAGGGGAAAAAAAAAAGTCAGCAGAAATTATTAGTAAATACAATAGATAAACCAATACTTATAAATAGTTTACTAAAGATTTAAATTATGGATTTACTGCATTAATGATAGGGGAAAAAAGTAGATTTAATTTCATCTACAATATCTTTGAAATCAACTAAAAAATGTAATTTTGATTATGAATGTAAAAATAAGTATGGTAATTATTCTAAAAACATACTCAACTTGTTAGTATTAATGAAGAATTTACACTGTAAAATTGAATTGCTACTTCAGTCTAGTGCCATATCAAATATAATCTTGAGAGAAAATTTCAATGGAAAAAGTGCATCTTCAATTTTATTGTCTTTCAGAAACGGCTGAGTGCTATTTTTGCTAGTTCATGGTTAAGGATGATTTATATGTCAGAATGATATTTAAACAGCTGCTTTCCACACCTTTCTCATTTGTTTTGAAATAAAATGGACATACCATATAAATTGTACCAGCTAGTGTATTAGAAAATGAACTTGATTTTTTTCCATTTCAGAGTCATTTAGCTAATACTACTTCACATAAAGACAATAACGACTCCAAGCCCACAGTCAAAGCTAGTAAATCCTGTTCAGTATATTTACATTTTCTAAACATCAGATGCTACCTCTGATATAAATTCCTTACAGATATTTTAAGTTATGCCTTCCTATGTACATTCTAGCTCAAACAGGGTCTAGGGAACTTAAATGCTTCTAGCCCACACAGACTTCCTCATCAAATCTTTGAGACTGGATGAAGAACAACGGGAAAGAACTCGACTGACATTTAGCTATGTCATTTAACGCATGGTGCCTTTATAGTGTTAACATGATTTCATTGGGTCCATGTCCTTCATATGCTATTCATTTGCTTAGATTAAAAATATCACTTGGAATATCACATTGGCAAGCAAGGGACTCACCCTCATAAATTCTGCAGAAATAAGTTTAACTTAAAAAGAAAAATAGTTATGGCTGCAGACAATTTTCAAAAGATCGATCATGGCTGCATCTTTCCAAATAGGTGCACTGGACTTCCTTGTTACCTCAGCTATTTTACAAACTTTTCCAAGAAGCAGCAAAACAAAACAAAAACACACCAAGAAAAACACCCAGAAAAGCTATCCAATTCAACAGCACTATCTAAAGAGTTACAAGAGTTTGTTCTACCTCTTATAATAAGCAGATAAAAATATATATATATATGCTTGTTTGTTTGATTGTACACAAACAAATACAGAGGAAGACACTGGAATCCAAGCAAAGACTGTGAACATAAGAAAAAGAGCAGACACGATCTATTCCCTTTAAGTCATGCAGCAGACACGATCTATTCCCTTTAAGTCATGCAGCAGACACGATCTATTCCCTTTAAGTCATGCAGCAGACACGATCTATTCCCTTTAAGTCATGCAGCAGACAACGACTTAGAGTTCCCTTTTCTCCTGTAGCCACTGCAGACAGCATGGAACTACAGATTTGCCAAGTATTTTCTGACGAGACTCAGTGATGGGAGTTCCAAGGCAAGGTCTGGGGCAGGTACCAAGTATGAATTCCTGCACCTTCGTAAGAACTGTCGGAGTTCAATAGTCATACCTCCCTGGGCTTCAGTTAAGCAGCAATTAAATGAATCCTCCAGCTCTTAAGTAAACTTGAAAGTTTTTCAAGCACCGTACACTTTCTCAAGTTTTCCAGAAAAGCAAACAGGGAAAATAACTCCCACCATTTGGTATCACAGTGCCACACAAAGGACACGGGCTTAGTCAAACCATTCAGAAACACAGCCCTGACTGCCATTGCTTGAACTAAATGATAGCAGTAATCGAGCGTCAGCTCTATGCAGTGCATCTCTTTGGTCCAAGGCTTTATAAATGTTTACTGACAGAAAAGCAGCACATCTCAGAAATTCTGTGATATTTCAAGCTCTGGAAGGGAATAAGCTTCATGGGCCACCATTCCTCTGCTTATTTTCCCCCCAAGCTCAAGTACCCTTCTGGCTTATGCTTTAAACTTCTTTTCCCCAGTAGCTTTCAGTAATGGGCACAAGCTAATCTTGCTGTATTGTTCTGGAAGATTTCTTCTTATGGTCTGTTGCCAGTCTTCCCAAGGAAACAAGGTTCCCCTACCCCCACCGTCACATAACTACATACGCACCCACCGCGCCCTGTAACCCAAATGCAGATGTTCTTTCCCTGAAATAATGCAAAAGATCTTCCAGATCTGTGAATCTATAATAAAATTTAACACACCAAGACGACATAACATTTCTGTATTTTGATACCAAAAACCTTTTAAGTGATACCGAACAGCTTTTTTAGTGTCAGGTACTCTGAAGTTAGTGTATCTACACAAAACCACCAGAGGTGTTTTCTTTTCTTTCACTAATGATCAATGACTGTAGCAGCACCATCGACTTATATCTGACATAATGCCCAATAATATTCATCTTGCCCAGTGGCCAGAATGGAAATTTCAGTGGTCAAAATAGCAATCTCAGCAGAAAATATAGACTGGCACTTTTCAGACATGACTTGCAGGATGTTTGATATTGGCAGGAATAGGGTATACTGTTGCTCGTCGGCCCGTTCATTCTGCCAGTGTAGATTTCAACATCATAATCTTTCTTTCAAGCATCTAACATAAAAAGTAATTCAAAATATATTTTATATAACTTAAGTTTTTTTTCATATTTAACAAACTATCTACTTGTAATAGTTTTGGAATGTCCATCCATCTGTCTCCTGCATTTTAATTGGGCATATTTGCTGGGTTTTTTAGATGTTTTCATCTCACACGTGGTAGAGATGTATGAATGAAAACAAAGAAAGAAAATAGAACAAAACAAAAAACTCCCAAACCTGTACAGATTTACAAAGGAAAGGCAGACAGGAAGAGACTTATTTTTTGTGGCAACTCATGACTGTGGAGCCATGATGTCTGTAATTTGCAGCTGAGCAAAGACATTTATTTGCAGACAACTAATACGCAATTCCAATTTTAAAATAATGTTAGTTTTTGCTCACTTCAAAGAGTGATTTTTTTTCCCAATTGATACCCATTGTTAATTGTTTGAACTGAATTTTACAGAATAAGACTTCCTTTTTGCAGAATCTTTTGGAGGCAGCACATTAATCACATTTTTGAAAAGACAGTTTGAAGCCTGAAATCAATTGGAATGTTTAACAATTCAATGCTGCTGGTTTTTTAAAACTCTCCACACAAAAGCAGAAAACGAGTATGACCATAGCAACCAGCTACAGAGCAGAGGCATCTCAAGAATAAACTGAAGACATTCTTCAACAATATAGTATATTTAAACCTAAAGGATATCAGAGCAAAGGGACAAATATAGCAAAAACCAGAAGTACACTCTATCTGAGTAGCATCTGGTAATAAGGAAATGTGGTAAAGAGAACAGGAATACAAGTGCTCCTTGCCAATTTGTGCTCACAAATATAGCAATTCTCAGCATACCAAGCTATATTTTACTGTAATTGCATAAATAATGAAATGTTAATAATGCCACTTTAGACATAGGCATTTTCTAAATACTTTCAATAAATCTACGTTAACAAGAGCCACATATTTCGAGAAATCAAAGTGAGAATACATAAGATTCTATTGTATTGTTCTTCGGTGAACATGAACGAATCTTTGTTCTTCTTTTAGAATAATAAGCTAAAACGAAGAAATTCAGAGCGATTTACAAATTGCTTTAACAATTACAACCTGAACAGCAATTAAAATAAAAAGCTTTAAAAATACTTTAACCACAGGAACAGATGTGTCTCTATAAAAAAAAGAATTTTCTGCATTAGAGTGAACTGTAGCCACTTTAACAACATCAGTATCTGCAGAACAATAAGCAGATGTTGTGATTTACTTTTTTCACTCATTCTCACACTATGCACATAGAATGCTGCTGTAGAGCATCTTCTGGTTTTATGCCTATTAACTTTCAGTTAAAAAGTCCAAAATGAAGTAGCAAGGACAAATTTGCTGGCTTTTAAATGTTTATAGAAACTCCTCATTTTGTTGCTGGCAAACAAATGGAAGCACAAAATAATTGCCATCGTTCATCCGTAACATAACCACTCCTGAAACATATTCATGATGAAGTGATTAACACAGTTTTCTCTTCCTTCAGCAGCTCTACAGTACCAGAACAAATAAACAGAGATTCCATGATAACATCCATGTGCTTAAAACATAGTTACATGATGAAGGACTGCAGCCGGTAGAATTCTCATCAATGTTCTAAACTCTAGCATAACCAAAGATATAAAGCTGCTATCCACACATTTTACAGATGATTCACTAGTTAATTCAGATTGTGTTGTGTATGGATCTATTCACACCCTCCTGAAAGAGAACAACTGTCCACAGCGTATCTCAAGAAAGATTAAGGGGCTACAGACCTGCCACAGGAGAAAATACCAGGAGAGATAGGCTTGCTTTATCTTTGAAAATAAAAACTGAAATGGAATGATTAGTCCTCTTTTATCTGTTCTATAAATCCACAAAACAGGTAAATTCCAGGGACAGAAAGTACTACCAAGCTAACAGACAATGTTGGTACATAAGTGGCTTGTCCTATTAATACATTTAGGCTAGCAATTGGAAGGATGTTCTTAGTTATACTAATAAGCTCTGGAACAGTATCCACACAGAATCATGTGGCAAGAACCTAATTCATTACAAGGTGGAACCCAAGTTTTGCAGGGCATTCTACAACGTGGGTGCTTGTGGCAGCAGAAACTTTAGGACACAGGAGATCTTTTCCAAATCTATGTTCCCAAATTGACAATGTATTTCATGCTTACAGAGTTATAAAAATATGGTACTTCTACATAAAACTTCCATCCTAGGAAGTCTGAATGTCTTTAAAAGTACTATAATTTGAAAATAAATCCTTGAGTATGGTTCTCACCCATCCATTCCAAGATAATCTGAAGGAAAAATCAAAGGCAGCAGTGGCAAAACTACTTGGAGGAAGTGAGAAACAGCTCACCAAACATGGAACTGGAGACAGTGCAGACTGGGGGCAAAATTTCCCCTTCTTTACCTGAACGTAACTAGCCTGCACTGCTTCTGAATCACAAGATTTTTGCTTTTGTTAGTATTATCAGAAGATAATATATATGCAAAAATATAATAATTTTCACTTCGACGTTTCATTTTGAATTATGCTGCAAATGTTTATGGCTTTTCAGTGACATTTTGCTATTTAGTTAATTATTAATCCTCTTCTCCCACACAGTGCTGAAATAGCTTTGTCATAAGTAGTTTGGATTTTCCGCCTATACTTGCAACCCATCAATTGTTTTTTGCCAGTTAAACTTTGGACTAGACACATCACAGACTGATATGAATCAAGTGCACAGAACTGCTTTTAAAGCCCCAGTTAACTGCTCAGAAAAGTCTCTGAATCTGTTAGGTCCTCTGTTAGCATACAATTAGCAGCACGGATCACTGTTCCTATTCAAATTCCCAACATGATGCAGTTTGAAAATTGCTGATTTATCCAAATTAATTAACATTTTATTGCTATTTACCTTGATCAAAGTTTTGACATGATACACAAGATGAGTTTATGATACAGGTAGCAGTTAATAAAACTAACATAAGTGGAAACTGAGGATTTTTTTAATGACTGCAAGCATTTTAGAGCATTTATCCTCTATAATTTTCATAATTTTAGAGTAAGAGTCTTAAATGTGTCTGCTTAATGTAGTTACAAAATATTACAAGTCCAAGATTTGTCCACTAGACTCGAGGGCAATGAAAAATAGGGTATAGTCACATACTGTATCACTGAGAGGGAAATCATCAAATGTCTCCAGTTTATAATCACAGCAATACCTTCCCTATCATTACAGCTCAGAACACACAGAACTCATAAGATAGCCAATAGTTACATTAAGCTGTTAAAAAGCAAGACTTTACATTTTGCTTTATATAATCTTTAAAAATATGCAACCTCTATTTAAAGCAAACTTCAGTATGTTCTATATTATTGCAGTCAGACAAGCTGCCAACATGAGCATAAAGGTTCCATGCTGTCAAAGGAGGAGAAACAGATCTTCAGATATACTTGAAGGGACAAATATGTATTTTTGTTTCACATATTTTGACTGCAAGAAGACAGACTTCTTGTTCTCTGAATCTGTTCAATTAGTCATTTCCTCTCAACTGGTAGTTACTCAATTTGAGCTTCATCATGCATATCCCATCTGTTCATATGACACCTTAATAACAGTTCTATCCAAGAATACAAATCAGAGCTATGATACTCAGTTTCATATCCTGTTATAAGCTCAGCCCACATGGTCAAAAGTTTCAGAAAAGCAGGAAGAATCATTTTAGATGTCTCAGTTACACTTACCCTCAGCAGCAGAGTTCAACCATACAAAGAGCATCACAGTCAATGACAAATTCTTTCAGCTTCTTTCCCATTTCATTTCTAGAGGTTTCCCTTCTTCATAGGGAATTCTGTGACTAGCATTTGAATCTATGTCCATTTATCAAGGAAATCAGCTATTTTTTCCTAGCAGAAAGTATCAGAAGCTCAGTGGGATGCACTGCATATGCTGCTACAGTTTTCCTGGTATTCATAATCCTTTTGCAATTGTAGGGTTAGCAACAGGCTTCAGATACAGCAATACCTTTCATAAATAGAAGGAAACAATGCAGTCTGATCTCCACTTGGATTCAGAAACCATCTCATTTCAAGATGTATTATGTATTATTCAAGACGTAGTTTTATGTTAAAGCTTGAAATAAGTTTTCCATTGAAATGCAAACACAAAGAATTAAACAGGAATATTTGTCTGAGAAAGTACCGTGGTAAGTGAACATGCATACAGAGAAGAAAGAGCAAGAGGTCTACTTTGTTGGTTCACCTCAGGTGCACATAGGTCCAAAATCTTACTGTTTACCTCTCCTCACAGAAAAGAGAGCCAATAAAAGCAACTGAGGTTATACACAAAATCCACCACTGTGTGTTTAACGCTTTCTTCTAAATATGAAGAACTTCACAGTTTAAGGGACCACGCAAATCTGGATGAAGCAGAACCTCAGAGCCAGATATTCAAGAGTTAGCATACAACATCAGAACACCCTTGTAAGGGTGTCGAGTACCAAGTAAAGATACACTTGCAGATTCTTACTACAGCATAGCCTGGAAAGAAACCAGAACTTAAGAACAACCAAGTAGGCAAAAGAACTAAGGAAGAAAACCATAACCTAGGACAGCTCTGGTCAGAAAAGTTCTAAGTCTAGAAGAGCAGAAAGGGTAATTTTTCAAGCCTCGGAGCACTGAATGAGCTCCTGGACCTGTAGATGCCAAGAATATTGGAATCAACTTTGTAGAGAGGAAGGAGAAACAGGTATTTTAAAAAATTATGCAGATGAATTAACTGGAGAAACAGAAGGGAGGCTAGGCTCCTAGGCTAGGCACTGAGGCTAGGCTTGTGTGGTTATGTGATATAAAGACACATGAAAATAATCTGCATCAGAAAGAGGTTAATGCTAGAACAGTCTCATAAAATGAGTTTCAGGGAAAGAAAAAAATGTTTAAATGAAAATCATTTCATTTCTGTGTGTCCGGCTTACACTTAGGTCACCTCCTTTTGAAATTTTAGCAGTATTACTGTGCAAACAATGCAATTAGAGATAGTTACATTTATTATGATTACTTGAGCCAGGTGTCTTTGCAAGCACAAAGAACCGGTTTTTGAACTTTATTCTTGCAAGAATACAGATTAACAACACACTGGCATAAATTTACAGCCTATATAGGAAGAATTCTATTAAGTTTTGCAGTCAGTACTAGATATTTTTCTTATAACTACAGAAATATTTTACAACAATAAAGATTCTGTCTCAGTTAAACAGTTTGTCTCCTTATACATCATAAAAACTTCATGGGATATAGCAATCCAATACAATTACTGCTTGCTTCTACAGATAAATTAACTTTCTGATTTCTGATTTTCTGATAACAACAGTTATTTATCCAGAAAAAATGGTAAGAGCTGCAGGTAACTTTTCCGTGTACTTTTCAGAAAGATTGTCAAAGCAGTAGCACTTGATTTCTTAAAACATTGAAAAATTTTGGTACTACTCAAACAAATTAATGTTGCTTTTGCTAATGCAGTCTTTGGAACATGTTGTACAGAGGAAGCACGCATCTTCCTTTCACTAGTGTGGGTGTCCTGATATTCTTGGGATTCTCACCTACTCATGTGAGTCAGTTTTATATAACACTACAACATATAATTTTCCTCCTACTCACAAGCCAACACTTTAGCACTAACATCTTAACCATGGGTTATTTAAGGAATCTGAACTTAGTACATTTTTATATAAAACTGCGCAAGCAACCATTACATTTGTGTGTCAGTAATCACAGCACACAGTCCTAAAACTAGAACAAAGAGAGATGACTTCCTTGCAAAAATAATCAAGGTTGCTTCTCCAAAAATAGAGCCCCAAAAGATTTAAGCTAGATGATACCCTTCCTGTTGAATTACACTAGGTATTCAAACCAAAAAAAAAAAATCCTAAAGCTAATGTATGTAAGATGCACTAAACTGCCACATCTGCAGTGTTACTGTCTAAAGGAGTACAGAGGAGAATGGTTATGCTAAGTCTTATGCTCTTCTCCAACACTCCTCAACCTGTAACTGAAGAAAACATCTAAAACGCCCCATTGTTTATTAAGAATTTAAAAGTATGAGAGCACATTAGCCAACATACTCTAATATTTCAGCAAGGACAAATACGTGTGGACCAACACTTATCAAAGTGGTTAAGTTGAAGGTTAAGCTCAGAGACTATGATAGGTTTTTAGACTATATTAATTGGACTGTGTTAACTGATAAAAATTCTAGGCAAGATAGCACCTAACAGTGATAGTATATACTCTTTACCCATTCAGTCCTTGGCTTCAGAGATGAAACAGTTCACCAACTGACTCTATGCAATAAAAACTGACATTAGTCAACTGGAGTAGTTGGAGTAACATCAACTAATTTCAAGTACTGACCAGCGAGGCTATAACTTCAACCCAGATACCAACAAGCGTGACTGAAATGCCTGTGATCAACAGTAGCTCTTCATTAATATGTAGTCTAATGACCTTCAGTAAAAATTAGTTACTTATAATTTCCTAGTAAATGCTGCTTTCCTAAGTGAGCCATTCCTGCAATGATCTCCACTGTAAGAGCTGGAGAACTAACCTCTTCAGGTCTTCCTCCTTTAAAGTTAGCTGAATCAGAAAACAGAGGAAAGAATTATCTAGAAAAGTAAATAGTCTCTCTATTTAATAGCTCTCTTCATCTTTAATAGTTTCTCCATTTTCAATAGTCCCCAGATTCAGGTATCTTTCCCCTCCAGTACCCAAGGCTCTCAGTCCCAGCATTTAGTTTTCTCCCACACCTGGTTCCTTTTCCATACTTTTCAAATACTTTCAAACCAACCATCCACTCAACTTTTGACAGAACATCCCACTTCTTTTCTGACATTTACCTCTGAACTAAGCAGTTCTGCTGATCTTTTCCACTTGACTTCATCTTTTCTACTGTAACTTGTAACCCCTTCTGTTCAGTAGAAAGGCATCATAAAGTATGTGGATTTAAATTGTTTACCCATCTGCCTTTTGGGCAATTTTCTCTTTGTGCTCATGTTCTTCTTTTCCTTCCAACTTACCTTAAGCAAACTAGTATATTTGTTTTAGACCTTACATTTCCTCATATTTAAGCAGGTGGCTTCACATACTTAAAACCAACCACTTGTCCACTTTCATTCTGCCCTCTTCCTGACACTCGAGTTAGACATACTGATTTATCACCACGGATTCTCTGGCTGCCAACTTTCACTGCACACAGCTAACACTAAACTCATTTCCCCTTTCTTTATCACGTTGACAATCTATTACCTGAACTGCCTACACTTTCAATCCTTATCTGACTTGGCTGCTCTTAATTCTATCAAATCATGCCCTACATTTCTAAAGTCTGCATTTTCTTCTATATTTCTGTTGCTAAAAGTCTACATTTAAGCCAAACTAATTTCTCAGATTACTACTGTTGCTCTTTTTTGTTCTCCTTATATCCTTACTTTATCCTCATGCAGATATCCTATCTTGAATGATATTCCACATTCACTTTACTGACGATGCATTTCTTCTTGTTCCCTCAGAGCTGCTTCCCAGTCCCTCCAGCATCACCTCCAAACAAGTTTTCCCTGACCGTGAAAACACTGCAGAATTTGGCTCAATCTCTTATTCATTCTTCCTGCATCTGAACGTCATTCTGCAAGCGAGCATCTTCATTTAATCATCTCTCTCTCTCCTTTGGCACTTCTCAGATGTGAAATGTACCATCAAACATCGCAAACTGAAGTCTTAAAGAAACCACACACACACACACACACACACACACACACACACACAAAACCTCTCTTTAAAACACATTACTCCCAGAGTATACTATTTAATTGACGAAATTTATGAAATGATCTTTTTGATTCTCTACATATTTATTAAATAGCCACTCCATTCTTTTTCCGCAAGGATTATTTTTCAGCTTTGTTTTCCAAGACTGAAAACAACTGCTCATCTATTATACTGTAGGGATTAAAGACTTATGGACATCATTACTAAAAAGGAGGATACCAGAGCACTGTATGTCCATAACGAGGCACAGATTTACACGGGCAATTTGACAGCTCAGTCAAGAAAGTAAAATCCTTCCATGTATATAAAATGAGTGGCTGAATACGCTGTAATAAAAGATTGTTCTTACTCTATCCAGAGACTTAGTCATAGGTTCCCAAACTCGTATAAAGTTCGCACTTATCTAAAACATGGGGCTCCTTGTTTCATTTATAAAGGCACAGTCCTTTGGTTTCTCTTATTGCTCATGCTCAGAGCGTCACATCAAACTACTTCTCTCAGACTATCTAATCACAAGCTACTGAGAGTAGAGACAGAAATCATAGAAATTTTAGGATTATTTTTATTCCCAATTCTCTTTTCGTTCTGAAGATCTACAACTAAGGGATGCATTTTCTAACATGCAAATTCAATTAATTTGAGCTCTATCAAAAAGTCAGTGTTACAGAAGTAGAGAGAGTAAGTAGATCTTCCAAAAGAGGCAGATGAGTAACTTCATCTCATCTATTTTGGAAGTCCTTTTTCATATGTTAAATTCTGAACTCTCCATTTAAAATCAAATTGGTCAGAAGTTTAATAAGAGAAATTCAGATCAGCTCTGATCTCACAGTAAAAGTTACACTACAGCATTTTGAGTCAGTAAAAAATATTTTTATTTGGTATTTTATTTGGTAATTACACCAATTCTACATACTTGCCTGTAGCATATATGATCGATGGATAGTCACATAGTGACTGTTACAAGCAAATAGTCAGAAGGCTCGCTCAGATTTCCTGCACGTTGCTCAGAAAAGCCCATAGTGAATAAAACTTGAAGGAAAGTTCTTTTCAAAAGTTTTCTCCATAAATACTTAGGTTAAACAGAATATACAGATATTTATCATATAGCCGTAGTTGCGTAAGATATGTGAATTCCCCATGTCAAATACTTTTATTATATTTTTCTGTCTTTAGAAGTGAATGGTTAATATTTCCACTTTATAAAAAAGATTGTATGCTACTCTCTTAAATGAAATGAAGAGACTGAAATAAATTAACACTGCAGTGTTTTGAGGACTTATAAAAACAGAGAGGATAATTTTAAAGCAAAATTTAACAGAAAACAAATAGGTCACATCTCCCTGAAGAGAAATATTGAGAAATACTACTGGGGGACAATCTAACAGTAATCTGTAAAATATTCTTGAGGAGTGTTATTTTAAACCATATAGCTAATTCTGAAAAAGAGATGATTTTAGAAAACAAAAAGAAAAGCAAGTGGTCTAATATTTATTCACAAAATAGACTTTCAGCAATCCATGAACTTTCAGATAAAAGGAGAGAGAAACTACATATAGACAAAGGGGACAGTGGCATTATACAGAAGGAGAAAGAAATTTAGAAGACAACGTAAAAACAGAATCAAACTCAGTAAAAAGGATGAAAAAGAGTGGAAGAGAAAATAGTTAAACAAGAATATATGAGAAAACCTACTGTTCTAGCAGCAACTAAAATCTGCATGAAAAATGTAGACTGAATATATCTTCTCTTATTATGTCAAACTGCAAAAACTAAAAATACATCCTCTTTAAATACTCAACCTAAATGGAAATGATACCTTTCACACTATGGCCAATACAGAGGAATCCACCTCATTCAGGCTATCTCATTCAGAGTCTAGAAAAAGAAAGCTTAACAAAGATAAACTCTCCCTCAAGGTCTAAACGGTTCTATTAAAAGAAGCCTTTTTTTCCTCTCCATGCACTGGACATGCAGACCATAGTACTTTTATGCTCAGGCAGGCAAGTATAAAAACCCAGATTCTGAATACAGATTTTTAATAATTTTGGATTTCAAGAGCGAAAAAAATGTCAGTCCATTGTGATGCAAAGACATCCAGACTCAATTTCTGTGCAGACATGCTTCTCATTCCTTAACTACTGCCATCTTAGGAGATTAAAGAAATTTGTGCAGGCCCAAGAATTTAGGCATGATTTATATCAGAAAATCATGACCCCACAAAGCAGTACAGTGCAGCTGGGAATTCTGAACACAGCTACTTGCTTCCTGCCCTAGATCTATCTTTTCTATGATCCAAGTACTAAAAACTCAGAGGATTGTATATTTGCACTCTATCTTTCCAATGAGAAACTGGAGCTAGAACCTTTTAGGCATATTTATAAGTTTGAGGAAATTCTGATTTGAGCCTCTGTTTTTCTGGTTCACTTTGAAGAGAGGGAAAATGTCTATTTATCTAAAGATTGACAAATTCTTTAAGCTAAACATCTGTTTTAAGTAATGAAAAATTAACTACGGGCTTCCCCTGTGTAGCTTGCTAGAAATCATAGATGCAATCAGTGGAAAAGAAATATACTATTTTGAAGTGTATCTAACTGACTTGCTATTATACTAGGGTACACACTCCTTTCCTTAATGAATTTACTATCAGTGATGTTCTGTAGACCACTATCCAAAACAACATTAAATAATACAGGCATGTTTTCTAGAGTAAGAAAAACTGTTAACAAAACACATACCTTTTCATTACAACTGATAGCTCTAAATGCCAGATACCAGCTCTGCATATTATTTTATTGCCATCTGTTGCCATTTACCTCCTTATTACTGTGCCAAATCTTAATAAACCAAGCCAGCATGTACGTGAAACCAAAAATGACATGCTTCAGAATGCATAAATGTTAAATAAAAAGTTAACTTATTGCTTCTAAAACTTATAAAGATACCATTAAAAAAGAAAAAAATATTTATGAATCAACACTGGAGGACAATAGAACCCCTGGCAAATATACCAATAAGCGTTTCAATATTTAAATTTATACCAAAAGAAATTTCAAATTTTTGCCAGACAAATAGGAGTTATAATATTAATGAACTTGTACACATTGAATCTTACATAAGAAAATGAGAAAAAAACACAGCGGGGAATTAGATTATCTCATTAATACTGTTCTAGCATACAAATATAATGGCAAAAACTTATTTCATGAATGATAAACATCTCCAAGTCCTCTTTCTCATCCACAAGCAAGATAGCTAAAACAAACTGTTCTGCCAACATTTCTAGAAAAAAATAATATCTATGTGTCTGAAGTCATCTTTCCCTGACACCACTGACAAGACAAGCAAGGCTAAATAATGATGTCGGGCTGACAGTTTTTATTATAACTTGAAAAAGCAGTTAGTGATATGATTTGTAGATGTCATCCAGTAGCAAGGGAGCTAACTTTCAAACATTAGTACGTATTCAGGTGTGCAAATTGGCTACAATATGAAGTAGGAAGTCACATGCTTTTTATCAAGACAGGATACAAAGCAAAAATGCAGGCTGTTAAGAGACTGTGAGTTTCCAAGTGAACAGCAACACAAGTGAACAGCAACAATAAAAATCATTAATATCTAAAGAGAGATGTGGGTTTCAGAAAAAAAGACAGAGTACAGTCCTTATCAATACAATTAAGACATTTGCTGATATATCTCCCCATCTTTGAAAATATGGTAGAAGTTTGGGCAAAATATCCAACTGCCACCTTTCCTCCTAACACCTGGCCATTGGCTGGTGACTTCTCAGTATAGTTTAGGCCTTTATTCTCAAGTCAGCCTCTTCCTGCGTACTTCATAGATTTCACAAGGAAGAATAAAATAGGCCTGAAAAGTACACTTTGTTACTCAGAACTCATAAGCCCAACAAGCAAGATGACATCTTTGCTTTAAGGTTTTCAGTTTACGCCTCTCACATGCCATTAGGTTTTCTTGAGCTCTTAGGAAATGGGGATTTATCCAGGTCTGCCCAACACACTGTGACTAATAAACAGCTTGCAAAGTGGAACAGAAAGAATTGTTCTCGCCCACCCCCCACAATGCATGCTAATAATAACAAGTGGAAGAACCTAAAGACCTCCTAATCCCATATCTAAGAGTTCATGGTCTTGGAAGGGGCAAGTTTGTTCAAGAGATACTAAAAATATATATATATATTTATATTTAAAAGCGAGTTAATTTTCCTGAAAGCAAGCATAAAAATAAAACAGTTTTCATGGACAAAATGTTTGTGCACATATCTTTTCTGCACATTAATATTTGAGGTTATAAATAAAAATCAAACATATCTGCATTCATAGGCACCTATTCCCAAGTGCACTTTTGAAGAATAATCTAGGAAGGAATAAGCAGCCATACAGTTATTATATATCTTCAAGACACGTATGTAAACTAGAAAGTATTTTAGTATATGTGGAATTACAATGTCTTGTTGGCTCCAGAATTTACTTTTTAGTTTTAGAAAAGTGTTAGGCAGTGTATGTTAGTTTAGATGATGCCTTTGTAGCATTTACTGAAAAGGCTAGGGGGTGTGTGTGTGTGTGTGTGTGTGTATTAATAGGTTAATCCCAGCCCCATTAGTCATCTCAGAGTGTATATTTCAATCAAGAAATAAGTTTTGTTCTAATATGAAGTCCTTCTCTGATCCTGGGCACTTAATAATATTTATTGGATCTATTTAGCCAACAATAGAGCACTTTTTCTACAGCAGCTTCTTGCCACTATGGCAAAGTATGGATTAAGTGATGACTGCACAGGGAGTGCATAGACTGAGGGAGAGGAGAAAGAAGAGCTCAAATCCACATATTGCTTACTTCAAGACCTATGTTTATATATTTTTAAAACTCAAAAAGACACTTTTATGGAAAAGTACCAGACCTTGCTAAAATGCACCAGTGGGAACACTGAAAGAAAACTTAAATCATCATCTAGGGGCTACTTTTCAAATACTTTCATCAAGAAGCACACATAAGGGAGAGATTTGGGTGAACCAAGGGCTGACAGACCAATAATAAAAGTCAGCTACAAGCAGCACAGGCTCCTGTTTCCTGTTTCAGGACTGAAAGAAAATTAGATCTGCTTGAGCAAGGGACACATTAAAAAAAAACACACAAAAAACAAAAACAAAAAACCCCACTCTTCAGTAAAGTTCGACTTAACACATCTTACTTTATATGGAGGCTGATAGCATGCATATGATTCCTTGCTTTGATCCAGCTAATACAGAACTTGCTATGCCAACAAATCAGATCTCTTGCAGTCATGGTGAATATACTTTCACACTCATGCCACAGTAGAACCATTAGTGATTACTCAATCTTTTGTTAATGAAAGCTGGCTTTCAAAAACAAAACAAAACAAAAAAAAACAGAAAACCCCAAATCCTAATGAAAATACCATTCCCTCCTTGAAAGGCAGGCATTAGTCTAGGTATTCAGAAGCTAGGTATTCAGAAGCTTTTTAGATATTTGTTGCAGGCAATTGTTATTTCTCAAAGAAAGCAGAAAAAGAAGCATCTGATTAAAATTTATCTAGTTCTACAGTTAAGCAGTTTCCAGAGCAATGTCTATATTGTATAATAGGCTGCAAAGGATTATGCTTTCTACGCACTTACACTTCTACATACTTATGCTACTACACACTTATGCTACTACACACTTACTTAAATTTCTTTTGTTATTTCATTATATAACTCAACCTCAATGTACCTCAACTGCACATTATGCAAACCTCACTTCCCATTACTAGAATCAGATCAACTGAGACATGGTAATTTAAGGCTTTGGATTCATCAAATTCAAGTCTTTAGTGCAGACTTTGCTGTCTACTCTATCAAGGTCTTAAGTGACACATTAAAATGCACTCATTCTCACAGTCCCACTGTGAGGCAGGGAAGTACCTAACATGGCCAGTGGCCGCAAGGAAGTTAATTGCAATATAACCTGAAGCTCTTTAAATCTCAGACTTGTGCCTTAATAGCTGGACCCATCTTTCTACTCTGCTATCCAGCCTGGCAGTGTAATACGTATGGCTTACTTAGTCCCCTCAAGACAACAACATTCTAATTGCTGAAGTTTTTTTGGCCAAGTTAATAGAATTAAAATGAAAAATTTCAGAGAAAACCTGACTTGATCAAAAGTTCCATATAATGGCAAGACCTGAGGATAAGCATCTCCTTTACAATTTTTCACCTTTAGAGAAGGACATGCAAATTTTATTTTCTCTTGCAAAAAAATTCCAAACATTAGCAAACAACACCTTAGAACCCAAGTCTCTTGTTTGGAGCAAGATGATTAAGTTATTAGGAAAAAAAAAAATTAATTCCTTCCTTACACCTAAGCTAAAATTGTTTCATTTGTACCAAACCCTACAATGCAGAAAGTTAGGCTCTTACTCAGCAAGACATCTCCAGCTCTTTGCATAAGCTATTTTTCTGATTTATCAGGTACTTACTTGTTGAATACCTGCTCTATCAGTTGTTGCACTTGCTAACTGAGCACTTATTAAGACGCACACTGCCAGGTTTCTTCTGCTCTACTGTTGCAGCTCAGTGAGTTCCAGAACATCCTGACTACAAGCCAGAATTGTACCAAGTTTAAAATAGAACACTACACGGCTGCATCAAGATCTGTTAGTCATTCTCTTAACAGCTCTACCACACCATTAAGAACCACAGAAGCAAATGTGAATTAACTTATTTTAAGAATCCTCTATTAACATGACAAAAAGGATGGTCCTACTGATTTTAACCTTCTCTTAAATGAGAAGTTCTTTGATAATACAAGCTCCACCTGCATAATGCACTATTAAAATTTGTTCATCCCCTGTGGAAAAAAAAGCAAAACAACCCCTTATTTTAAACCATACTAACTTACAGTTTACAAAATTTCTACAATACAGCTCACCTTAAGTGTTGCTACTTTACACAGCTTTTGTAACCATTCACTAATGTTTTCCTAAAATAATTCTTTTCAGCATATGATACAAAAAGGACTTTACCTGCCATTTCTTTGAAGTGCAAATACGATGCCTTTCTCCTGAAAAGGAAGCAGTTTCTTTCTCAGTTTTTCAGGTAGAAAGGACAGCTTAGCATCAACATTTTCAGAAAGAGAAGTATCATGTGTAGGTGTTTCCTGGAATGTACTAGCCATGTTGAGCCTGAAGGAAACAAAACCAGAAAAAGGTATCTTACTTAAAAGACAGGTCTGTAGAACATTACAGAATGGTACATTACTTCATGGAACAATAGTAATCACTCCACTTTGGAATGTTCGATACCCGTGACATAAGTTGGCCTAATACCGACAGCATTGGGAAGAAAGGAGAAGGAAATGCTCAGACTAATCAGTTGCTCATTTCTCAAACCTAACTCGTCTGGTTTTCCATGGATGCCACATATGACAAGTTAATAAAAGGCTTGTCACAGATCTACACTATCAGAACCACACATCAGAAAACTCTCAAACCAAAAAAAAAAAGAAAACCTTGCTACACTTCATGAATCCTTCCTATTTCCAAAGTAGCATAGTTTCATTTGCATTATCAGAGAAATCGAGAACTAATTCAAGTTGCAACAAAGTAGCCTGCCTTAGTTCAGAGTTAGAGAAGCAAAGAAAAGTTTTGAAGTGCTCTTTATAGTCAATAAAATCTTAATAACTCCTGGGCTTAACTAGGGAATTTTTAAAGTCAATTAAAAAGTCAATTCCAAAAGACACCATTCATGGAAGGGGGTAGGGGGAGAATGCTGACTTCTACACCAAAAATATGTCACCAAGATCATAAAAGAAAGCTAGTGAGACCTTGACATCAGATGCATTTAATAGTGCTTTATCAATGTACTTCATTTTTCTAACAATGCCCTTGAAAACATAATCCTTTGTTTTTCTAAAGTTATTTTTCATCTTTAGGTTTGTCTGGCATTAACAGAGATCTCAAGTGGACCTGACCAGCATAAGGAGCATTGCTTGGCTGGACACAAGAAATCTACTTATACTGGCACACGTAGGCAAACTCCCAAGATACCTACAACATGAGAAAAGCTTAAGAATCTTTATGAGTTGAGAGCTATTTTCCCTATAAGCTGCAAGGTCAGTTTGAGGGTAGATTTCCTGAAGTATTAAGTCTTGAGAAGTCTCTCTAGAAGGCAGAAATTAATGCAGATGATGGAGAAAGAGCCTACAAACTAGTATCAACAAAATTTCATAACTATTCCAGTATAAAGATGTCAGCCTGCTTCACTTCCTCAACAGAATGAAATAGCTATTTTAGAATGTTCCCTATTCATAGATCAAAGCTATTTGTCATTCAGTACAGTTTTTTTAATAGAGATTAAAATATCACTCTTTTTAATAAACATTTTCCAGACAAATTACAGGAAAAAAAAGGTCATTTGACCTTTTGATGATGGAAAACAGTCCTCTAAAATTTTTAATCCTAAGAATCAAGCTAGGAAAAAAGGTCATAACCTGCCCCTCCCCTCCCAAAAAAGGTAAGAAACTTTATTCCTGTCAGAAAGGAACAAAATCTTAAACCACAGAACAAATGAATGAAAATTTTCATGCTTTGCATCAGATTAAAAGTGTGGATTCTTCATTTACTTTTATCCAGGTGGACAGGGTCAAAGAAGGAATGCTAACTTTCATTTTCTTATGATTTCCATAGACGTAAAAATAGAGAGAGTTCAGTAGCAGTGCACCAACTAAAGATGAAGAAAGCAACAAAGTACTCTCTTCCAACCACAGTTATACTACTTACAAATACAGTTTATAAAGGAATATTCCTAAAGAGGTTTGGGGGGGGGGGGAGAAAAAAAGAAACAAGAACATCAAACAATTAAACCCATAACCCTTCATAGAAGTTGTCTATAACTCGGTGAAGAGAACTAGCTATAATTGCACTATTGCAGTTACAGCACAACAGGTTAATATTGCTTTAATATAGATCCTAAGTTGAAACAGCCTGGGCTTTGTTCTAGGGCAAATAGTCAAAAATCTATTGAAATTTCCCGGCCTATTAAAGACTCTCTCCATGGTGCTTATCCAGGTAGCAGCTCTGCCAACACAGGATGCCACGTGGAGACTCTGGCCGTGGTGCTGCAAGATACAAGTTGAGTAATCCAGGAGTTGGATTCACTGACATCCTATATATCTAATGCCTACTGACAGTAAGAAAACAAGTGGGTCACCTGAGTTCTGTCTTGTTTGGTATTTAATACTATCTCAAAAGTCAGGGAAATTCAAATAAAAAGAAGAGAGGAACAAAGAACACTGCAAAAAGAAGCGTTTGGGAATTTGCCACCTCTGGAGCAAAAAAAAAAAAAAGGGGGGGGCACAACTTCAATACTGTTGATAAAAATGTCTAACTGGATAGGATTAAAAAAAAAAAAAAGTATCTGCGGTACAACAACCTGGTTGTTCTGGATATCCACTAAGTTGTTTTAGGACTCTGGAAAATGAGGATTTGGGATTATCCTGTCACTGGTGCTATTGGCCAAACTAATGACATTCAGATGGACAAAAAATGAGTAGGTGCTTTTTTGCTTATAAAATGAATTATAGGAATACCTGTCAAGGTATGAATCACATATTTAGAGAACTGGAAGGAAAACGCTGCAGACCAGCCTCATGGTTAAGTTCCAGGAGACTGTTATGGTTAAAGTATTTAACAGGGTAATATTTGAGAACTTCTGTGCATACATTCTTGGGAATCTATCATCACTTCTGCAATGAGGTGCTATGGAACCACAACAGTTTTCATGTACCCTTCTGCTGAGAATGGAAACAATCCCAAACATTTGATTCTGAATTTAAGATGTCAAGCAACACATAAAGGTTGAGGCATAAGTGTGGTATTTACCATTCCTATGGATTTGGTTCTCTTCTGTATCAAATTATTCAGCTACCAGAGAATCTATTTTTAAGAAACATATTCCCATTGATCTGAGTTATGCATTGTCCTACGTGTTAAGTCCTAACTACATAATTGCACATGGATGAAGATATCAGTCCAAACTGGAATCATGTATACATATGTATGTACATATACACACAGTTAAAGACTTATGTATGAACACGGTTTCAACATCCTGGCCTCCAAAGCATGTAACTCAAGGGCCTGGAACACCTGATGTTAATCACTGCATGAGTGCTAGTGATTTGTCCAGCAATGAGAACTTTATGGCTGGAGACAGAGGCTGCTGTTGTGCCTCCAACAGCATTATAAAGATATCGCAAGTCCAGTTCTCGGGTAAGTGACCTGTATAGCATTATTAGCAGAAAGATACAATCCTTTCTCCCCTAGATGCATGCCAGGTGGTGCACTCAGGTCCTAACCTACTGAGAGACAAGCCCAGTGCTGCTAAACCTACTCATAAACAGACTTCTGACAAAAAGCCTCCCAGAATACAACCTCTACAAAGCTAAAGAGGAATATCTTTATAATGTTGATGCAAGAGCCAGTTATGGGGAAAGGAAATTGAGATTTCTTTTGCAAACTAGACTATTACTGTGTGATCCAAGAACGATTCCACTATTGGCAGTGGCCTTTGTAAGTAGAATCTCTCTCACATCTTTAAGGAATTAACGTTCTTGTACCTTAGGCCCACAGAATACTCAACAACAGATAAAAGTATTACGATCAGTATCAAGGCTCTTTATTTCCATCACCAAATTTTGCTTTATTGAGGAAGGAAAGCCTCTGGTTTGCTCTTTATGTGTCAGAGAGGCATTTCATAGAAAAAAAAGCCATAAAGTTCTGGTAAATACTTATTTAATCTCTCAGGTGGGCAAACAAAAACACTTCAGCTTTAACAGTTGAGAAAGCAATTGTAACCACTCCAGTAGTTCCACCACAGTGTTTTTCACAGAGGGTTTTTTTTTTTTTTTTCTCCTTTAGAAGTTCAGTAAGGTTCTTTTAGACTGGTGGCAAAAGCAAACACTACACACTTCTCTAGAGCCAACCTTAAACAAGCATGTTGGAGGACTGGTTGATCCAACAAATCCATTCAACACTCAGTTCAGTGATTCACCCCTAAAGAAAATCTGACTCATTTTCTGTGATGATTTTCCATTCTATAAAAGCAGAGAAAAATCATATACTTCTGATCAGCTTGCTATATAGCTTGTTGTAAGTGACAATATGAAAATGAAATGTTAGCATAAATAACATTTTTTGTTGAACAAGATTGACATAGCTCTTTTGAATGAAACATTGAATAAAACATGCAGTTTCAAAAGTGTAAGTTTGAATGAAAGGAAGCACATATGATTCATCAGAACATAACGATACTATCATTAAAAACTGCTTCTGGACTGTATTCACTAATTAAGTTAAAACTAACTTTGCAAATTGGTTTTAAAGAGCAGCAACAGCAACACGTAGAAAGCACTAACTACCAAATACACACAAGGTTTTGTTTTCTTTTCTCTAGGTGAATAATTTAAAAAATGATCAGTCTGCATGTACTAAATAATGACTATTATAAAAAAACATACGCAATGTCTAGTGAGAGCATGGGACAAGGGAGTAATATGATTTGCATATTACTAGACATTTCGTGCATCATGCTTCGGAACTGCAAAGTAGCATGCATCATCAACTAATTCAAATATTCTCATAATTACCATCTTTATGTTCCATTCCTTTCCACTTGCTTTATCTAAGCTGTTATCATAGCTTGGACTCTAACTTTTGAAGATGGACTTTGTCTTTCTGTGCGCATATAACTTACACTCTGGTGCCTGATTACTATGGAGTCCATGGCAAGTAAAAAATTCCTCAAGTAAAATCCTTGATGCTCAAGATATGATTGCCTGAGAACAATCACTTCAGAATACAATTCTAAGTTAGATGGTAATTAAAATATACTTAAAAAAAAAAAAGTAAGCAGTGTTATATAGTTCTTCCCTGAGACTTTTATTTTTTTTTCAAGTTATTATATAAATACACTTTTTAAATGATTATACAAAGAATCACACACCAAAGATTCAAAGATCTTTGCCACAATTTCTGAATTAAAGAGCAGTGGTAAAACCCCATACTCAGTCTAACTTCATACCTGCAAACTTATTTTATGATATCACATGCTGCAGAATCACTATCACTATTGAAGATACATTGACCCTATGAAAGATGTATTTTGGGCCTGTAGAAAATGAGAGAATTAATAGTGATGAAACAAGGCAGAGCAAGAATGGATTTCTACAAACTTCCTTTTATTGATTTGTTAAAGTAACAATTAAATTGAAAAAAAAAAATCAGCGACTTACTTGTGTATAATTACTTTGGTAGCGGTAGTTGAGGAAAATATAACTGTCAGATTTCATTTCAGTATTACTTATGTTTGCTTTGAGACAGATCAATTGTGTACACCAATGTGGGTAACTTTAATCAAATAAAAATATATATATTTTTTAAATTTAGTCAGGCACTGCAACAGAAGCATTACTTTACACTGAAAGAAAGGAGATCAGCATGTGTCTGCTGTTCTACCCATTGCAGATTCAGAAGCTCTAAGGAGAGAAAGGATTAGTGCATGTTTTCTGTAACTAAAAGTCTTCAGTTGCTTGTGTTCTTAATATGTTGTAATACGGATCCTGCCAATCCTCCGATATCATGAGATCACAAGCACTGAAACATGGGTTTTCCTAAATAAATAGTGATGGAAAAATAGCAGCTGGAGACTAAATTTTTTACTCAGAGGGTTCAGTGAGGAAACAGCAGCTACAGAGAAGGAATTCTTTCCCTCATCGCTGCTCCGGCACTGCATTTTACTATACACACTCATCATTCCTCCAGAACCAGAGCTACATACTGACATCCAACACGTTGAAGATGCTACTCCTGATGGTACATCTCTTTATTAGAAGGCTGGGTCCAATATTGACAAGAACTTCAAGAAAGGGCCTTACATTTTGCAATAGCTGCTTGTCATCGCAAGCTGATATCATAATAGAAACCTCATCATGACAGTAAAAAAATCTTTTAAAAAAAAAAAAGCACAGAAGAAAAAGCAAACAGAACAAAAGATGCCATAAAGCTATGGTAGCACACAACAAACTTCTCCCATAGGTCAATGTACGGGGCACAAGGCAATCAGAAACTTCAATACCTACTTAAGGGCAGAAATTTTTGACTTACAGAACTCACTGCATACAACAGCGTCCTGTATCAGCACAGCTATCTAGGCAGGCGCTGTGATGACCCAGCGGCGGCGTTAGCAGGCGAGGCAAGGAGAGCTCGCAGAACTTTCTGGTACAAACACGAGCTGCGGAGAACAAGAGGCACCTGGAAGCTCATCCCCTCACAAGGAGCAAGTCACGCCTGGGGCCTCCCCCGAGGCCGCTCACAGCACCCTACACCCCGCCGCCTCGCAGCGGCATGCAGTTCCCTTCCCCCCCCAGCAGGGAGCTGCGTAACGCAGGGCCCGGGCCGCCAGCGCCGCCGCCGCCGCCTCACGGCCGCCCCACCCCTCCCCCACAGCCGCTCACGGCTCCAACCGTCACCCCGCGCCTTCGCGGACTCCGGGCTCAAACCGCCGCCGGCCGGAAGTGACGCCGGTTGGCGGGGAGGGGGGTCGAGGCACGCGCGCTTGCACGCGGGTTTCCCGCCGCCGGCCGCCGCGCGCGGTACTTCCGGGGCCAAGGACCGTTTTTCCCCCCGCTGTTTTTTGCCCTTCTTTCCCCTTCCCTGCCTCACTTCTCCTCCGGGAGCGAATTAAACGGCTGGTTGCAGCCTGGTGGTGCCCTGCACCGGCCCCTGCTCTGCTCCGGTGGTGCGCACCGACGAGAGGGCGTGTGAGGGAGGGAGGAATGAGGGAGGCTGAGGGGGCGGTAAGGGGAAAGAAAAGCGGTGCGGAGGCTCGGCTCGGCGCGGGTACCTGACAGAGCTGAGGCTGCTCTCCGCGAGGGAAGGGATGATCGGGAGGAGCGGGTGGCAGAAGCCGGGAACGCAGTTAGGGTTGGGCTGAGCGAGGGGGCCGTGAGAGGGGGCTGCAGGCTGGCGGCAGAGAGCGGCTGAGGGCGGGAGCCGGAACGAGGGTCCCGGAGAACGACCGGGGGGGGGGAACCGGGACTACAGCTACCAGCCTGCCCCGCGCCCGCCCGCGCTTGGGGGTCCCGGCGGATTTGGGGGTACGCGGGGCACTCGCAGGCCGGGGAAGGGCTATGCCGCTCGGCTGTGGATCTCTTCGGGCACTTCACTTTCCAGCAGCGGTTACCGTGCCCCGGGGGTGGGGGGTAGGGGAAGGGATGACGACCAGGCTGTCATTAGCCGCAGGAGCCGTCCGTCTGCGCGCCGCCGTGCTGCTAATGGTCGCCGGGCGCTCACAGCGGGCAGGCGCCGGTGTGCCGGTCTCGCCGCCAAGGTGCTTTCCTGTTGGTGGTCGCTTCCGTCTGTCAGGGCGGTGCGGCCCTGCGATTGGTCGCCGTCCTCTGGACGGGCCCGCGAGCGCGTCAGCGCCCAGGGGCACCATTCAACGGCGGCGCCGGGGGCGGGCGCCTCGCCGCTGGCTGGCTGGCATGGCCGTCACTCAGCGGTATTCTGCGCGGCCATTGGCGGCGGCGGGGCGGCGGGGCGGGCCTCTCCGCGCGCCGCGGCAGCAGGAGGAGCGCGAGCGGCTGTCGGGGCTGGCGATGGGGTTAACTGCCCCTCGTGCGTGAGCCTGCCGCGGAGCCGGCCCCAGCCTGCCGGCCGCGCTGCCGCCGCCGCCGCGGTAAGGACCTCACCGGGGGAGAGGGGGGCGGCTTCCGCGGGCGCGGGGCTGCGGCGGTGGAGAGCGCGCGGGGGGAGGGGGGGCGGCCGCGCCCGCAGTGCGGAAAGCGAGGGGCAGCCGCTGAGGGAGGCCGGGCGCCGCGGAGCCGTTGCCGCGGGCGGGCGGGCGGGCGGGGGGGGCGGCGACCGTTGGAGCCGTGGGCCGTTAGGGTTGGCGGCCGTTAGGGCCGGCCGGCGGCGCGGTCTGGCTGCACCTGCACGCCGTGCTTTCCCGGCGGGGGGGGGGAAGGCGGCACGGCGTCGTCCCGGTGCGGCGGGGAAAGCCTGGCCCGCTTTCCCTTCCCTAATATAGGCAGGGCCGGCCGCCCCGGGGCTGCGCTGCGCTGCGCTCCTCCGCGGGGCCGCCCGGCGGCGGCGGCGAGCCCCGGGGCTGCGCCCTCGCCCCGCCGCAGCCCTGCGCCGCCGCGGCCTGGGCTCTGCCCCGCGGCTCCGTGCGAGCCGTGTGGCCCGGCTCACCCGTGGCGGATGCTGGTCCGTGGGGGGCGAGGGGTCGTCAACCGTTGGGTGGCCTCAGAGTGCCGTGAGCCCTTCAGGTGGGCTCTGGATGCCCGAAATGTTGCAGGGGTCGTTCTTGTCGCGTTTAACCACTCAGTTAGACCGTAGTTCTCTGTAAGTGTGCTGCACATAAGCTATCATTTAATCCTTTCTTTTCGTTGGCTGGGGGAAAATGTTTTATTCATGCTGGCTATGATAGTCTTGGAAGATGGTTGTTCAATTATGGGGGTTTTTTTTCTTTTCTTTTTTTTTTTTTGCAGTAGCATACTAGACAGTTACTCTGCGTGTGGATGTATCTAGCATAGTATAATCCAGAGCCTAAGTAAAACTGAGTGCCAGCTGTGTTACAGTCTATTTTTTACAGTCTTTCTTAATAATATTTTTAAATAGGTTTTTGGTGCAGAAGAATGGTTTCACTTTATCTGGAAATGAGAGAGAAAAATAAGTGAGGCGTCAGTGTCTCTCACACTGAGCCTTAGAAGAATTCAGGTTATTCATACTGTGAGATTTGCACAATCTCCGTTCTTCATAATTAAGCCTGTAGCATAAGAGACACCTCAGCGGATTTGTGTGGTACCCCAGGGCAGATCTTGCTTTTGTGATGTCTGTAGAAAGCTGGAGGAGGAAAGTGGTGGACAAAAACAAATGGAGTGCTAGGTTTGTTTGTTTGTTTATGGGTGCGTTGTCAGAAAGCAGAATCCACAAAATTCGTTTTGTAAATGCACCCTTTCATGAGCCTGAAGTGACAGATAGATCTTGCCCCTATAATGCAGATAGGGGATGGCTTTTGATTTGTCTTGTTTGTTAGAGTGTCTGAGACTTTAGCTTTTTTTTTCATTAAGGGCTTAATTTGCAATTTTCAACTGTGGCTTACTTTCTCAAGTCTTGTTTTCTACAGCGAGTGCTGTACTTGGGGATTACTTTTTTGTTGAATGATAGGCAGAAGACATGATGCCAGCAATTTTATAGTGCAGTGTTTCTTGTGAATATTAGATTAGGTCTACAAGTTTACTGCTGAAATGAATGACATAAAGGAAATTCTGAAATCAAATTGTTTTTCAAAAGGCTTTATTTAAACAGTTTGCTGTTTAGGAAGAAGAAATGGTAATGGTCATGTGTTTTCTTTGACACTCTTTCATTTATTTGTTACAAGTGATAAAATTATTGCCAGACAGCTTATGAAGACTAATATTAAACTTTTTTTTCCCAATAAATACTTAAGCTTTGTACATCACAGTATTTTGTAATTTATAGCTTATGCTCCTTAATTCGGAAAAAAAAAAAAAGCCAATGGTAAAAATAATATTAAGACAAGTCATGTCTTTTAAATCTTGGAAGATCAAACATGTAGCAGTGTAAACTGACATTGTTCACTATTGTAAGTTACTTTGGCATTTTATTCTACAAAACTGTAAATTGCTATCAAGATCAACTGCTACTTTTCTGAGGAGCAAAATGAATATGACTAAGTACCAGTAGCTGTGAGGGCTATACAGTGTCCTAGGTTAGGTTTGTTAACAGTTTTCCAAAAGCGATTCATTAAAACTTTAGAAAGGGTGAGCTGATTGAGTCAGCTGAAGTGGTCCTATGATTTCTTTTATTCCTCCAGGGGGGGAAAAAATTTTTTTTTTGAGGGGGCAGGTGCTACTTCTTTCCTTTCTCTTCCCTTATCCATAATTCTGTCTGTAGCTGCTTCTTCCTTCTGTTAGCTTGCAATGAATTTTTGGGGTTTTTTTTGTTTGTTTCTTCTCATGTTTCAGTATAGTTGCCTTATATTCTAATTTTACCTATTTTATACTACTAACTTAAAGTCTGTCTGTGAAACTGCTTCAGACCAGCTGGATGTTCTAGATTAAGTGCTTCATCACCTTAAGTATAGCTCTCGATAAGAAACATGAATCCCCTGTTTGTTTTGTGTTTTATTCAGTTGAAAGGTGCTGGTGATTTGTTCCATTAGCCTAGGTTAACTTGTTAAATTCACATATCTTTGTTCCTTTAGTAACACATTACCACTTTCACGTTTACTTCTTCCCGAAGCTGCATTGACTAAGAAATATAGTGCCACATCTTTTAAATGAGATGACATATTTCAAGTTTCAAGGCACTGTATTCTAGGTTTCTAAAAACAGTTGATACAGTTGCATCTGTTGGTCTCTGAAGTGTGTGGGACTTTTGATAGTCTCTTCCTACAGAGTGGACTGTCAGTTTATCTCCATGGAGCAATATAAATGCTGAATTAGCTGCAATGTATTATAGATTCAGTTCTTAACCTTTAAATATATTGAGAATGTTGGTCAGTATTGGTGAACGAGACTACTCTGTTATAACTTCAGTACTTGCAAAAAATAGCAATAACTTTGGATGTCTTGAATAGTATTAGATAATAAAATTACTATAAAGGGTAGGTATAGATTCTGAAATTTTCCGGTATACTCTAACTGTGCTCATATATTTCACAGATATCTGCAGAGTTATGCAATAGCCAGTAAAAGCAAAATATTGTAAGTAATGGATGTTTCATCTAATTAGCTTTCATGGAAGTGGCAGAATAGTCTGTAATCCTGGCACTGTTTGACTGGGAGTACTGCAGAGATGTTTGGGAGTCCAGTTAAGCTTTATTGTGGCAGTTTTCTCATGTATCCCATGCAGAATGATTAGATAGGAATGACCCAGGGGCTTTTAAACACTGCATTCAAAATCAAGCCTTTTAATAATAGATGAGTAGTTTGGCTGTGCAGGAGCTGCATATAAGGTCATTTATGCTGTACTTCTTTTTAGGAAAGAAGAATTTATGTGAATGCCTTAATCTGGTGCTGATTCTGAATGATAGGTAGCATCTGTGCAAGCCCATTCAAGTAGATTTTACGTATATCTGTGTGTTTTTGTCAGCTTTTCTTTGAGGAGGTGGATGGATGCGTTGTATAATAATGTTATGTTAAGAGACTTTTGAAAATAGAGTTGAAAAGCTCTATTTTTAGGACATCATAAATCAGCAACAGTTTCTGATTAAATATTACTGGGGAAAAATTGTGCTTTAGGCCTGCCCATAATCTTATTTTGATTTCATAACTTTTTTGAAGGAGTGCTTTAGAGGAAATACTGTCTGAAACCAGATTTATGAAAGTTCAGCAGCTTTAATTACGGAACGGCCTCCGCTGCTACTCCTGTAAATAGTCTAGTCTCTCCCAGTTTAAAGTACAAGAATGTGTTATGAGAATCGTGTCAATGTGTCATTCTGTGATATGAATTCCTCTCCAGTACAGAGAATTAAGTTCCCAAGAATATTATATTTGGCTATTGTATACCTGTATCCAGGCTGCTGAAGCAAACTAGATTTGGAGAGCATGATTGTGGGATGCTTATTCAAGGGTTTCTTCTCTATTCTTGATCTCTTCTCTATTCTTGATCTCTTCTCTATTCTTGATCTCTTCTCTATTCTTGATCTCTTCTCTATTCTTGATCTCTTCTCTATTCTTGATCTCTTCTCTATTCTTGATCTCTTCTCTATTCTTGATCTCTTCTCTATTCTTGATCTTTGATCTCTAAAGAAAATGGGGCTTTTTCTCTGTAGCCACTGCTTTTTGCATAAATTCTTATCTACTACTTTGTTCATCTCCCAGCTTCTAAGTTTCTCTGTTCTTTAACCTCTTTCCCAACATCCATATTCTTATTGTTGTTCTTTACTCTGTAATTCCAAAATGTGTGTTTAAAATGGAATTTTGTCTTTGCTTAGTAGTCCTCTTGCCCCCCTGCCCCCCCCCCAAGTTTTTTGTTAGTAAGCTTGTACTCTCATTTATGAAAGGTCTCTGTCTAATCATGTGCACAGAATGATCTGAAGAGTGAAGCTTCTCAGGACAAACATCTGTAATATTATTAAAGCTATGGCTAAATAGCATAGTTGCTCTGTTATTTTGAAAGCATAGTTTCAGACCACTTATATTACCAGGGCGAAGAATAACCTCTGAAAGGCATAAACCTAGAAGCTCTTACTGTTGCTCTTACTGTTGCTCTTGGTATGATTAACCATTCTTAGCAAGATCTAGTGCTGAATTTACAATTTTTCTAAAAAATGTTTTGTGTGATGAGAGAATTGCCTAGCAGTTAAGCTACCTTGCTTGTTCTGAAGAAGTATATTTAATACTAAGTGAGATATAGTTTCTGTCTTTTAGCGTGAAGTCCAACTAACCCATTTTACCCTTATCTTCCTGTAAAATGAAGTAAACGTATGTTCTCCTTGCAAGTACCTGCCTCTGTGGCTATCAAGCTCTTGTCCTGATTTATCCTTAGCTTTTTGTTGCCCCCACCCCGTATCACCTCGTCTGAGCTGCTAATTGAACTGTTATTATGAGCAGTTTCTGGGCATTTCACTTTAGACTGTGCAAGATGATGTAGGTCTCCATTAGACTGTCTAATTGAAACATGTTTAGGGAGACTCAGGAGCAGTTTAACTGGCAGATGGAGGAAGCGGTGACTGGGAGTGAGATCGGTGACGACTTTTCCTAGCACAGCTAAATCTAGAAAGGCTGTTGGTGCACAGCTGGTGAAGGAAGTTTGAACTAATTTAAGTGCTTTTGCCAACAGCAGATTGAGGAGTGTTCTCACAGTCCCTTTTGATGTCAGAGCTTTGGGCATAAAAACCTGCTGCTGGTGCGAGTAGCTGGCGGCAGTTGCATCATTGACCAGCATGCTGGAGCCACAAGAAGAATTCCATCTGTTGAATGCATCAGGAGTTTTGAGAGGCATTGGAAAATTGGCCCTCATAGGCTTTGATCAAAGGTTTGGTTTTGGCACCCAAATGATGCAGCAGCAAAATAAGTAAATCAGTTGTGGGGAGTTCTTGTCCATGTCATCACAGAGTGATTTGGAGCATTTCTTTAGAAGGTACAGAAAGAAGCCTGTTTCCTTTAAAGCATCATAAATCCCTCTATCCTTTGGGTGAAGAGCTGCATTTCAGATTCAGGGTGGCCTGAAGATATTTAAAAAGTAAGACTTGCTGCCAGGAGTATATTCTTTCCTCTCTTTAATAATCTTTTGAATCTATTCCCCAAATTAAAGCTAGAACTCTTGTTGATTTCTGTCTTCTCATAAAAGTAGCTAGATTGATTGGCATAGCTAGGTAGGACAGCAGTACCTTGACTCAAAATAAAACTTGGTTTGTCCTTTTGAGCTGATGCAGCCTTATCCTTTTAACTCTGGAAAGCCAGACTATTTCCAAACAAGAACTTTTTGCCAAAGGACTTTCCTTCTGACCAAGGGAAGCTGACTAATTTTCTTGCGTTAATGACTGTTGCGTACACTTCAGTGGAAGAAACTGGTAAAATGGGTAATTAGATCCTGATAGTATCTGCTGATTGTAGTTTTACTGGTAGAATTGGTGATGATGAATCTTTGACTTTTACTCGCAGTGAAGACTGCAAGCGATTAGGTGATTAGCCTCCTAGTTTAGGAGTTGCTTTTTTTTTTTTTTTTTTTTTTTTTCCCCCAAGCGCATCAGAGATCTTTAATGTATTTTCATTGCAAATAATCTTTAAAAGGATTCTAGGCACATGTTTCATTGCACATTACATTATTGCTATGGAAAAATAAACACCCTTTCAAGGGATTAAAGCTGTACTAGAAGCCAGTACTGGTATTGCTCTGAGGTGTCATGCTTGTGGTACAACTGGGGAGGAAGAAAGGACATGCAGAGACAGTAAGTGGTTTTATGGAGGCTGCTATAGAACTACTGATGCCTTTTGGTTAGACTTGCGGTCTAGTAAATGGATAGTAATTTTTTACCACTTTAACTTTTGTGTTACTTTTATTAAAAAAAAAAAAAAAAAAAAGGATTTTGATCCTAATGCTTTGTGTGGTAAGACTGCACAGGTTGTTTGTCCCCCGCCCTGTTTTCAAATAATGGCTTCTGGAGAGAACTCTCTGTATTTATATGGGCCTTCTCATTCCTGGGAGAGGCAGCTGAATCCAGACTGAGCTTAGCTACTAATGATTTAAACACAGCACAGCCTTCATCCTGCATCATAGGTAAGACCATGTTTTGACTATGATTTTTGAGCTCTGAAAGGTACTTCTAGTCTAAATACTTAAGGCAGTGATCTGAACAGAATAAATGAAATTACTGGACTAACCCAGTTGTTGCAAACTGATGTTCCAGTGGTTGGCTGTTAATCATTAGACATGACTGCATCCCATTAGTTGCTACCTAATCTTATCTTTACCAACACCGTAAGGTTTAATTTGCAAATCACAAAGAACAGTAGTCTCAGGGCTTGTGTTATCAAAATAGTAGAGAAAGCTGTCTCATGTCAGAATACAATCAGCTTTTTTTTTTTCTGGTGTTTTTTAAAATATTGGACGATGTTAAACTAGATTTGCATCTTTTCATCTTTCTTGGTCTATAGCAATGTGAAGACTTAAAATTACGGTGATCCGTAAAGGTCAAGAAATGTAAGTGTGTAGGTATTCAATCAATATCTGTTTTTTTTGTTTTGTTTGTTTATTTTGTCCTAACTTCCAGCATGCAACAAAATAGATATTAATTTCAAGTAGGAAACTGTTTAGCCCACTTTTAATGTGAGATTAATGGTGCAGGGGGAAGGACATTGCCAAAATTTTCAGCATTGATCAGACAACATATGTGAGTTCAGGCATGTTTAGGTTAGTGGAGACAGTTCTAAAGCCTGTTGCTTGACAAAGATCAGACTGATCTGGTGGGGTTTTTGTTCTCTAGCTTAAAATTAATTTTAGAAATAAAAGAAAAAGCAGATGTATTCAGCATGTAAGTAGACTTCCTGCTCAAGTAGGTAGGCTTTCTCTAATTATTAGGGAAAATTATGGCTAATGCTAAAAAGACTTCTTACCAGGCTAATTGGAAGTAAAATTGGATAAAGAAAAGAATTAGTAGGTGCCCACTGAATTTAGGCCATCCAGGTACTCAGGTGTTGCATTAAGAGTAATTATCAGCAAAATAATGGAATGTGTCTGGACAAGTATGCAACCTAATGTACTGTGTACTGCATGAATATGGCTGAAGACTGAAAAGAGAGACTTTGTGGGTCATTTAGTCCAGTCTCTTGTTATTGCAAGGGGTAATAATCCATTCATAACAGTCTTGTAACTGTATCTTAAAATTAATTAGATTGCCAGTTTTCTTCTTTCCTGCTGGCTAGCTGTTACAAAAACTGATTCTGTGATGTCTTCTGGTTTCCAACCTGGCTGGTTGTGGCAAGTTTATAGACGTGGTTTTGCGACAACATTCTTCAGCTTAAATAGCTCTTCTACCCACCTGTCGTGTACCGCAGCCGCACGTGCCATCTAAGAAAGACTTGTTCCTGTACAGTCTGTGTTTTGACTAAGCTAAACAAGACAGCCTCCTGCAGTCTCTTCTTCTGCTAACCTTATCCTTAGAATTAATGTCATTTTGCATATAAATTCTTAGCAGTGCAAATACCATTTTTCATGTAAGGTCTCACCAGGGCTTTATTATAATGGCATTTATGCTTCTGTAGCTTTTCTGGGGCTACCTTGGATAGTACCTCTTTCTGCATTTGCCTTTCTCATGGCTACATTGCACTGTGAGTATAGTCATCTTATGATTAGCTGTTTATCTTCCATCTTTGTTTCCAGCTGAAGAATACTTGCTTTAAGAATTGCTCTAATGTTAACAGTACTGATTTACTGCATTCTTTCTTTATCAGTCCTCAAGGTCATCCACCTAAAGTCTTTTTTGCCTCTGTTGATGGTACCTCCCATGTTTGTGATCCGAAGATGTAGTATGTTAGTATTACGCCTTACCTACTAGGGTCAAAATGAAACAAAGCTGGTCCCAGGGTCATGAAACTCTGTTGCTGACCCCCTTGCCCATTTTTTCCCTCCATCGTTTTTTTTTCATTCTAAAGTTAAATAATACTATTGTGTATTTTGAACTGTTGTGGAAAATCTCTGCTTTGGGACCTCATCTAAAGAGAGAATTCTTTTAGTTTTCTGTAGTTACTGGGTATGCTGTCTTGAGCATGTGATACTGAATCTTGTTTTTCCTTTGAGTGTAGCCTTTTCAAATTCAGTTTCAGTTATGCTGTAGTAGTTTTTCTTGTTCTTTCCTATTTGCAGGGATAACGAACATCTTGTTATTAAGTTCTGACTCAGACTGGTAACGATTTCTCTCTGTGTTTTTTGACTTAAAAGACTTACCTTTTGGTTGATCAGTCTGGTTTTGTAAGAGTATTTATTTTCCTTCCTCTGTGCTTTTGTTTTGCGGCATTATTCATCCAGCTAAATTTGCAGCTCTTCCATATAAAGGGCGCTCCTCCTTTCCCAGACCCTTCTTTGCTCTGCCCTGGGAGTCTGTACTGAGGATAAGTTGCATAGGTATTTTAAAGAGGAATCCTTAAGTAAGCTACATACATAACACTGTTACATATTACATAAAATGCATTAATATATTTTTTCATATAGATTATTGTAACTGCTGTGTCTATATAAAGAAAAAGATAGATCAAGGACACCCGGATTAGCCTTATCCCTGGATTGTTACACTAGGAGGTTATATCAAAGTCCCTGTCCTGGATTGCCTGTAAAGCCAAGCCTTTTGGTCACAAAGTGACAGGATTCTAATAATCATTAACAGCTCTTCTATTAATAAAATAATAATATTCCTTCTTTGCTTGAATATTATGAAAATATGAATAAGATTCCTAAAGACTGACTGATTCAGTAACAGAGCAGGGTTAAAGGTTACTGTCTCTTTAAACATCTTTTAAACATCTTTCTGTATGTGCTTTTTTTTTTTTGGCTTTGGAAACCTTTCTGCCTCCAAATTTGGGTGGTTATGCCTGAACTTAGCTAGGGACAGGGGCCCTTGGTATTTGTTTTTTTCCTGTCAAATTTGAAATGACTCTGTCATACAGTCCTTGAAGTATTTTTGAAGGAAGCAAAGGTACTTGTTTTTGTAATCTGCCTCATGCATTTTACTCATCTCTAAACTAGTTTTCCAGCGAATTTTCAAATAAAAATTCCTCATGTTCTAATGCATGTATTAGTTCCACATAAGGGCAACAGTTAGAGATCCTTCAGCATATAAACTCATTGGTAGTAGTATTTGTCCTATGTTAATTTTTTAAAGGAAATTCTATCTTATTCTAAACAAAAAATCATCATTAAGTTCATTCTTCCTTCCTCTCCTCTGAAGAGAGACATAACTGTGCAATGTTTGACCCTAGAAAGTTTCTTTAACGTGTATTCGTGTTTCAGTGATTTATAATTCCCAAAGACTGGGGTGGGGGTTCATCCCACTACAAAAGACCATGATACTTAGTGTAAAAGTTAGCACAGCTTCCTTCACTGAGCCCTCTACTGCTTAGGAAAATGAAATATCGTTGCAGAGTGCCAAGGTGGCAGAAAACCTGTGTTTTTCCTGTTAGGGGAAGGGAAGAATCAGCTCTCCATCCTCCTTCTGCTTGGATCTGACCCATTATGCTGCCGTTTTTCTGATGATGTGCTTTCACAGGTGTTCATCAGGAAGTAGCAGGATGCTGATTTTACTGCACTTTCCTATGTTACCAGGATTTTCAGTTTAGAGATAAAAAAAAAGAAATCGTGCTGAACAGCAGTTGGATGAGGCCATCGTAGTAGTGAGACAATTGGCTTCTGTCATCCCGCTGGCCAGAAAGTTGAACAAAGGAATTTACAAGATTCAACTGCAATGCAGGGCACTGCTCAGCACTGGATCTTAAACCCATTCAGACTGAAGCTGCTGCAGAGGACAGTAGCTCATTTATAAACAACACGGGAGGACTAGCTGGCTGTAAGAGCCAGATACTTTAATCCTGTGGTAAGGAAGAGCCCCCAGAGTTAAATTGTCCCCACTAGACATTCTTCTTTGAATTGTGGATTCTGCAGAAAAAGTGTTTAGCTATAACCTAGTTCAAGAAGTTAGAGTGAGGTGGAAGTCTTTGCTGATGCGACTTGACTAGATGTCAGCTTTTTACTGTGAGATTTCACCGGATGAACTTCAGATTGAAAAATAGTTCTAGCTGTCTGTGAAGTATTTAGATTTGTACAGCTGTCACACATGATATGACAAATCAATGTGTGTTGTTTTTTTTTTTTCTGGGGTTTATCCTCATATTAATGCACATTAGTTGAAAAATAGCTAAACTGAAACAATTGCACAACAGTAAATACCTTTATGGAGAATGGAACAGTT
Organism: Apteryx mantelli; assembly: GCF_036417845.1. Lineage (NCBI taxonomy): Eukaryota > Metazoa > Chordata > Aves > Apterygiformes > Apterygidae > Apteryx > Apteryx mantelli. The sequence continues at coordinate 43,414,835 of NC_089983.1, forward strand.
CTCATCATTACAAAAGTATCAAATAATTTGATCATTTGTCTATCTTATACTGTGTTTTTGCAAAAAGTCCTTTTGATACTGTCAGCTTTGAAAAACAGTAGTTTAAAAAACATTAATAAACATTTTTTTGTGACATGAATTTGTATCTCCTCAATGAGCAGAATAAGTTAATCTCTAGAAATTGTTTGGAAACTTTGCTTAAAATAACTACACATTTTCTTGGTATTTAAAACACAGAGCTGAGATCTGTAACAAAAAATACATTGGGGGGAGGGAGTTGCTTATCCCATTACAGCCTCTGAACTTGGTGCACTCACAGGGAGGATCAGATGAGACCTAGAATCAGTGAAAATAGTTCTCGTCACATTCAGCAAAAGAGGAATAGTCACAGCTGGCCTTGTCCAGATATTCAGATCATTACTGGCCAGTTATCAGACTTTACTGGAAAACCAAATGAAGGAATTAATATTAGTTCTGAAGTTTTAGTAGTGTAATGACTGATCAGAAGTGAACAAAGGTTTCAAATTAATAAAAATCTTGCCACGTCTTGCTGCTATGGCTCTTCAAGAGTGCAGTGATGAAGTATCTCTAGACTGTGCGTATGGCTTCCCCCCATATCTAACATTTTGTATGTGGCAAAGCTCCTGCTGTGTATATGCATGATGGATAAAATGTGTCCTGTTCTATTCAGTTATTCTGGTCCCTAAATCTTCATCAGTTATATTTCTTCCTGTCCCTCTGGAATTATGTTGAATCAGTACAAGCAGAATCTTGGACAGAAAATTAAATTTACCTTTGGCTTAGAAAAACTACTCTTTTAGATTGTGTATCATGTATCTCATGATTTTATGCAAAATAGCTGCTTATTTCTCTTTACGCTAGAGCCATGGGGCTTTTTTGTTCAGAATAGCGATCGTCTTACATATTGTGTTAAAGTGATAGAGATGTATGTTTAGAACTCTAATAAATATTCTAGACAGGGTATATAGTATTTCCATTTGTGGTGATGGAATAAGGCTATCCCTTTTATAAATCTCGCTATTCAGGAGTACGTATGAATAATTCAGTCAGGAGTCTAAGCTCTTCATATATTGCCACCTGCTCATTATTCAGAAATTCTGGTTACAGTCTGCTGTTGCCCTAGCAACATATTCAAAATCAGTGTTGCATCTATGGAAAAGCTTTTGTTTATCTAGCAAAGCCCACTATCCAATCTGTATTATTGCAGGATGCATCTCAAGTGGATACTCCTAGGTCCTAGCCATAGTTGTTTAAAAAAAAAAATAATGTCCTTTTATGTGGCATTAATTAAAATTTGTTCTCTATTTATTTAACTATTCATAAATATTAAATATGATAGTTATTTACCTCAAAGTCCTTTTTGGAAAGTGTCTGACTTCAGTGTCTGATAATACCACTATATTATCTCATCTGAATAGAGATGCTAGACTGTACAGATATGGCAGAAAGTAAAAGATCACATGTTGCCTCCTGGTGTTTTCAGGGTGCCTTTTTCTCTCCCTCTGTCTCCTACCCTTCTCTCTCTTCCCTCCTTCCTCTCCCTCCTGTCTTTGTGCTTGTGAGGTTAACATTAGCCAAACAGGGAAGGAGGATTTAACAAAGTTTTTGAAACTGTTAATGCTACAGCTAAAGGAAGACTCTCCCACAGCTTCAGGTCATGCTGTTAGGAGTTGAACAGGTTCATCTTACAAGATATACCAACACCATCTACTTCTGGAGCAATATCAAGGAGTAGAGCTGACATTCTAGAATTTTTTGAAGGGAGAAGAATAAGTTGTAAAAATACACAACTCTTCAGATCCTCTGTATTGACATAAAGCAAGAGAAAAGCTACAGCCCACTCCCTACCCCCTTTTTTTTATATGTGGTTCAGATCCACTTTCCGTCTTGCATTGTCCCTTACTCAGTTTCCTCCCACAGTTACTCGCCTTGCCTTTCCATATGGGTAGAAGGTAACTCTTACCTGCTCTAAAGGGAACTTGTCACTCTTAGCTTATCTGACTGACCTGTTGATCTTCAGATTGCCTGAATAGTAACAAAGGTTTTCTGCTAAATTAGCAAGCCATAGTCAACCTTTACTTTCACAAAAATATTTATTTGCAGACTTTCAGATCCCTTCCTCTGAAGCACTAGATGAGAAGTTTGTGATTCCTCGTGTGTGTGTGTGTGTGTGTGTGTGTGTGTGTACGTGCTTACAGACACAAAAGGATGCTGGTAGCCATTACTGCCAGTCTGGATTGTTTTAAGACTATATGGAGCTATAAAGACAGTATATTTGGAAAGGACTTCTCGGTCACAAGCTTTCCAGAAGGCTGGAGTAATATTACAACTTTCAAGAAGCATCTGCTTTTGGTTTATAGTGATCTTAAGGGTATTTAATCTAGGCATCTGATAACTAGCGACATTAAATTTGAGGTTGTGGAGAAGTACAATAAGGAATAACTGAAGTGAGAACTGTGAGATTACAACTACATTGTTCTTACTGTATTCTAGGTGAAGCTTCCTGTTCTCCTAGCTTTTAGGCGTCTGACATCTGAAGCCATATTCCCATGCTCGGAGTTGTTTAGAATTCTTTGGGATGATAACACAACAATTTGAAGTGAGCTTTCCAAACATGGATTTTTACAAACATGAGAAAAGGTTTATTGCTTGGGTTTTTGTTATTTCTGGTTTCTGGGGGTAGATGTTATTATTTGGGCACTTCTATTTCAGCTGTTCCCTTTGCAGAAATTAACACTGGTTTAGAATAAATATCTTGCAGGTCACTATTTCCTCTCACTTCTTCATTGTTAAAATCTGATGGTCGCTGTAACTTTTTGCTGGGATAGATGAATGCTTAGTTTTATTGGTAGCCAAATAATGTCTTTACCAAAAAAAAGTTTGATCCACCCCCCCTCGCAAGTCTCAAAGCCCTGTATGATTTGCTCATGGTTTCTAAATGGTGTGGCTTCAAAATCAGTACATTCTAAAGAAAGATTATTTGCACACCTTTTACCTCATGGAGACCGGCTTTTATTTTACAGGAAAAAAATGTGTGAGATTTGGGAGTAAAATGGGGATAAAAATATCCAGTGCAACAACACAAGCTTGCTCTGGGTGCTGGTACTTAAAATAGATACTGTAATTTAAAAATTTTCCTGTTCAGCATCTGGGACTTTCATATATCTGCCCCCTCCTGTGTCAGTCCACTTATCCAGCTACTTCTGGAGAAGCAAGAAGTTAGATGAGAATGCACAGAAGAAGAATGTCTAGAACAGACTTAATTTTAACTTTCTCTTGAACTGTAGTTCATATCAAGGTATGAATACAAAGACAAACATACTCTGTTCATTAAGCTTGCATGAAGTTGTTATTCTTGAGACTAAACTTACATTTGGTTAAAATTTTTCCTTCAGTTTATTTTTTTTATCAACAAGGAAATAAGTTAGATCATCTGCAGAGAAATTATGAAGGCCTTGAAAGGTTTATAGAAGGCTTATTTTCGACTTAACACAGTGAATGAGAATGGTTGGTAATATGAACAGCTGGGAGTGGAAGGACAGAAGGTTACAGTGATAAAACACATCTGACAACTAAGTAACTGACTTTGTCTGTGACTTGTTTTGTGATATATTCTCTCCTTTTTGCTGGCTTTGTACACTGTTTAGCATGAGGCTTTTCTTGATTGTTTGCTTAAACTGCAGAAGCTGTGCTTTGTTTGCTTTATTAATCAGCAGTGTTTTCTCTAGATCTCGGAAGTCATTCTGTAGTTAAACGTCATCTGAGTGGTTCTTATTCCAGATTATGAAGTTAGGCTAGAGCTTCTACTCATAGTACTTCTTTTTTCTTTTTTTTTTTTTTTCCTTCCCCATCCCTCTTCATTGAGCATGACCTTAAAGACCAGAATTAATGAAATGGGTGAATGCTTAATAACTGTAGGATTTTCTGCTATCAGAACTTGCTTTCTATTGAGTCTTCCTCACTCCTCTTAAGAGACAAGACTAAAGTTGCCTGGCTGTAGAGGGAAGGAATAGAGAGAATTTATCTTTCAGCATCTCGTTCACCCTGTGTGCCCAAAGGCATTCCTTCCACATTCTTAGTAATACCTTTTATTAACTTTGAGAGATGCTTTTTCTTTCTTTCTCTTCCCCCCCCCCGCCTTTGAAAAGTCTGGTCATGTGAAGGTTACTCTTTTTATAGAAATTGTGAATAAATATGCCACATATATAACACTTGTAACTCTGGTTATAAGTAAACATTTGGTTTTCTGAAGTATTTATCTAGGAGCCTGTTATAAGGGATACTTGTGAGATTTTTCGTCTAATATTCTGTGGATGCTAAAAGTGGTTTTTCCAGCTTTTTTTTTTTTTCTTTTAATTTATTTCCTAGCGTACTGGACTTAGGCTCTTTATTTATAGTCTTTCATAGGCAATCATCCCCACCAAATGGACATTCACTTATTTAGTATCTGTTGTCGAGAAGGCACTTGAAATGTAACTGCATTTAGTCTTTAAGACTAGCTGTGTGTAGTCAGTGTTTTGGAATTGTTTAAACTTATGCCTTTAGCCTAAGGTCTACTGTATTTAGATCTGTACATCACTTTGTCAAATTTTAGAGCAATACCTAATTGGTGATTAGTTTCTAAACTTTAGTAAAAAAAAAAAAAAAAAAAAAAAAAACTTTTTTTAATGCTAGTAACAAAGAGGATATATTTCATTTCTTGGAACACAAATAAGAACAGGGAAAGATATTTATTATAGCTTCATCATTATACTTTCTAAACTGTGCTTATGGTGCAAATGAATGAAATTGCAAGACTTGAGGGTTTGTGCCTTTTTTGGAAGAGAGACTTTTTATAGTGAGATCACTTGAACTAAATACAGAGTAGGCATTCGTGACCACTCTGAACAGAAAGAAATATCTTGATCTCTGCCCTTAGAGAAATTATGTTAGTACAGTCAAATGTTTTGACACTTATTAGCAGTTCAGAAAACATAAAATCAAAATTGGTAAAGTGGATGAAATTCAGAGTGTGATCAGAAAAAGCTTCATGTGGAACCTTTGTGTTTGTGTAGATATGCCAAACATTACTAATGCTGTTAATTGTCTCCCTTGAACAATTTCTTATTTAACTGAGAAAAGCTGTTCTCTTTTCCTTTAGGTTCATAGATGAACTTCATTTTGCAATTCTGGTAAGTGGTTTACTTAGCATAGTGTCCCATTCTAGTTTTGTTTTCTCCAGTAACAAAAGTGCTCCTTTTTTGGCATCTCTGGTGTCTTTTTGTTTATTTGCTTTTGTTGTTGTTTTTGTTTACCTTTTTCTTCAGTTTTGTCTTGCTCCAGAAGCCTGCTTTTTAGCTCTTTCTTTGTGCCTTGGAAGAACTCGTTGCTTTTCTCTTCCTTCAGCCTTCCTGCTAAAAGCAAAGACTGTAGTTAAAACTTTTCAGTTTATTAGCCATGTGCCTCCTCCAGGAGTTTGCGTCCCTCTTCTTCTGCCCTTGGAAGGTAAAGGCCTGTAAATATCATGAGCTTTTTCTTGAGGAATATAGAGCCCTTGTGCCTTAAGTGATTGGATATTGTGGAGCCACTAATGCCTGTCTCCCAAGTATATCTGATGTAACAGAGCATGCTATCTTTTTGCTTTTTTGGTCAATTTAGTTTTCTGTCTGTGTAAATACTTATGTTCAAGTTTTAAAGAAAACTTAATTCAGGGCAGTTCAGTCTCTTCTGTGGGTCAGATACCTGTTTTGGGACACCTTACGGGGCATTTTGGCCACATACTAGGTTGCATAATATTGTCATAAATAAAAAAAGATGAAGATAGCAATTTCCACGCTCACTTAGTTATATTTAGGTTTTCAGTGCAACTAACAGAGAAGGTATTCTTTTATTAAGAGGATTGTTTTGAAGTGGCTGTGTGGCATGTCATCACTCTTCCTCTTTAACGAGCCTAGAGCATCTTTCCTCCTTTAGCAAGCATCTGATTGCTTCCTAGATGGTTTATCTCTTAAATATGTTCTGTGTTTGATGTGTTGTATTGTTGTATTGCTTTGAAATTTAAATTGAATTGAAACTCTCATATTTGCCTATCTGTTTCTGAGATTATAATGCCTATTTTGTCAGATAGTCTTTTAGCATATGTAATTGGGTGTTTGATAACACAGATAAAATTTACACATGCTTCTAGTTGAAGATCAACTAGCTCAAAGTCACTAATGCACTTTTAAACTAGCACTGAGCGCTCTAACTCCTGTTCCCAGGATATAAGTTTTTTTATTCGTCCCAGGCATATTCCTTCTGTGTGTTGTCTTATTTTGAAGTCTTACAGACATTATTTTTGCTGTACATTCAGTTCAAATTATTTTCCCACCTCACATATTCTAATGAGTTACTTCTATATTCTTTTGCACACAGTTGAGTTTGGCATAATCTCTGTATAAAGACATTCATAAAGCTGTAGACACAACATCAAATGATCGTCTATGCAGTTTGGGGTAACTTGTTTCCTGCCTAACTTCTGTTTTCCTTCTTAATACTGAGCACAGAAGCTCTGAAGGCTATTTTAATATTAAGCTAAAAATTCTTTTCCATCTCTTTAAAAGAAACATTGATCATTGTAGGCATCAGTGGTTTTCCTGTGGTTTCATTGTAGTGCTTGTAAACAAGCCTCCATGTGAAGGGGTTGAAAACTTTGTCTCCTTGCGGTTCTGGTAACTAGACCTACGTTTTGAGATCTTCCACCATAGTCTGCCACTATCTTTTTTCTTTTTTTTCTTTCATTTCCCTCTCACTTCACTATTCCTTTCTCATCTCCCACTGTAATAAAATCTTCCACTAAAAAGCATACCTTCCTGCACCAATCTGTATGGAACAGCAGCAGCTGTACTTTGAATGAGTAATCTAATCAAACGTGTTGGTGTATAGATGTCAAATATGTTAATGTATAGATGGAGCAGCATTATCTAGATCAAAGAAACTGTAGTCTGCCTACATGAAGTTGTGACCTGGGGCAGAATGAAAGAAATAGCTGGCTTGTGTGCTAATAGGAGGTACAGACAGCAGTTACCTCGAGCCTGGTAGGTACAAGGAAGACTAGTTATTCCAAGAAGCTGTCATCTTTAGCTAAAGGAAAAAGGTTTAACACTCTTTCTGTGCGATCCTGCCGGTCAGGGATGACAGCTGAGACGCATGGAGTGTGCTCCACTGCCATTTGCAGCCAGTTGGAATGGAGGCTTTGAAGATGTGGCATAGAAGGGAGAAGAGGAGAAGAATAATAAGCACAGGAAGATTTAGAGCTGTCATGGACTGTAGCAGTCTCGGCACCAAAAGAGCTATTCTGTTTTTCCCTTGTCACTCAAAAATATACAGTCCTGATCTCCTATTTACCAGGAATGATGGCCTTCCAAGATCCCACCTCCCTTCTGTGGAGTTTCCAAATGAGAAATGCTGCTTCACTTGCCATACTAGCCTTGCTTGGCATGTAAGATCCTTCAGAGAGGAGGTTAGAAAACTATAAAAGTGAGAATTATTCCTCTGTAGTAGTACTGCTGAGCGTCATGATAATGCTACATGTGAGGTAGTGATAGCTTTCTTGTCTACAAGAAAGGTATAGATCCCTGGTTTGGATACTGATTTTTGGAAGTATGTTAATTAGCGTATCACATAATTGTCTTTTTTTTCCTTTTTTTTTTTTTCTGCCCATCCATTTTGAAAATACTTCTCAACCTTATTTGGGTTCTGATAATGATTATGCACTAGTCCAGAAAATATCGGCAGTTTGAAAGCCATGGTCACAACTGTGTTTATTTATTGGCATTGTGAACTAAGTTTTTAATCTGTTGGAAATAAAAATGTTTCAAGAGGAAACTGTTACCTTTACAGTATGAGCAGTTTTGTACTATCTACTTCTGTGTCAAATACCAGAATTTCTTTTAGTGTAGTATAAACTTTTATTTTGGGAGTAGTCTGACTATTTTAGAGAATGTTAATGGAGAAAGTAATTAAAATCTGTACAGCCATTTTATAGCACATTCATAGCTTCACAAGGCTTTTGCATCGATTGCTTGTGAATTGCTAACGAAGAGCTCAGCTTAGGCTCTGTGCGTGATGGTGGCCGGCTGGGTGTCACTGGCAGCATGGTGCCCAGCTGTTGATTTTCTGTGTCTCAGAGCTTCAGCAAGTGCCTCAGCAGACTGCTTCAGCGCGGCCCTACGAATGCCCCGGCGATCAGCTAGGTGTCTGTGCAGTAAGCTCTCTAAAGGAGCAGCGCAGAGCCCTGAGCCCTGTGTGAGGTGTTATGGAAAGCACGTCTTCAGTAACTCTGCATAGTGAAACGAAATGACAATATGACGCAGGTATGTGAATTCTGAAATAGAGTATTTATTCCTCTGCTTTCAGAATATTATTTAAAATGTCTATAGACAAATTTGACGGCATTTTTTTCTCCACCAAAGCCATTTTAGGCCTAATCAATTAGCAGAGAGATCATTGTCCTTAAATCTCCTCTTTTTTTTCTTTTTTTTTTTTTCAACAGTGATTTTAAAAATAGTGCTTTTTCTCTTATCTGGTTTAATAGATATTTTTGCTAATTTTTATTTACTGAATACTTCTACTAGTATTGGAAAACCATTGTAAATTGTTCTGCTAAGACAAGACAGTTCGCTTAGGTTGCAAAAATAGAGGGAGCTGTATTTTTTCTTCATAGTGTTTGTTATCTCCATTCTAACAAGGAAATACAGTTGAGATGAAAATACTTCTTTTATAAAGATAAGATGTTTTGAACTGAAGAATAGACTTCAATTCAAATCAAGATAGCAAGGTTATTTACAGCAGGCTACATAAAAACATTTTTTTTCTTATGCAGGACACTGACTTTTTTTGTATTGTGGATCAAATCCCCTTTGAGATAACAAGTGATTTTTGGGTGGTGATTAAAAATCTTGACAGTTGATTTCATCAAGATCAAGGTCGTTTACCTTTTTAAAAAAAAGGGCACTGACGAATCAACCATCAGAACTGTTACGGCTTTGATATAGACCATACAAAAATACACTGCTAAAGAACTATTTTTCAAGTTTATTAGGTTATAAATAGCAAATCAGAATTTTAAAACTGCATATCTAATGTGAATAATCAATAGCTTTTTTGGTTTTTTGTTTGTTTGTTTTTTTAACTACCAGCTGATATATGTATGCATCTTATCTGACAACACATAGATGAAGGTATTGATATTGGCCCGTGGAAAGTTGCATGTGTGTTGCTGGGTTGTGCTGTCTGGTTTCTTTTTTTGGGGTGGTGTTTTTTGTGGGGGGAAGAAAGTGTCCATTATACTTTAAGCTTTTGTTCCTTAACTTTTTTTGATTACAAAACCCTGTTCATAATCTTTAGTATCTAGGGCCCTGAACAGAATCTTTCATCTGTCCTATTAACTCTAGGAGTCTATTTCTACCATCCACTGTTGGAATTGAAAAATTATTGCATCTTTTTCCAGGGGCATTTTTTTCCAGTTTTTATGGACATAAAGATCAGAGGAAAATATAAACTTATGCAAAATTCAAGTTTTATTCTTAGAAAGTATAAGCATTTCTTGTTAGTGGCTGTATGCAGTTTTAGGTGGCTACTTTCTAAATGAGATGAAGGTTTGGATCTTCAAAAAAGCTGTTAAGTATTTGAAAGCTATCCATTGAAAATGGTCACAGGCAATGCATCTGTGTATTTATTTTAAATAGGTATTTTTTTCAAAGCTTTGCTGCAAAAATCAATCTTTGAGTATTTTGAGATTTTTAATTTACTTCTGTATTATCTGAGGACAAGGACAAGATGTGTACTTTATTTGATGTTGTGTGTTTTCTCTAGTGTTTTGTGCAGTTAAATTCTTTTTTGCTGCATCTGAACTGAAAATATTGATACTTTCATTTCTGTCTGTTTTTAACATGCTAATATAAATCAGTGCTGAGCTGACAAGACTTTTAAAGAACATACCTTCTTCAAGTTTGCAGTTTGATTAAATAAAACAAGTTTTAAAAAGTTTTTGATTTTATTTTTTTAAAAAAACAGCCTTAAGAAAACAGGCCAATCTTCACTTTGATATTTTATAGCACAATAAAAGTATATGGCATTAATTAGTGTATGGCATTAATTAGTGATCATTGTTAATGACATAAGGTGAAAAACATGAACACTTCTTTTTCACAAACTAGTAATTTTATTTCCAAAGGACACAGGGAAAGCATGTTGTGGCACTCTTTTTCTGTTCCATTTTATGGTCTTGATGCTGGAAATCTAGCTTCAGTGAATGATCTAATGAATGGGATTTTTTTCTTCAGTTTTTAAGGATTAGTATTAAGACAACTGAATATCTTTGGTAGTATAAAACAGGCAAATGCTTTAATTTGGGGTCCTTGATCTGAATGACTTTATGACCTAAAAATATTAAAAAAGATCCTCTACATCACCATACAATACTGTTGTGTATTGTGCACTGTGGTTTTACAGCTTGTTTCATGGAATTGTTGGAGATTTTTAAATATATATTTGAGAATAAGTATAAATGTATGAAAAGTTAAAATTGTGCAAGACAATAAACGGAACTGATACAGAAGCACTGGTAAGTGTGTGCTTTGGGTAAAACAAGGATAGAAAGGGAGGAGTAGTGGATTATATGAAACAAAAAATGGCATGAAGTTGGGGAGGATGCGCACGTAGGATCATGGATATGGAGCTGTATATACATCTGCAGCAGAGCTTCCAGACTAGAAACAGCTTGAGAGGCAGGAGTAGTTTTTCTGCTGTCAGTTAGGCTTCTCTGAACGATGTAAGCTAAGCCAACAAAATCTTTTGTCAGCATAGTTGCATCTATAGAGCTTCTGCTGGTACAGGAGTGTCAAGTGAGAAGGGCAGTCATTCTTCGTATCCCAAGCCGATAGAACTACACTAGCAAAAATCTAAGACAAGTCATGTAGTATGTTATAAGCATTTCGAAATAGTTCTTCCCTCGCACCCTTTTAGACATGCATGTCCTTTGGGGGAGGAGAGGCTCAGACACTCAACATATGTAGTTCCCACTAACCTAATGCTTTACTGTTTCTGAAATGCATGGTTTTCTTGAAAGGTTAATGCCATAATATTGTTCAGGCTAAAATGGCTTTTGTCTGCCATCATAAGTTGCCCTGTGCAGATGCTTGCCGGTGAAACAATGATATTAAAAACTGTTTTCAATGAACTGTCATGAAATCTGTTTCAGAAATTCTTTTCACTTTCTCCCTCTCTCCAGCCCCACTCCCCCCCGCCAAAAAAAAAGTGAGAACAGATCTTAATGGTGCTGCAATTTTAAATAGTGCATAAACCATTTACAAATGCTTTTGTGATGATTTAGCTGTCTGAATGAAAGATGGGACTAGCCCCAGACTTGTATTTTATAACCATATGTGTATGTTAGCCACTCTCATCCAACACAGATTGTTCAATATTAGAATTTCAGTTTCATCAGGACCCTGCATCTGTTGAAATATGTGAATTGAAAGTCGGAACACGAACTTTGCTGGTCTGTCAGAAGAAGGACCTCTGTTGTTCTTGATGTTGTGTCCCCTAGTCAAACAAGGATTGCATTTTTTTAGACAGTATCCTAGTACGCAGACTTTTTTGCTTAAAAAGATTAGTTGTCTGCATTTTTTTAGACAAAAAGTACATATTTTGGTGGTATACAAGAAAAAATCATAAAGCCTGTTAAATCTCACCGTAAGAGGGAGGCACTGTGAAGGAGGGAGCCTTAGAGGAACCTCTTTGTCACCTTCCATTGTAACAGTGGTTGTATCCTTAAGACAGTTGCATTCGCCCTGAGGAAGCCAGGCTGAGTTGTTTATTTCCTTTGATGTGCTTTGGTCTGATTGTTCATATCCTGAAAGTGCAAAGCAAAGTCCAAGAAAAGAACTAATACCTGAACAATAGTGCTTTGTCCAGAATGGAGCAGCTGACCCTCCTGAAGATCCAGTGCTACACGTGACCCTAAAGAAGCACTGTATAACGCTAATGCTTTTACAGACTGTCAGTGTACATTTAAACCTTTCTTGGGTAGAATTTTTGAGTTTATGGATAACAAAGGCCAACAGCAGACTCCTGCTGATCTCCGTAAGTGCTTTAATATTGTACTTTCCTATCACTGCTCTGGTCTTGCTGGTTCTTTAATTTCTTACTCTAATGTAGGCAACTGTATTCCTGAAGGTGCCATCTTAGTCACTGTAAGCCAAGTGTCTCTATTGCATTCAGTAGTGTGCTAACGGGAGAAAGTGAGGCAGTGGTAAACTGGCTTGGATCGTTGTTTGGAGATGGAAGGGAAAAAAAGAAAAAAGGCAGTTAGTAATGATATCTCTTGTCTTCTCATATGTATATTACCATGAAAGGTGTCCTCTCTACAAACCTGTCAGCAGTCTCATGAGCAATGGTATTATCCCAATTCACAGTCCAACTGTGATAGAGGAGTACTGTGCAATCTCTCAAACAATTTTTTAATACAAATAATGTGCAAAACTTCCAAAGTAAAGAAAAGGAGGTCTTTAAGTATAATGAACTACAAGACTGTGAGGGCATGTTTCAGTTTTTTTCTGACATGCAGTACTATTGTTGTGTACAAATAACGTAGTGCTGCTAACCTGTACTTGTCCAAAGTGTGTATAGGTTTGATGTGGACAGACGTTTGACAGTTATGTTCTGATGAATCTTACTGCAGTGCTTTAGGAGGACGTCTCTTTCTGTCTTCCCTTCCTCCTCTCAGCAAGTTTGCTGATGATACCAAACTGGGAGGAGTGGCCGATACGCCAGAGGGCTGTGCTGCCATTCAAAGAGACTTGGACAGGCTGGAGAGGTGGGCAGAGAGGAACCTCATGAAATTCAACAAAGGGAAGTGCGGGGTCCTGCACCTGGGGAGGAATAACCCCATGCACCAGTACAGGCTGGGGGTTGACCTGCTGGAAAGCAGCTCTGCTGAGAAGGACCTGGGAGTGCTGGTGGACACCAAGTTAAGTATGAGGCAGCAATGTGCCCTTGTGGCCAAGAAGGCCAATGGTATCCTGGGCTGCATCAGAAAGAGTGTTGCCAGCAGGTCGAGGGAAGTGATTCTCCCCCTCTACTCAGCCCTGGTGAGGCCACATCTGGAGTACTGCGTCCAGTTCTGGGCTCCCCAGTACAAGAGGGATGTGGCACTACTGGAGCAAGTCCAGCGAAGGGCCACAAAGATGATTAGGGGACTGGAGCATCTCTCTTATGAGGAAAGGCTGAGAGAGCTTGGCCTGTTTAGCTTGGAGAAGAGAAGGCTGAGAGGAGATCTTATCAATGTGTACAAGTATCTGAAGGGAGGGTGTCGAGAGGATGGGGCCAGACTCTTTTCAGTGGTGCCGAGCGACAGGATGCGAGGCAATGGGCACAAACTGAAACACAGACACTTCCATCTTAACATGAGGAAAAACTTTTTCACTGTGAGGGTGACAGAGCACTGGAACAGGTTGCCCCGAGAGGTGGTGGAGTCTCCTTCTCTGGAGATATTCAAAATGCGCCTGGATGCAATCCTGTGCAATGTGGTCTAGGTGACCCTGCTTGAGCAGGGGGGTTGGACTAGATGATCTCCAGAGGTCCCTTCCAACCTCAGTGATTTTGTGATTCTGTGATTCAGGTGCACTGACTTTGCACCGAAGTCAGTGGATGGTAATACGATGGTGCCTTGGTCACACAAGTGTGAAGCCCAGTATCTTAGTGTAAGCAGGCTGTGAAGGTCTGTGTGAGCTAAGACACCAGACCAAGCATGAGTGCTTGAGGTGTAAACATGTCTTCTGCCAACTTTTGCTGTTGGAGTAGTACCTCTGATAGAGGGACAGGACAGATAAGTAAGGGAAGAGAGAACCTTGTGTAACCAGTGGAACAAGATTAACTAAAGCATATCTATGAGAGCCTTTTATCAGGATCACAATTCTGGGATTTTCCTTCTGTCTTCTGAATTTCTTTTGGAGAGAGATTTCTCAAGTAAGTCCACAAATATCTTGTGGTAAACTTGGTGCTATTTTTGTCCAGTTGGATTTTTTTTAATGCTGTCTAGACTCAGTAGGTGGTAGCACATAACTTGCATAGGTAGTGGAACATATCCTGTCCTTTAATTCATTTTGGAAGAGGTAGAGCAACAGTATGTTATGCTTTTGTATTCTGATTTACCATCGTATTATTTCTTTGAAAATCAGGTTACTAAATAGCTTGCTAAATTGAATCAAATAAGTATCTTCAATGCTAATGCAGTAAATAGCATCCAGTTCTTAATTGATTAATGTATAACTTAAAAACCTCTGTAGATGCTAGCATCGGGGAAAAACACAAATCTTTTATGTAACTGTATTAAAGTTAGTGCAGCATGGATTCATTTGTACAGGATCTTTCAGTATATAGATGTAAACAAGATCAGGTAATCTTTTTGTTTTGATTCATGCTTCCAAGATGGACAGTTTTCTTATTTAAATGCTCCATAAATAATAAGATCAATCCTGCATGATCAAAATACAGTTAATAGACCAGAGGAAGTCTTTACTCCTAGTTAGTAGTTTAATGGGTCTAGAACTTAAGACATTAAGAAAACATGTAGGAAGCCTGTGCACATGTTGTTTGTTGGCATTTTGGAAAAAGGAAGAAGCTGTGTCTGCTCTCTAATTCTGTTTTTTATGCCTTGTAAATTGGAGAGTTGCTTTGCATTTTCTGTTAAATGAACAGTAGTCGTAAGGTCAGTTGCTGCATCTTTATAAAAGCTGTGTAGTGGTTTAAAAAGTCTTTGAATCTACAGGCTAAAGAGAGTGAGAGCAGTAAATGAATAAGGGAGAGCAGAGCTCTGAGTGTAGACCCTGGTTCGTGATTCCCAGAGTATTTGCATAAATGTAGCTTGGCCACTTGGCAGGCAGGAGAATTGTGGTTCCCTCTGGAATCCTCCCTTGTTCTGCAAGTCAGGATTTTAGGGTTTGGGGTTTCTTTCCCCCCTTTTCCTTTTTCACCCAAGGGAATTTTCTCTAGTCCTTTTCCATCCTCTCCCCTCCCCTAAAGAAAGCTTCCCAAAAGGGATTAATCTGCACCAAATACAGGTGCCTATCAGCTTGCTCATCTTTAGAGTCTTGGGGTTCTTCCACAGGCTGTTGATTAATAGACAGTTGATTCCCCCCACCCTCAAAAAAGTATTAATCTGTATTTTTGCACTCATCAAAACTTTCTGTGCACCACTATAGCTCACTAGTCCAGTAAAAACTACCCTAGAGAAAGAGCTAGACAGTTGTGTGGTTTTGTTTTGTTTTGTCGCTTTGAGGTGAATCACATTGTGGAAAGGTTCAATAAGTGCCAGAGCTGGTCCAAAGGTAGAGGTGGGACCACACTCCAACAGGGGCGGAGGCTGCAGGGAGAAGGAAAAAAATGAGACCTGCCCTTTTTGACAGCAGTGAGTTCTTTGTTGATACAGCTGCTGGGGACATGAGTCTCACTTGCCATAATTAACTGTTTCCTCGGCTTTGACTTTGTCAGAGAACTGTATGTAGTTAGTGGTCCTCAAGAACTAAGCAGTAGCTGAATGCAATAATTCTCCTTTAGTTTTTATTAGCTATAGATCTGAATTATCTCATTCTTATGTTTTCTGCTTGAGGCATAAACATTTTCTCCTTTCATCCTAACAAAGAAACATATATAACTTTTTGTGGATTTTTGTGGATTTTTGTTGTTGTTGGTTGGTTGGGAGGGGTGATGTTTGTTCTAATCACGGGAACCCTGAGGTTGTGATGCTAGTATAAATAAGTTGGTCATCTTTAAATGTTGCCTAAAATAATCGAGTTGAAAAATAGCTGGAAAAGCTCTTGTGGTGGTAAGTCCTTTATGTGAGAGTCTTCAAAGTCCTCCCCCTGGCCCCTCCAGGGGAGGGTCCTATCCTTTCTCAAAGGAAAAAAAAAAAAAAAACAGCAAAAAAAAACCCACAGAAAGGAGTTAGCATTTCCCCGTCTAAAGAAGGCTTGCATCACCAGTACACTAGGGCTAAGGCAAGAGAGGCTGCCAGAGACTTTGCTGTACTCGGAAATCAGCTCTTCCACTGAGGCTGTGGAGGGGGGTACTGCATGAAGCTGCCGTATAGGTTATGGTAAGCAGCTTATAAGGCCAGCCTTTTTTTCTCATGTAGTTAGTTCTTTAACAGACTTTCTGAAATATCATAGATCCTACACAAAGTTCAGGTCTCCCAAAGGAAAATCAGGTGAATTTGGTATATGTGGATTCCCCTCAAGAAGACAGTACAGTTTCTGGTGAGTATAATACTAGTCTAAATCTTTTTGTAGGAAAGGTAATTGTTGTTTAGTGCAGAACACTCTTTAAGCCATTCCCCCCCACCCTTCCTGATGCTTCATCTCTAAGGATTATCCTTATAATCCTGCTTCAAAGAGAATAAAATTGGTAAAACCAACATTGATTCTTCTCAGTTTCATGGAATACAGTGTGGATAGTACAGAAAATAATGACCTACCAGTGTGATTCCTCTGAGCATGTATATGTGTGTAAAAGGGTCTTTCTTTTAAGCAGAGGAAAGTCAGCTGTCTGACTAAAAGCTAGCAGAATTAGGGAATTCAGAAGAAATTTGTAGCAAAAGCAAAGCAACAAGAAAAATATCTAATTGGCAGTATCTTCCATTAGATTAATATAATCTGTCTTCAGCTCTCTCCAAACTAAGTTTTGAGCACATGCCCAGCCTCTTTACTGAATCCGATGGTGAAGGTGGTTCTTGTTATTGTAATTTGAGGATTTCTGATTTCTGAACAGAAGTCTTTTGTATTGCATCCTCTGTTCATCTCCCTAGGACTGCTTTTCTACTGAAGTTCTAGGCTCTATGCCTTTCAAAGTGCCAAGTGTTGTAGAAACTTACAGGAGACCTACAGCCACCACAGAGAATCAGTTATGGAGTGTGTGTCTCTTCTCATATTTAGCAAATGACACATGGAAAATATATAGCAAACATATAACAGAATAATACAATTACAAATATACATATGTAAAAAGCTGGGGGCAAATACCAGACTTGCCTGTCTCTGTGCCCTAATTCCCCCCCACCCCAGCTTCCTCTTAATTTTGGCTTTCAGCTGTCTCTCCAGTGGCTGGGGCTTTCTGGTGCTGGGATAGACAGCTCAGAATACTGCTGCTTCTGGCTTCAAATTTTAATACATTAATTGTCTTTATGCTTTCTTTTTGTAACACTAATGTAGATATACAGTACAGCAGGTTTGGCTTTCTCCATATTGTTTCACATAAGCTTGAGGGTTTTGGTTTCGGGAAGAGTACAGATGGATAATCGAGTTTCAGCCTGTGCTGCTAGGATAATAAAGTTAAAGCAATTTCTAAAGAGAAGTACAGCTTTACAAGTACGTAGATCAAATCTTGGGGGCTGAGACAAGATACACTGCTGCATACCGTTTGGCGATTTCTGAATGACTTGCAACAAGACTGGTTTTGAAATTTAGCACTGACTGTGATTTTTTGACTGTCAGGTTAGGGGGTAAAATACTTACAACTCCAGTAAAAATGAGGTGATGAATATTGCCCAGAGCAAGGGATGCTGTTTAGACCTGTGCAAGAATCTGTTCAAATATCTGGTGAACAGAAGCCTCTTAGAAGTATATTCTCATCTTACCTTCTCATTGACAGTTTCTGCTTTGTGTTGAATGTAGATTTCCACCCCCACCCTTCTAATCCGATTTCCTGCCCTGAGTTTGATTGATACCTGTTATTTTGACAGCTGTTCCTGAGATCTTTTCCAGAACAATGGTATCAATAATAGCTTTAACAAAGAAAGAAAAATCACCTTCTGTTTTTTGCGTTCTCCTTAAAAGAAAAAGAATCGATTTCTTCCATCATAGGCAGAGCAAAGCTTCCTATCTCCATCTACATTGCCTAACGAGGGAGATGTAAGTCTTGATGCTTATTACAGAAATTGGATTAAGTTGAGTAGATCCTATTCCCAGAAATATCCTCACTCATTACAAGTCAATTTACTGGGTTTGCAAATGATGATTTTTCAAGTTGGAAATTGAAACAAAGCATCCAGTGGTTTTTCATGTGTCATGATTTAGGAGGCTTCTGTCAAAAAATTCAGTAGTGTCCTTGCTTGATGTTTTCCTGTTTTTTATCACTTCTCCTTTGGGTTGTAGAAAAGAAAGCAATAAGAGCACAGCATTGACAGTTTTTATCATCTTCTGACTGAAAAGTGTGAGTCTACCTAGCAGTAGACTGTCAATTCTTAGCTGCTATTAAGTTTTCCCTCTGAATTGGGGCAGGTTCAGAATAGTTGCATAGATAAAGCAATTATCACTTTCCAGAAAGAGAGAGAGAATTGAGCATGATTGGTGGTGGTATAGTGTTAGCAAAATGATGAAGAGGAAACATGTACATTTCAGCAATAAGTATTTAGATAGGGACAGCAATCCCAAAGGTTAAAGAACATAAATATGACATGTTGTCTTCTTCCTTTACCTGCTGTCTGAACAGAAGTCTTGCAACAGATGTCATTGTCCTTCCTGCCTGTTAAAGCAGGTGTCTCTAGCTGTCACCAATAAAGGATGCTAACCCTGGAAGCCCTTTTGGTGAGACCTGTTGCTATGCTTTTAATCCAGGCAAGTAATCAGTGCAGCTGTCCTCCTGTGGCTTTCTAATGTTCTACCTCTCAATATTCAAATCCAGTCCTTACAACTTTTGGGATAATTTTAGGGCAGAGATATCATGTCCCCCTTATTAAAATCAGCTGAACCTCTACTGTTGGGTTTTGAAGGAAATCTACTTCATGCTTCATTTCTGATGAATAAAGATCTCTTAGCACTTAACATGGTGTTAACTGCCACACATCCATATTGAAAGGATAATTTCAAGTTTTTCCTACCCAAAACTCTTCTGCAATTTTCTTTTGGATTCAATATTTCATTCCTTATGTACATATATCTTCTGGAGTGTTGCTTTGTGCTGTTTTAACAGCTGTTGTCTTCCAGCTAGGGGTCTTTATGTGTAAACAAAGCACTTTGCATATAAGCTGTTGGTATTATTTACTGTTGCGTAATGTAGAGAACATAAGAAAATATATTATGTCAGGGAAGGTTTTTGTTTGGTTGGTTTTGGCTTTCTTTTGTTTTTTTGCACATCCTACTTCCCATCTTCAGTTCTTTGGGTATTCACTGAAGTGGGATGTATGTGTATTTTTTTTTTTCTCTTGTAATGCAAAGTCAGTGTTAGATAACGAGTTTTTTGTTAAGTTATTTTATATTAAATGCATTATAAAATTATTACATTCACAAAACATTAAACTGATAAAATGTTGGGCACTGTCAGAGCCTAGCCTTGTAATTTTGATATTAATTTGTTTTCTAGTGACCACATACTGCAGAATACTTAAATGCTTTCAAATTCTTTTGAGCTAAGATGCAGCTTTTGGGGGACATTCAGGATCCTGTAGGACTTGTCCATCCATTCTCTCTGCATGCAGGGCAACTCCTAAATTCATTTTAAAAGCAAATAATTCAGTGTTACTTCTTTACCTACGTTGATCAAAATTTTATATATAACTGCTGAATAAATGTCTCCATTACTGCTTACTTTCATTTCACACAACTGTTATTCATTTTTTGTTTGTTTTCCTGAAATCATTCTAATTATCATATTGATCACATGAAAATTAAGTAGGTCAGCTGGGGAGACAGAAGGTATTCTTGGTGTTTACTGTAACACACATCACTTGCGCTATTTGTCGTAAGCCCCTCACTAGTTGCCAGAAAAGTGGGAATGCAAAAGATTTCTGCTGGTTTTTTTTAAACCTGTCTTTCACAGGTTTAAAAGATAAAGTTACTTGTGCTCTTTGCTTTAGAATATTTTTGCTATGTTCATGGTTTACGTTTTGCTTGTATTAGATGTTGTTGCCTACCACTTCAAATACATGCTTCCTTGTGGGTGGTGATATTATTTCTTAGGAAAGCAAATCTGGAAAAGAGGGAGGATGGAACATTCATGCTTTTCTAGATATTTGCAAATCCTCACTTGAGGACAATTACTTCACTTGAATAAAATAAAAATGTCTTCTATAACATAATTTGCCTCAAAGCATGGATTATGTATTGTGTTTCTAGATCATTAACAGAGGAAGTTGCTGTTACACCAATATAGTTTCGTGAGCTTTAACGGGCAGTTACTCCTTCATGCCTGCTGTTCTTCTTGTTTCAAACTCTTTTCAGACTACTCTGGAAGATACCTGTTTGCTTATAGAAACAGAGTATCACTTAGGAATGCCAACAAAATGTTTATTATGACTACTTGTTAACTTTGTAATACAGAAATATCTTAGAAGCCTGTGAAGAACATTACTGCTGCTGCTAGTTAAAGCAAGAAGAATGAAAGAACAAAAAGCAGTGAATAAATATTACAAATGCTGCAAGTGCTGATTTATTCTATGCTGCTTTTTCCTTTAAATGTCTATTCAAGGCCATTTTTCTCCCCCCCCCCCCCCCAAAAAAAAAGTATCATGCATTTCCTTTTTTTTTTTTTTTTTCTTTAGGCATTTGAAAGGGATGTTATTGATGACTCAAGACAATATAGTTCTGTCCAGGACTCTACACCAGGGATAAGGACATGGGACTCCTCCTGCCAGATTCCAGATGGTTCATTACAACTGACATCTTGGTTCACAACTGTGAAAAGCAACTTTGGATTATTTTATTTTATTTTTGTGGGAGACCACAATCCCCAAACTGTAGAACAGATCAGGTAATAATTCAGATACTTGGACTTTTCCATAATGTTATTTGATCATTTTTATTAATGAAGGAGCTTAAGCATTCAAGTTTTAGTTGTCATCTTTATTTTGTCTAAGAATTAGGAAGATCTTGTTTTCACATCTTGCACTGCAACTGAGTAATGACAGTAAATTTTCTTTGTGTGTGTATGTATATATATATATATGAATATATATATATATAGGAAAATGTGAATGGGTCTGTTACAGCTTTAATTATTACAGAGCTCTCTCTCTTAAAATTTTTTTTTTTTTATTACGGTAATTGCCAAAGCTATCTTGCTTCTTCATTGCTTTACTTGAGTGCTTAATTTTACCAGGACTAGTCTCATTACATTCAGTATGTAAGGGGGTTCCTGCAGTCATTAACTTGCCAAGGTGTTACCTGGGAATTAGGAAACTTAAAAGGTTTCATTGAATTCATAAATGTTTGTACACTTAGTGCATTGTGACTCATCTACTTATTCTCAAACCTTTTAAAATAAACTTATATGTAATTCCCTCTCCCTTTTAGAATGAAAAAAATTCCCTAGATTTTGTTGGAACCGAGTTTGATTAGAGTATCTGAATGTCCAGTGTTTTTTAATACAGAGGGAGAAATCTGCAAGTGTTATCCAGTAGTGTAGCTTTTATTTCTCTTGTATAGACCTCAGTTGCATAAGCCTCTTGATAAACACGGTGAAAGAGAAAATGACCCCTCACTCACTGTGATACAAGACGGCAAAAAGTAATATACTGGGAAGGGGAATTGTCATGGCAGCAAAATCATGTTTATTATGGGTAGTTGTGTATGTGTGTAAATGCTTTTGAATGAATTTAAAACTATTCAGTCACGCCTCTTTTTCTTTGTCCTCTTAAAGGCTCCATATTTCTTGTAGAATTTTAAAATAATCTTTTCTAATGAGGATGTCTGATATTGTTATGGTAAAAGATGAAACTGATGCAATGAAAGGTCCAGAAGCTGAATTTAAAGATACAGACCCAGTTGAAAACCTTATAAAATCAGAAAGTCAGGAGCAAATTCAAGCAGATAAGGATGAAAATTGTCCTGACAGCAAAAACGATATGCCGGTAAGAATCTTTTCTCTTATTTTTCACTATTATATTATGTTAAATTAATGTTTCTTGTGTTTCTCCTTTCTCATGATCTTCTTGCATGTTTTTTTGATACAGACCTGGAAAACTTGACCAGTGTTTGGGAAGCAAGTAGGGTGATTATTGCTTTCTCTTTCCTCTTTTACCCCACTCTACTGTTTTTATTCATATGTAAATGTGAAGGTCAGGTGGTTTTCTTAAGTTGTTTGAGGCAGATGAACAGTTTTCATGGGAACCAAACCATTTGCCCTTGCTTGTGTTTTCTTGGGTGCGTATGTTGAGTCTTTTCTACTGTAGCAGAATAAGGAAAAAAATCAGCATCTCAGGTTTTCTTTATTTTGCTGTTGCTGAATCATGACTGAGTTTTGGAGACTTGACTGTGTTAAGATACACTGTGTAGTAACAGTACAGTTTGGTCAAAACGCTGGAGTGTCGAGTGTTGCTTGTATGAACCAAGTGCTACAGCACAGCTCAACACTTCTGCCTTGAGTAGGGGCGACCAGTATAGGGCTTTTGAGCTCTGTGCACTTACAGGTGGTTTGGTGTAGCTTTTATGGCGGGACTATATCACATAATGCTTAAGGAGTCAGATGTAGGTAATCCAAATTCCCAGGAGCCAGAGGAATCAAGTTTCAGCAGAGCTCTTGAGGCTGGTAGGTCTGGGTCCTGCCCCGGCTACCAGCAGGAGGTCCAGCCTTCCCCACCTGCATTAATGGTGGAGCGAGCCAGTGAGCTATCGGCCCCTCTTGGCTGTGAACTACTACTCCTATAGCCTCCCTTTTCCCCAGTTCTCCACTATTTAACAGTTTTGGTACATGATTTATCAGGTCAGAAGGCTTAGGCAGGCTTCATGCATAGGCCAGTGTGAAGAGTAGGTGCTTATGAATGGCCAGGCTTTGTAAGGTGGAAGGGAAAAGTACCAAAAAGAAATTGTGGCGTCAACTTTTAAGTGGAAGAGGAAAAAAGATAATGTATCAAGACCTCTTGTGTTAAAGGAGAGCACACCCACATGGATGGGTTAAGTGTTTATGGCAGCATATTTAATACTTCAGAGATTTAGTTACAAAGTTAGTGTTTGTGCTCAGGAGTGCTAAAGGATGGGTGGTTTTTAAAGGCGGTTGCACGTGGGGCTGGCTGGCTACCTCCTGGCTGAGGCTGCCCACTTGGTAATTAAAGACGGGCGTCTAAGTGTCCTAGCTGAGTTGAGGAGTTAAGGAAAGCAATGGAATTTTTCTGGCACAGCCTAGAAAAGGGGGCCGGTACCTAAAAGAAAGCACAGTAGCTTGTGGTTGTCAAGAAATTAGCTTTTAATAGAAATTTTGTGTGTGTATGTCTTCTGGGGGTTAATAATAAATAAACGATTTTCTGATAAAAATCCTGATCCAGATATTGAGTATAGCAGTA
This sequence comes from Apteryx mantelli, assembly GCF_036417845.1. NCBI lineage: Eukaryota > Metazoa > Chordata > Aves > Apterygiformes > Apterygidae > Apteryx > Apteryx mantelli. The sequence goes on from NC_089983.1 coordinate 43,438,146, forward strand.
TTCTCTTGTGAGCTGTAAGAACAGGACAGTAGCTTGCTGGACTGTTGCCACTGAGAACTGAGTAAAAAGTTGTTTTGGGAGTAGTTTGTTCCTGACTAACAATTGAATATTCTGCTGCCTGAAGAAAGTTTTATTTTCTAGAGTAAAATGCTTCCAAATAAATTTTGTAGAACACTAAAAACAATACAGTTTTACACTTTAATATCTGCTGGCTTTATTAAGGCTGACATCAGTGTAAAAAATAATTTTATGAAAAAATAGAATCCTTAAAAATGAAATAATTCTCCTATAATACATGAGAGAACTGCTACTGAAGAGTTGGTAGCTGTTACAGGTAAACTGCTATTTCTCATTATCAGTTGGATGTCCCAGAAGTTAGTTAAGGGGAAAAAAAAAAACAAAAACTTGATTTCACACAACTCAGTAACTTGGAAAAATCTCATTTGCTTTCTCTTTTTTCACTGAAAGTGGGAAAGAAAAGAAGAGATGTAGTGTAGAAACTTCTGAAACTCAAGTGGCAGGTTTTGCCTTCCTAAAAACAGTTGGTTTTGTATGTTCAGGCCTAGTCCAGAGAAATGCAACAGCAACGCTTTTTTGCTGCTGGTCAGTGGTTGTGGGACTTTGGTTTATTTGGCAGGGGGGTGTTGGTTGGTTTTGGTCTTGTGCAAGAGTAACAGCTGGTGGCTGAAATAATTATCTGCTGTATGCACTACAAATTGTGCAGCTGTGTAATAAAAAGGCTTTCTGATTCACACAGCTTTACTGTCTTTTTTCATGGAAAGTTGATATAAATGTAGCATCCAGAAGTCCCAGTCATAACCAGAACGTTACTGTTACATGAGCAGTACAATTAAAAACTAAGTTTATAGTCTGAAGATCTTGATTTCTTAAATGGTAGAAGGAGAGTAATTTACAGGATGAACCTTGCTAACAAAAACCCTTTGGAACTGTACGTAATCGAAGTCTGTGAAAGTGCACTGTGATAACTCCTAGTGCAAATACGTGTATGTCATATGTTTGAGGCTTTTTCATTGAAAGCATATCTTCTGCTAAAATACAAAACAAATAACTTTAGTGTGAGCATGCTAAACAAAACTTTGGATAATAGTCAGGAAGGGTGGAGGAGTCAGCAAGTTCGTTTTTAATTAACAAATTATTAAATAGTTTGACTAGAGACATCTCACCATACGTACTAGTTTTTTCATTCAATTGCAAATTAAATGTTACTGTAATAACAGGGGAAAATAGCAAAAGATTCATTGAGAAATGTTACAGAAGGCTACCAGAAGGTTATTGGAATTAGGTGTGTTCTTTTGTTTGCTAAATGAACATTTCAGAGCATGGGGGAGTGTTGGTGTTGTGTGATTCTGTGGGGATTTTGTTTGTTTGGGGTTTTTTTTTTCCTAGCTAGTACCTGGCATAACTGCTCGGTAGGTTTCATATCTATAGACAAACCACAATAATAATTCTGAATACAGATATCACTTGTCTTGCAAGTTGCAACTTAACTTCTTTACCCCCTACTAATAAATTGGCTGTGGTCATTCCTCTGTCTAAACCTGTCATTGACGTCAGGTATGTCAGGATCTCCTCAGTTTCAGAACCTGGTCATGATAGTTTGAAGTATTTCTTCAGATCTAAATTCCAGATTATTTTGATGTGGTGCATTAGTAACCTGTTTGCTGGTTTACGTGTTTTTGGAGGTACTATGTAAATGAGAAAAATAGTGTGAGTGTGTAATATAACTGATACAGAGAAGATCATTAAGGAAATATTTTGAATTGTCATATTTTGAAGTGACCCTCAAGTAGCATTTAAATGAGATTGGAAATGAGAGGCACTAATATGAAAATTACTCTTACAGAAGTGCATGGATTGCACTGTGGTAGGTTTTGTGATCAAAATGGTTCATCAGTCACTATTGCCTGATCTGTGAGCCTCAAGATCACCCACCTGTTAAGCTTATCCACATTATATGATGGCATACTAATTCTGAATTAGTCAGTTCACCAAGTCTAAGGTATCTGACTTTATCAGCTGGTGACAGGACAGGCAATGCCTCATCCTCCATAAGGTCTGCTGTTACAGAGTTAGCATGTCAAGAAATACTAAGAATAAATAAATCAACAGCCTGAGTTTAAGTCACATGATAGTGCTTTTTATTCAGTATTAAGAATCCTGAAAATGGCTTGTCTAATCATTGCTTGTGTAAATACAGATGTTTGCAGTGAGAATATTTTTAGTTCAGAACTATTTTAAGAATTCTGTATGGGGTCAAAAATGCTGGTAACCTATTTCAGAGTAGTAAGATGATTTAATTATATTTCTTAATGTTGTAATAAACTTCCAGTATGTAAACATACTTTTTTTTTTTCAGCCAGAAAGGTAATAAATATTATTTGTAATGACTGGATGTTTCACTGATTCAACCTTATTAGCTTTCTTTAGTTTTAAATCTAATTTCACTATTGGCCACCTTTTTAAACAAACAAAAAAAAACCACCCTTAATAGTTCATGGTATATTTATTCCAGAAAAGACAGCTTTGTCCTTACCCTATAATCTGTGCACTACATTGCGGGTGGACGGGGAGTTTAAGTACTCAGACATCTCTGCTGTAAAAAATAACTACTAAGGGGATATGAGATTCTTGATGGGATAATGATTGTCAAAGCAGTAAAAGATTAGGAGAAGGGAAGCTGCATATCGCTGCATATCAGGAAAAGCCCTAGCAAGCTGTGGAGAGCAGAAGAAAAAAGTATCACAATATGACAGAGGCCGTGTGATACATGAACACAGGACTTTACATACCTGTTGTATGATATGGGCAAGGCAAATGTTGTATTGAGTGGTTATCATTCTGTTTTGGATTTATGATAATTAATCAGATATCCTAGTCCTTTGGAGGAATTAGATGAAACGGACTTTCTCCCAGCAACTAGATGTCTCTACTCATTTCGTCTCCCCATATTAGCACAAACCTTTGTTTGCTTTTTGTACTCCTCGGTTGAGTTCCCTGCAGCAGTTCTTTTCTACAATGTTACAAAGCTATGGTTGTTAGGACTCTAGCCTTTAACTGAATTCAAAATTGAGACCTAATTTAGCAGAGAGGTGAAAAGCTAAAAGTCCTTATAACATTCTTTATTCAGGTCTGTCGTATCTATGCTCTGAAATGTCCAAACAATGTTTCAGAACTATATGCAGTAACCTTTCCCACTGCTGAGTTTGCTCTGGTATGCATGACTTGGTTTTAGTCAGTCTTTTAGCTATACCCAGCTGTACTGGGTCTGGTCCAGTGCTTCTGCCTCTCAGTAAGGTACGGTGGGGCTTATCCTCCAAATTACAGCTGGTTTGGGGGGCTTATATTTCCTGTTTTGACATCCTTAAAGTCATCCAGTTGGTAGGAAAACAAGGAGCTTGGGCCTGTCAAAGAATTAATAGTAATTGTTTTACAGGGCATAAGAAAGTTGAAGTTCCTTGCTAGTTACAGTGGCTGGGATGGTATTTATCTTGTGTGTAACTCTGAGACTTGATACATTTCAATCAGGGGAGAATCTCCATCCTACCATGCTCTACCCCCCAACTCTCCCCATGGCATTGATGTATTGGGTCCCTAAAAATTGCCAGGCGCTTGTGAAAGATAGCAGCCTAGTGTTCAAATACCTTAGGTGTCTGCCCTGGATACCCTATGGTGCTTTAACTAACATTTTCCTCATAGGTTGCAAACGCCTATCATAAGAAGTCAGAAGTGCAGCGTGATTGGTAGTATCAGTTGGACTGGCTTTTCAAACTGGAAACACAACTGTAATTGTGTATCCAAAGTGAAAGATGGGATATAGTGTAGATAAAACATTTTAAAGGAATGTACTGCCAAGCTTGTGCTGTTATGATTGAAATCTCAAAATGGCATTTATTTTAAACATTCTTGCAAAGAATTCAGGTTAGAAACTAGATTCACTTCGGTTTTAATGTATCAATTATATTTTGAGACACGTGCTTCACTTTGTCTGGCATAATAAAATACACTTTGATTTTTGGCTGCAATAGGTTCAGGAGACTTTACTGAGGTAAGACGAGGAGGAGATATGTGCTGTGTTGTTTTTTGTTTTTGTTTTGTTTTGTTTTTTGTCATCATTCATCTAAAAATAAATGAAATATTGATTGTTAACAATTGCCCTGTTGTAGGCACCTCTGCCTGTTGTTTAGACAGTGAACTGAGGACTGCACTGGCAGTGCCCATTGATATTAAGTTTAGACTGCTTAGTTTGAACCCACCTAAGCTGGTTGATTGCTGGAGTAATTGATAGAGGCTGGGAAATGGTCCAGTTCTGGAAAGTTCAATAACTTGGTATAATAGAAACTTTGCCAAGGGTATGCAAATTGTCAGTTTTCAATATACAATGTATGCTTCCAGCATAGATGATTGAAGGGAAAAAACGCTTCGCTGATGCCAGTGAAACACAAATGCTCTGTCTTGCTCCAAGTATGAGAACAGTTGGAGTATCTTTGCTGCTCAAAACTTCAGCAAGCTTGCTTTAGAAAACTGATGACCAATTCAGTTAGTTTTTAGTTCTGCTAGCTAAATTCCTGTTCAGTAGTGAAACAGATAGTACTTAAATAAGCTTTCCTTCTGCTATTCTTCAGCTTAGCTGGAACAACTTTTGAAAAAGACATTTGAGACTTGAGGAAAATGAGAGAAATACCTGTTCTTCTGCCTTGACTTGCTAGAACCCTTCACTTTAGGTTAGGTGTTTTGAATAGACACTTGGGAGCTGCCTAAATGGAGAGGTAACGGAACCGGCTGGTATAGCCAGCCAGCAAGTGTAGAGTGGTGAGTAGAGGTGTGTAAAATTTTGATTAAAACAAAAAAAAATAGAGTTAAAGAAAACTAATAAAGTAGTATAGAGGTAGAAGTACAAAAAAGATAATCTTCCCTTGACTGACTTGTTGCATTTTTGGAAGCAGGAAGATAAATGCTATAGGGTAGTATTTTTGTCAAGTACGTAGGGGGCCAAAAAGTTTTGACCATTAGCTGTCCCTTTTTAAAGTCAGTGTTTATAGCTCCTAAGAGAAAAAGAAATGTAATTTTTACTCCGATTATGCTAGGCCATTATCTGCTCCCCTTGTCAAAGCAATGCTTTTCTCATATAATCATCTTTGCAGGTAGGTTTCAGGAACTGGAAGCAAATCTATAAAACGGTGTCATGTTGCCAAGGAAACTAGGACATGAGAATTTAAAATATAGGAGCTGGCTAAGAGAGTCAGCTGTTTGGATCTTACTAAGCAGAACTGAACAAGAATGTTTGCTTCCTGTTAAATTTCTGTAATATCCATTGTTGATAAATGAAGAAAGATCAAGGATTTCACCCGGTGAAAATGGGGGAAAAAAAGCATGTAATCCTTCAGCCAAAAGCACCTGTTGCTCATTTCACAGATATGACAATCATGATGGTAGTAACTATTACAACTTTCTCTGTTATATAGACTTTTGTATTAATAAAGTTGAACTGTGAAGTTTAATATAAACCTTTTTTGTTGTGCCTATCATTCAGCGGCCAGTGCAGTCTTTTGGACAGACAGCAAAAAGGTCAAAGGTACAGTCGACTTGTGTGCTGGCATGCTAAGGAAGTCCTTCAAGCTTGATGAAGCCTTGTTACTTTGTGAAAAGTGCCTTTAGTTTTATCCTTTATTTTTGGCAATGCAGCTTTGTTTTGTTCTGTTGGATTTTTGTCTTGCTTAGTTGTCTGCTTTTGTGGTTTGCCTTTATATTTTTGGTGGCTTTTTATTGTTACGGAGAGAAGCTCTTTTCCAAAGAGTTTATTTACTTTTCATTAGCTGTGCTCTGTTGTGCTGACAGTGCCTTCAAAAGCTGCATTTGTTTGGGTTTTTCTTCATACAGAAAATTCCTTACACTATTTAAAATATTAAAATGCAGTTTTCAGCCAATTTGTTTTACATATATTAAATTGAAAAGTAGTAGCTTAAGGTATTTATTTATTTTAAAGCTGGAGTTTTTAATTATACATACTTTCCTTTAGTCAAACACAAAGTTAAAGTTAGTTCGGAGCCTTGCTGTATGTGAAGAATATCCACCACCTCCCACAGCTGAAATATCACAGGACCTCCAGGTAAAAATGTTGCTGAAATTTCTGAAATGATTTGAACGAACTTATTCAAAAGCAAGTCTTTTGGGTACTCCTTTAACTACGTAGACACCACTTTTTTTTTTTTTTTTTTTTTTTTTTTTAATACAGCTTTCACAGAGTTAGTAATATCAAGCAAAGAAACTGTTGCTTTATTTTTCTGGACTACTATTGGGGTGGTGTCTGGGGAACAGGAAGAGGGGTTTTGTTGGTTATTTTAACTTTCTAATGTCACAGTGACTTTGGGGCAGTTTTAAACTGCCTAAATACTGGGGCCATCATTAAGACAGTTGAAGAACAAATTTGTGATTAATACGTAGCATAATTTACCAGCTCTTTAAATTTAGAGAACTTACAGTTGTAAGTTCTGGTGACTGGAAACCAGAGAGAAATACATGTGGAAGAGAAGGATTGGAGGTAGGAATTTGTTGTTGCAGTTTTTGATGCCAGAGTCCCCAAGCGATGGGCCATAGATCTTACTTGACCTCCTAGAACAACTCATACAGGCAACTTCCTCATCCAGTTTGCTTTCTTTCCCAAGGATTTTTTGGGAATGGCATGGACAAATTCTTGTGTAAGCAGCAATCTGCTGGTGGCTGCACTTTGAAAGATTGTCAAGCATGATATGTATACATTAATTGTGCTTTGCATACGTGGGAGGTCCAGCGGCTAGGGGAAGTGAGAGGCTGTCTTGTATGGCCCTCTCTGGCATTAGAATAAACTTCCCCTTGCTGGAAAAGTTGGTATCATTGCTCTGTAATATCAGTGAGACTGTTCCTGAAAAATGATTTCTAGTTCTGTGTCTGTGCTAAAAGTGGCTTTTAAGAGTAAGGAAGAATAAAGTTGCTGGTAATACTTGAATCCTGAAGAACCCTGCTTTTTAATGATTAGAAAGTGTTAGCTTTGATAGGATCAAAGATATCCTTACTAACCTATGAACTGGTGCTTGTTTTGGAATACCTCGTCAGTCTTGTCTGCAACTGTTTATCAGTCGCCCCTTCCACGCTAGTGTGTGCAGCGGCTCTTGGCCTTGAAACTCCCAGGCATGTAGAGGTGCAGATGTCACTCTGCATCACTGCTGGCTATGTCTCCTCATCTCTAGCAGAAGGCTGTAATGAAAAGGGTGCTAGACCAGATAAGGTCTCAGGCAAATCGATTTATTTTCTGAAATATTTTTCTATATTTTCTTGAGCAGTTGTTTGCAACATGGGAAAAGATGCTCTTAATTACTGAGGAACTGAGTAAGATTTTGCAAATTTTAAGCTTTAGTCGTTACAAGCACTGGCAGTCTGCTAAGTAAAGGTGCTATAGAAGTAGTAGCTTATTGATTTATTGCACAAGGAAGAATATAACTGATCAAATTAATCTTTTATCTCTGTAAATACACTAAGTCCTTTTTTTTTTTTTTTTTTTTTGCCATTATTTGCCTAAATATTAGGTGCTGGGATTGTTTTGGTTCTCTGTGCTCTGGCACGAAGTACAAACACTAGCAAGGGATATGTGGGTTTGTGCGTTGTGGTTTTTTTTTTTTAAGGAAAAACTGGTTTCATGTGAAGTAGTGGTATTATGGCTCACAAGAACATACATCTCTGAAGGATTTAACTTTTTCTTCTTTAGCAAAATGAAACAGCCCAAAGGAAAAACAAATAAAGAGCAGTGTCCATGAAGTTAGTTAGCTTATACTGACTTGTGTAAATTCCCATTATAGATAGTTTGAGATTGCTGGTAAATGTAGGTCCTTTGAGTAAAATTCTGTAATGCTTCCTGACTCTCTCTCAAGTGTTTTAAGCTGGAGGAATTTTTCAGGGTTTGGTTTTTGTTTGGGGGGTTGTGCGTGTGTGTGTGGGGGGGGGGGGTTTGTTTTTTAGTATCAGGATTTGGTGACAATTCCTGCTGCTATGATCTGTTGACTAAAATAACTGGCCATTTTGCAAAGGAGCGTAGTCTTTAGAAACATATCCATGTCCAGAGCTAAGTAAGCGACAAATAGCAGGAAGCGAAAAGTGATGATGAATACTAGGGTACTCTGTGGGCTAGGAAACTGAGATTTATTAGCAGTGAAGACAATGTTTTGGAGACCCGTATTAAAAGGCAAAGGAATGAGGATTTTGGGTAGGAAGGTGGTTGCGAGGATTCTGTTAAATCAGTATGCTGGTAGAGACCTGCTACCACTAGGGAAGGATTAAAAGAATTCTCGGGAATAGAAACTGAAAAATATGACCTACTTGATGCGTGACTAGAAAGCTACAGAAAAATCTAATTAGATGCTACAGTTTTTATACCATGAAATCATAAGAAAAAGCAGTTGTTATACAATTCTGTATCACACTTTGAAATAGAATTGGTGGTAGTAGCAGAATTGGTTTTTCACATGGCTATTCTTTTTTTTTTTTTTTCCTGCTGTTGGAGAAAGAAATATAAAAGCAATCATTTGTTGTAATCCTCTGACTTAAGTATTGCTGCATGTTTTTACTTTGGATGAGCTTAGAGCAGTTAGTAGATCAATTTTCTAATGAATAAAAATAGTCACAGTATGAAAATTATTCTTGTCATTACTGATGATGTTTTGTAGAGTGTTATTGTAAAACAGAGAATTGCTTATTATATCAGTGAATTTGAGCTGGAAATAATTTCTAAAGACATAAGCTGTGGTGCTTTTTTTGTTTTTCTTAAATAACAAACAATTATGTAGCTACTGGGTGAACAGTTGAAGTGTAATGCGGTTATCAGTGACAAGCAGGTTGCTCATTTGTGTTATATTCAGGTTCAAAGTATGGTGAGAAATACAAAGTTTTATTTTGGAAATCAAGTGAATTCTCGTGACTAGGAAATAATGTTACAGATGAAGTCATTATTAGTGATTGGTAACAGTTTGTCAGACTTGGGTATAAATGACCTCAAAAAGACTGCTCAGCTCTTATTTCTAATGCTGATTTGCAGGATATATATGTATTAATGAGTTTAAAATATTTAATTTGAAATTTTAATAAGCAATAATAAAAATGAGAGTTGGTAAAACTAGCACCCTATTTGTTTATTCACTGTAAGATAATTTTTAAATGGTCGTCTCTCCAAAAACAAATTTTGAAACTAGTTTTTACTGTAGCCTCATAAGCGCAGGGTTCCCATTGTCCATTTCAGAAAGGACCAAGGTAGGGAGCAATTTCGTGTGCTGGGGCTTGACTACAGTTGACTACAGGCTGTGCGAGGATGTGCTTGCATGTGAAACATTAGCCTTGGTGAATCCTGATCACGTTTAATTCTAGACAGCTTTCGTGAGTAAGACCAATTTTGTGGTATGAGAGGTTAGGAATAGTTTATAGCAGGTAGCTGGATATGTGACTGAGAAGGCTTTAGAACAGCAAAAACGTGGGGAAGAATGGGTTTGAAGGAAGAGTGAGGACTTGGAATGGGGAAAGGGTTTGGTGTGGGATGGAAGAAGAGTGGTAGGAAAAAATGGATGTGGGGCAGGTTGCATGGGTCTCTGGGCTGGGAAGAGCTAGATGCTCTAGGGTAGTGTGAATGGTAGCATAAACTCAATTGGTGGCTTCTGGGGGAGCAGAATTGACATTTGAGGGGCTTCAGGGTAGAAAGAATGGGGGGAGTCCCCTACAGGATTGCTACTTTCCTGCTCCTCCTCTCAGCATCTCTCGGACACAGGATTACTGTCTACCTCATCTGGCTTTGTTATCCAAAAAGTGTGTCCTTCACTGACATGAAGAACAAATTATCCACTTTCCCATAATTAGGGGACCACTATATCATTTGAATTAAAAAGGGAAACTCTTATTTGCTGTACATGAGAAACAACATCCACAATAGTTTGTCTAGTTGTATAAAAACATGGATTTTGAGATGATTACACATAAAGCTACTTGTTGAAACATGCAGCAAGTTAAGAATCTAAGTCTTGATAATGATATGGTTTGCAAATTCTGTCTTTATATATTGAACTGTAAATTTTTGCTTTTTGTGAAATTTGGATTGCTGGTCTATCTTAAGTAGATTTAAAACTTTTTGTTTTAATTTTTTTTCTTGGTATGAACCAAATCAAAACTTTAAACAAGCTTTTATAGTTGAGAACTATGAAGACTTGGGGGGGGGGTGGAAAAAGCATCATGGGTGATGAGCTGTATAAAAATTTAGATGATGTGTACAATTTATGGGCCTAAATAACTGGAACATTTTCATAGGTGCCTCAAGATAGATATTTTAGATTCATTTTGAAATAGCATTTATGACCTGGAAGCGTGTGCAAGTTCTAAAATACCACATATATTAGTTGTCTTTATAGTTTTTTGATTCACTGATAAATAGTTTCATTTTGTGTTTGCATAAAGTGCATGCATGATTACAAAGAATATGAAGACAGTTGTTTTCATTGTTACTTCTTCAGTATGCAGGTAGTAGAGTACAAAACAGTTCTTGTGCAGGTATATATATAGTTTAAAATAATTTCCATGAGGACTAATTTTTACTTTTTGACAGGAGAAAATCCAGATCCAGTTATCACAGTCTTTTGAGAAAGAAGAAAAGCCCGCAAAAGATGAAACGGAAAAGGAAAAGTCAAGTGATAAACTGCCCAGAAAAATGTTATCAAGAGGTTTGCCATCTATTACTCTGCTTTTAAGTTCTATTTTTATATCTCTATCTAGAATTCCATATTAATAACCTTGAGTAGCTTTGGCTACGGGAAACTCCTGTGAATTACTGTATAAGCATCATCTTCTCAAGACTAAAAGTTCATTTCTTCAAAATTCTGTTGTCTGTATATGTACATTTTGTGCACATTACAAGAGCTTTTTTGCATATCAATCATTAACTACAAGAGATTTTTTGCATATCAGTCATTAACATCTAACTGTCTTGTGTACCTGAATATATGATAGTCTGAGCTTGTAAACAGAAAATCAGTTGTGGATCTGCATTTTACTCGTGTCAGTACATTAAAGTAGCATATACATAAATAGAGATTTTTATTACGTGGATGGAAGTGGAAATTTATAGGTACAGATGGAGTTGTCACCTATTGAAAAGTCAGGTTCCCTTTCCTCTGTTAGTGTTTTGTTTTTGTTTTTTAAGGAATAGAGAAAATACGTTTTATGCACTTAAGCACACTTGTCAAGATTTGAAAAACTCGAATCCTATCAGATCCTATCTTTTCATTGTATCTGTTTGTGAAATGACTTCTGTGTTTCTTGAAACAAATACTGAAATGTCAACTATAGGCTATATCTTTATGTTAATCAGGTAGTAGGTTATGTACTGCATGTATATGTAAAAAATATCCAGAGAAACGGCAGTTTGCTTCCAGGAGGTCGTTGTATAAACTTTAATCATCTTTTAACAAGTGTAGCAAACAGATCAAACACTTTTGAGCTGGAGAGGGAATCAGTCCCACAACCAGGTTTCAGCAAGCACATCTCCGTTGCCTCAGTTTTGTCCAAGTATTCATTGGAAAACTTATTTTACTAGGACCATTAGAGGTTATTTTCTTACTCCCAAGACTTCGTTGTTACAGGTTTTGTGAGACACAACTGATCATGACAGCTATGTTTGTACTTTTTTTTTTCTAATCTTTATTCAGCAGAAGTCAATGTTCTTGTTTTATTTTTCATTACTTTTGATAGTGTCTAGATTTTTATTTTATTTTTTAAGATTTTGGAGTAAGGGTGGAGCTAGATAAGTAAAAACAGTGAGTGTTATATTTTCATTGTAATATTCCTGCAGTCTGAATTGAAGATCTGTTCTATCTGCAGAAAATCTTTTGCTTTTTTAGCCTGGAACAAAACTCTCCCTCTGACTCTCCCAAAGTCATTGGTGTTGGATTGGCCCCTAAAATTGCCAGGCACTCATAAAATCCAGCATCCTAATGTTCAAACACCTTAGCTGACTCAGTTGAATACCCTATAGTGCTTTGCTTAACTTTTTACTCATAGGTTGCAAACACCTATCCATAAGAAATCTGAAGTGCAGCATGATTGGTAGTGTCAGTCGGGTTGGCTTTTCAACCTGGAAACAAAACTAATTCTGAAATTTTAAAGTACCCACTCACCTTTTTAAATGAAAAAAACAACTACTACTTTAGGCAATGGTGAGGAACTGAAAACAGGGTGGAAAAAAAAGGCTAAAGTAGGTAGCTGTTTTAAATTCGCATAATATCTCCTGTGGAGGCTAATTGCTTTCCAGTTTGAAATGTGCTGAAATAGAAAATGATGAAATTTAAGCATCAGCCTTCTAATAATTATCACTAAATTATTGTGCACTTTATTTTTTTTTTAATTTGCCAATTTTAAGTATATAATTATTCAGCCTTAGAGTTGTCTTACTAGACATGTTATTTTTCCCTTCTCAGAACCAAAAGTAATTCCGAATCTTGAATGCTCAGACTTGCTTGGTGTCATTTCTATTCGGTTGATAACTACTAAGGCAGGATTGATAGCATAACTAGCTCTGCTGATACAGGAACTCACTGTCATTCTTTAGGGAACTAGGGATTCCCAGTCTTCAGGTGGACTTGGAGTATCTTCAGGAAAAACACAGGTCTTGTGGAGATTGAACACTTGGGTCATCCAGCTCCCTGCTGTGCCAAGAGGCAGCTCTCCTGGCACTGCTGCTTCTACTTCTAATGAAAAAGCCTGCGTGGATTAGGTGTCCACTGACTCCTACTCTTCTTTGGGTAGTAGTCCTCTCATTGCTAATAAAAGGTTATTAGCCATAAAGGCACCCCAAACTGACCACCAAAGGCCTGGAGTGGCTGGGACCTAGGCACAAGTTTGAGCCGTGCCTAACTTGAGAAGAGGTTGGCACTTAAGTAGTTCTTGAAAGAAGTCTAATTCCAGAAAAATATTGAGACCCATCTGGCTTTTAATGCTAAGATCTGGAACTGTCAAAGATGTTCATGTAAGGGAAGATCTAGTGTTGGGGTACAGTCTTAAAACATTGTTTCTTTCTGTGATAGATTTTAAAGCATAAAACATAACTTTAAATATTTTCACAAGATGATTTTTAGAAATTTTCAGGGAGAAGTCCCATAGCTTTCTGCCTCCTTTCTGGTTTCACTGAAACCAAGTCCAGTGTAACAAGGGTTTGTAATAGTACAAAATAAGAATTGTGAAAGTGAAACTGTTGCATTCTAAATTACTGGATATTGCTGGTCCACCGAAGTACGTTCAACAGTGCAGTGTAGTGTATTGGAGAAAACTCGCAGAACTGATGGAAGTTGGGTGTCTCAATGTGATATACTGCTTGAAAATATGTAGCTATTTGTTAATAGATTGGCAGTGTTGCTGAAGTCTTTGTTCTGTGTTACATGTTGAACTGGGGGATTAGAGGGAGCATTTGTGGGATTGGGTTTTTACTCGAGCCTTTTCTCTGGAAACTGAAAGTATTTAATATTGGGAATCACATGCTTAATATTTGGACAGTATTCATACATAAATATGATTTTCAGCAGTAAGTGTGGGGGGGAATATTAATGTTTTTTCAAAGTGTAACTGTGCTCTTCCTCCCCACCCTTAGATTCCAGCCAAGAATACACAGATTCCACAGGCATAGATCTTCATGAATTTTTAGTAAATACATTAAAAAACAATCCCAGGTAAGCATGGAAGAATTTAATTTTCTGTTTTTCTTCCTTGTTAGTAGAAGTATAACACCTCCTTCCCCCCCGCCCTTAAATGTGTAACACTGCATGTCAGTTATTTAGGATGACGTTTTGTTGTGCAGGCTCTCTGAAACACCAGTCCATTGTAATGTGTGTGTTACAGAAGCAGAGAGTCAGTACATTGAAATGGTTTAAATACTTTTCATGTTTAAGGAGCAAACGATGAGTTCTGTCTGTGTGCAGTAGCCTGTCTCAGGGGATGCTAACAATATTGTGTCTCTAAAATTTGCACTTTTTTTAGTATCTGCTTGTTAGAGACCAAACTGCCTTTTATTTTAATCTGCCTTGCACTGAATTTACAGACAAAGAAGCTTCTTTTAAGCTGCACCATATAACTATACTCTTTACTCTGCACATCAGGAACCAGATCTGACCTAATTCAAGTCTGTTATTTTTTAGTAACATAGTTGATGTGGTTCTGCTGCTTTGAGGTTTGCAGTATGCTGCTGTCTTGTTTACCCTTTTCCTCAGTAGGAATTATTACTAGGACTGTGGATATACATACAAGGCAAGAACTCTAGGGAACTGTGCTGCTGTTGCAAAGGCTATTCCACTGCTATTTATTATTTATCCATATTACAGTTATGGTTTCCAGTGTGATAATGTGTTGAGATTCTATTTTGTTGGCAAAAAATATAAAAGGGGCTATCATGAGGGGCCCACAGTGTTTTGTCCTACAGAGAGAACCTCTAGCACACATCTCTCTTAGATTCTTACTTTGGTCCTATTTGAAGTCATAAAGCATCCCAGTGAAAATATGAAGTTGCAGATGAAAGTCTGTTGTGGGTTTACATGCCCGGTAACTGGGAAGCTTAATTATCTGACGTGTGCAAATTATGAACTGTGAGACAATTAATTTCATTATGTGTTAACAGTCTACTGAAACTGGCATAAGCGTTTTTAGAATTTCTATTTTATGATGTTTCAGCTTACGTTTGTTTCAATTACCTTGAATTTTAGCTTTTTCCTATTCTCTTAACATCTCATCTCATTGCAACATGTGCCCACTTCAACTTTTTCCTCTGGTTGTAGATGTGTACAACCCTTTCCATTATCTGTAGTCTAGTCACTCTTGGTCTCAAGAATTTCCATGACCCAATTCACAATTGAAGGGCCAATTGAGGCCTATCTGAGAATCTTACTACCCATGTTGACCAAGAAAAACCCACGTTAGTTATTGTTTTCCCTTCTTGATACCATCTTCTCAATGAATTGTACTTGCTGCTGAGCCTATTCAACAGAGATTACGTGGAGGATCTTTGTAGTCTGATTTCTGAGATGGAAACAGTTGTTTTACTAGGCAGGTTCAATTAAAAAAAAAGAAAAATCAGTGAAAAATGAATACTTTTTTCCTTAGAAAACAAACAAAAAACTGGATTTGATACTTGGTGGTCCTGTTTACAGTCTGCCATCATCCGTTGATCACAGATGTTATCTGTGTATTCTTAAGATGAATACAGCTGCAGTTATTGGAGTGTCTCATATGTGAGTTGCTGTGTTTTTATTTTCAGGGACAGAATGATGCTGCTGAAATTAGAACAGGAAATTTTAGATTTCATTGGTAATAATGAGTAAGTACTGTACTCTTATAGGAAAAAAAAATTGGGAGTGTTCCTGTTGTTCAGTAAAGCTACTATTCCTTTCTTCCAGAGTTCCAAGAAAAAAGTTTCCCCCAATGACATCTTACCATAGAATGCTGTTGCACAGGGTAGCTGCTTACTTTGGATTAGAGCACAACGTGGACCAGAGTGGGAAGTCAGTCATAGTAAATAAAACTAGCAATACAAGAATGTAAGTGTAAAAAGTCTTGAAAAGAATTGTTTTTGGTGCATGGATTTAACATCTGGGATATATTAAGCAATAATGCTGCATCTGTAGCAATAGGAATATAGTCACTCATTGGGAACCGGGCAGCAAGGAGAGGTGATTGCAAGATCTCCATGGCTCAAGTTCCAGTGTTGTGTAATGATGTGATCTGTTCATGTTTAAAGTATTTGAAAAAAGAATGTTATCTGTAAACTAAGACTTTTTTTTTGGTTTTCTTGCAGAGATGTATTACAAACTGTGTTCTCATAAAATATGAATTTTTATAAATTATTTATCTCTTTCAAGATTTACACCAGCTTCAAGTGCATTCTTCTTTTCTTTGGAAAACAGTACCAGCCCCTAACCTAGAACAGGGCAGTTTACGATAGGGTGAGGGTAGGGGACAAGACCCGTAGAACGTTGGATTTTGTACTGTAAGAATCTATTGGGAAAATTTAGGCATGGAAATCTGTTGATGGAATCATGTCGCTTATAGATCTTGCACTGCCTTACAAAATAAATGTAGTAGGGGAGACATGTCTCATCAGCAGAAGTATCCACCAGGTTAACAAGTCATGGCATGCTACTTTACTGTGAGGGCTGGCGAGTTGGTGAAACCACTAGGAATATCCCTGTTACAGAAGGTACCACTGGATTCACGGCGTCTCCAAATGCAACGCACAGCTGACGTTTCATTAACAGGACCCATCTGTTTTCTGTCCTCTGCCCTCTCCTTGCGCTCAGAGTCCTTGCGCTCTCCTCCTCTGTTTCTCTTTCAGAAAGGTGAAGGACTAATGTTTTGGCATAACTAAGTTTTTAGCACCTAGTTTCTAGTTTTAACTCAAAACACTTGCATGACACCTTTCTTTAAGTATTCTGTAATTTGAGCATGGAAATAGTTCACAGCTCCTGTATCCTAATCACTGTCCCTCTATAGACTCCTCCTAAATTTTGAGGAACAAAATCTAATTATCTGCCCTAATTTTGGAGTCAGTAGAACTGAAGTGTCACACTGGAACTTCACTTAAGTAAATACTTTCCTCCTCAGAAGGTTTCAGAAAACATATAGAGTTTGAATGTATATTAAATACTTTATATATTCATGTACTACTTTTTGCTTTGACTATAAATTCTCTGTCTGAATTTACTTGTAAAGGCATACATCTCAAACCCGTTGCCTCTGTATCTGCTAGCATCCCTAGACTGTCACTTCAGGTGTGGAATAAGAATTATTAAAACATGATTCCTTAATTTTTATGATTTTTTTTTTTTTAACTGTATTTATATAGTTAAAACCTTATGGCCTCTGGAAGCCCCCTATAGTTGTAGTTACTAATTAGCAGGCATTTCATCTAACCTGTAGACATTAGGATTCTTAATGTTTTCAGTATTCTTATTTTAAATCACTTTGGATATAAAATAAGAATTTGGAAAGAAAACCTTGGAGATCTGCTCCATGTTGAATAAAACCAAACTTACCTTTTCCTCATAGGCAGATTCCCGGCTCCAGCGCCGATCAGTGATGTTACTGACATCAACAACCCAGTGCATACTGGGACGTCTCAGTGGAGTGGGAAGTTGGTGATTGCAGGGCAGTAAATTCAGGGACCTTTAAAAGAAAGAGGTAAGAGAGTCTAAAGGTTCTCTGAAATGCCTGCTAATTATGTTTGGGCATCCAGTAACTAATAGTTAGGTTTGGCTGTTTAACAGAAAAAGATCTCCTGATTTTATATAAACGCCCTGAGTACTAAATGAACAGAAATAGAGAGTATACATATGTTATGTTTTTTAGCAGGCAAATTATTCCTGGTTTGTCTGAGAACATCTCATACCATACTAGTAATTTTATTGTCTAGGTAGTTGGTATATAGTTTTGATAACAATAGTTTGCAAAATCTCATTACTTTTTCACAAAGTAGATAAAATACCAAGACTCTGTATAATTTGTTGCTTCATCCTTTCACTGTGGTGTTCTGAAGTTCTTGCTTGCCAGCATCACTGTATCATTCTTCTTCTCTTGCTTATTTCTACTTTATTTTTGTTTTCAAAGTTTGCAAGTTTGAACACTTTCTCCTACATGTATCTCCTTATCTTCTGTTTTCCTTTGAAATGAATTCTGAGTTACTGCAGCTCTAGCAGAAGGCACCAATCATCACTTCCATGCATGCCCAATGTCTCTTGCACGGCACAAGTCTGGATTCAAGAGCACTTCTGCTTCCCCAAGGGCATGTGATTGCTTGCCACCTTAATTGGAAATTGAAGCAAAAACTTTGAAGGAAGAGATTTTAAAAGCAGGTTTGTTATGCCTCAGGAACAGGAGTTGTCAGCTGCACAGAACATCTTAATATTTTTGGTACCCTTTCCATTGCCAGGGCGATAGACTGTTGCCAAAAATCTGTCACTTCAGTTAGAATACTGAATATATGCAACGCTAATCAAACATACATCATTTGGTTCCACTGTGTATAGTATACATTTACAAACGCGTAAGTCTTTTCTTTCTAATGACTTTTTGTAGACCTGACCAAAAGTTTTGTGAGCATATAAAGGATGAGAAGAGTGATGATTTTCAGAAACGGTACATCCTTAAAAGAGATAACTCTAGTTTAGACAAAGATGACAACCAGGTAACTGCATATGGATTATTTTCCTCTTCAACTGGATATGTTTGCCTGTATATTTATACTATTTTCCTCTAGAAGTTGACACTGTGTCACTTAATTTAGATGAGAATACGATTAAAAGATGACAGAAGAAGTAAATCCATAGAAGAACGTGAAGAAGAATATCAGAGAGCTAGAGAGAGAATATTTGCACAAGATGTATGTATCACATAAAATCTTACTGTGTTTTGTCAGATTGCTTCATATATACACATTCATGTGTCATTTTTAAGAGATGCTTCTTTCCATTTAGTTTTCTGTATATGAAGGGAACTAAGCAGATAAGAATTATTAGTTTGCCTTGAGTGAATTTTAAATAATACTGAAATTACTACAAAAATTTTTTTTAATGATTACTGCATCAAGCTCAGACAACCTTAAAGAAGTATTTTAGTGCATTCTCTAGCATTGCCTCTTTCAGTGCATTTTTTTGCCCCTTACTGAAACTTAAGTTACAAAATTTTAGCACTGCAGTCCTTTCAAGTGTTACTCAGAGCAATAACTGTAAAAATGACGCTAGTTTCTGTCATTTCTGTCTACATCAAATTCATCTAATGAGTAGTCACAATAAAGTGATTTGAATTCCCATACATGAAAATTCAGTCAAATGTGGAATTCAGTCTCTCTTGACTTTTACATCATCAAGAAGGATGAAAATTCTGCAACTGTAACAGTTAGTGGGTCTATGGTGTTAATGATGATTTGCAAGCCCTAAAAATGTCATCTGTCCCAGGACATCTTTTAATGCCCAGTGTAAACTGTAATTCAATCTTGCATTTTTTTGTAAGTGTGGCCATTTTTTAATAATACTGACTAAAACAGAACAGGTATATTTTCAAAAATGTGTGTATTACTCCACTTTTTCTGACATTTTCTGTAGCTCTCACACACCCAAACCAGATCCTTGTTCTGAAGAAAGGATAATGAATTCTGAGAACTCTGTAGCTAATTTGCTACATCCAAATGTTTTTCAAAAGCATTTTTTTTGTTTGCTTCAGCTACCAAAAAAAAGATGGACTTTTACATGTAAGATTACCTTCTCCTTTTTCATGCTCATTTATCTTGGTATTATACCCCTAGAAAGATTTGTACTAAATGTTAGAAGTTAGAGTTAATAACATGGAGTTAAAAATAGCCTTTTAAATTGTACATTCTTTCAGCTTTTTAGTATTTGTGTGCTTGCTCCCAAAGAATTCAGAATACAGTTATTGCAGTAGCCAGTGTTGTCTTCTACTGCATGGTTTCAAGGGGAAGACAAGGCAACCCAGGTGGTGTTAACAATTTGTTTATATAGACTGTCCAGTCACACATCAGTGGGAAGCTACATAAGGCAGGGAAGGTCCAATGCAAGGAAACAACTTCAGAAAAATATTGTTATAGATAAAATGGGGTCAGCATTGTAACTATTCTAATGCTAAGTTTTATTTCCTGCAGATGGGCCTACTTTATTTTTTTTTTTTTTATGTGTAAATTGTTCACTGAAGAGGCAAACTTTTCAGGCGGCTTAATATACAGAGGATGCTTAGAAAGTTCATATATAACATAGAAGACTTTAAGTTGCATTTTGTTTTGTTTCTGCAATATAGTAGGGCTTTTAGATGCCATTAATAAGTTCCGTTCTTTTTTTTGCTCCTCAGTCCCTTTGTTCCCAAGAGAATTATCTTATTGATAAAAGGTAAGAAAATTTGCAGTTTCATTTTGTTTCCTTTTTATATTTTATTAATAAATATTAAGCTGTCTTATTAAAATGTCAACAGAATCCAGGAGGAAGAAACTAATAGTACACAACAAAGACGGCAGATATTTAGGTATTTGATGCATTCTTTAAAAAAAAAAATCCCAAAGTATTCTGCATGCATTTCACTTATTTTCTTTTTCTTTTTCCCTTGTTTTTCAATTGATGCTTGTGCTAAAAGTTTAGTTTATAACTTACAGAATCAATAAGGAAGCATCAGGGAGATCAGCCAACAGCCATCAGAGCAGTACTGAGAATGAGCTGAAGTATTGTGAACCCCGTCCCTGGAGCAGCACCGACTCTGATAGCTCCATCCGCAATCTGAAGCCAGCTGTAACGAAAGCCAGCAGCTTCAGTGGGATATCAGTTCTGACAAGAGGAGATAGCTCTGGAAGCAGCAAAAGCACAGGCAGGCTGTCTAAGACAGGTATAACAAAATCTGTACAAATACATAGTTACATAGCAGTGAATTACGAGATGGGTTTGATACTTAATACGTATTGCAGGAGTGTACATAACTAAAGGCCTCCGTCTCGTAGGTGCTCCATATGTGCAACTCCCACTGAATGTGGTGGGAGCTGCATACATAGAATGGCTACAGACTTAGGCCTACGGTGCTTGTATTCAGATTACAAATTAAATGAAGACTTTTGACTTTGTAAGTAGAATTTAAAAGTGAATTACAGATGGTTTAAGTTAAATGTGTTTCGTCTCATGCAAGGCATTTGAAAACTCTTATCAAGATAAGTACTTTATATGAAACAAAAATGTATTTAAGAGTTCAAACTGCACTAGAGTTCATCTCTTTAGTTTCAGTGTGATAAAGCTGCATTGTGCAGTCTAAGGAAACTGTGTGCTGCTACCATCCTAGTTAGGAAAAAACAGCAATAAAATCTGTGAATAGTTATATTTGTTGTGATATCTCTCAGTGCCATTGTGGGAACTTAAATGAATGTGGCTAAAAAGTTTTTATTTAATTTTTAGATTGCTGAAAATTCGGATCAGTGGAGCAAAGTGTACTGTTTTATTGTAAGATTCAGAAAAGTTGAAAAATACTCATTTTATAAGATTCTGGGCTTCAAAGGTGTGCTAACTTATAACTGATGTCAAAACAGAACCTCAGAAAATTGGATGTAAATCCTCTGTGGGTCAAACTGAAAGAAATTTAGTAAATTACTTTAGCATTTGGAATGCAGTTATTTGATGCAATATATCTTGGTTGTGGTGAGTTTTGAGGTTTGAAATAGATGGGTGAATTACAGTGGTGCTATTTGAGAATATGAAGTAGATCTGTAAAAAAGCAGAGTGTGATTGCTTGTCTGTATTGTGCTTGGCTTTGCTCTTATCTGTAAAACTTGTTTCTAATGAGAATCTGTTTAAATTTTTTGCTTCCCCTTAGACCACCACTACCTCATGATTACATCATCACACTTCTCTGTGTTGATACAGTAAAATAGCTCTCTGGCTGTACATCAGTGGCAATTCTGTTTGTCCCTTGTATACTTATATAAATTTTATTACAAAACATTTCTCTGATATTTCTGCATATGCTTTGAATTTGTATCCTCATATTGAGTTATTTCATTTAGCAATGTAAAAATATTTGGTATAACCTGAAAAGAAATTACAACCTGACAACAGTTATACATAAAATATATTCTTAAAGGGCTTTGTATTCTAAATTGCGAGAACATAAATTGATTCTTGATTTCATTGGAAACTATTTTGGCCTTCTGAGAGTTAGCATCTGAAGTTCAGAATGCCTAGTTTGGTGGTTGTTGCTTCACTGCAGTTACAGGTTGTGGTGATTTTGCATGTGTTGGGATTATTTTTGTTTGTTCATTTTGGTCAAAGGTGTAATTGGCTTTAATTATGATGGCTTCAGCCTAACTTCTCTACATAATCTAGAAGTGGATACATTTGTAAACAAATTGTAATCGAAGTAGCTCTAGTTGAGTGAGGATTATGTTGTAGGGCTGGGTTATGTTATTTTGCCCTGTTTATAATTCATAGCTTCGTGTTCAGTCCATCTTTCAATAGAAAAAAGATTTATAATCGGCATCTCTAAAGGCTTTGAGCTATATTAACTTTTCATCCACACAAGTAAAAGGGTCGCAACTATAAATTTCTGTGAAGGACTGCAAAGTAATTTCAAACAATAGATAAATTTCATTTTAGTACTGTTTTTTAGTCTTGCTTTCTCTTCTAGATTGTATAGAGGCTGTTGGTGAAGAATTCTTATATTTGACCAATTATTTTCTGTCCCCAAGTCCTGCAAGTATCATAGCAGAGACCCAGTAAAAGGTGTGATAAACTGTACACATAGAGATCTCTAGGAACAGTGAAGTTCTATAGACCTCTCCATGTTGGACTTCTGGAAGATTGCATTTAGTTGCATGCGTTGGCTTTCGGAAAGCTCAGGGTCTGATTCTCCACTGCCTTGCAATGTTTGTAGTCTTTCCTATCTGTAAAGTGATTGCTATTTTCATTTAGCTGATTCATAGTCCTTTCAACTTGGAATTGTTGCATAAAACTATTTAGCCTAAAGCTACCATACGGCTGGATTTTTTTCCAGATGTATTCATGATTTCAATCTGAAAACTGTCAGGGCAAAAAAGTGCAGGTTTTGGGGGGGGTGGAGGAGGAGGGTTGGTTCTGTGCGAGTTATCTAGGTCTACAGAGCATGTAAACTTAGCTAGTGTATCTGAAGAGACAGTGGACCCACACATCTGCATTACCCAGTGGCCTGCACATATGCAACAGTTCTTGTCTGTGTGCATATAGTAAATCCAGTATATTCAGACTATTGGGTAGATTGATATATATACATGGATTATTTTGGCATATGTGAACAGTCATCTGAATTATGGATGAACTGGACTGTAGTACGTGTGCTTGAGTACTGGCATACGTTTTCTGTCCAGAAAATCAGATACAGATATGAAAGTCTCACTTCACAGTGCAAAGCAGTGCCAAATTGACCCTTGGTTTACAGAAGGAAGCTTGTAATGGTATTTCAGGGGAGGTGAAGGGGAAGTTCATTGAAATGGCTTTGTTTAATAATGTTCTTATATGCTGAACTTTAACGGGAAGCATTTACGGATATATATTTTAAGTGAGCATGATGTTTCTGTCACTAGGTAAAAACAATTTCTCGTTACTCCTTTCCTAGGTTCAGAGTCTTCTAGTAGTGTAGGGTCATCCACGGGTTCTCTTTCTCACACCCAGCAGCCTCTTCTGGTGCCAGCTCTAAGCCAGCCTTCTCATGGCACGCCTGCCGTCTATCCAACTGTCAGCACTAGTAACTCTCTTTCCTTTGATGGTGGCATAAGCGGGCAAGTGGCACCTACTAGCACTAGCTTCTTTTTGCTTCCCTTGGAAGCGGCAGGCATACCGCCTGGCAGTGTTCTGATCAACCCTCAAACAGGTTGGTATCCACTTGTGGATGTTTTTATTACGGTTGAGAGCTTAGAGAAAAATGTGTGCATTGTTTGTGTGAGATTGAATTTCAATATTGTCTTTTTCTCCTAAATTTTTGCCGTGTTTGTTTGTTCAATGCACTTGATTTTAAAAAGAAAGCATGACTCTAGCATAACAGGGATAAGTAAACTCACTTGTTTTTCTCTAGTAGAGTTTTAATTAGTATGTGATATTTCAGTGGGTGACTTGCACAAAATAGGAGAATACTATGATTATTATCAAGAAAGCAGAATAACTTACGTCCATGGTTTGGAGTTTTTGGCAGGGGGGTTAAGTTTTCCACAGTATTAATATTAAACAAAACTCCAGTGAGGTGAGAAAGAGACCATGAACAAATACTGATATTGATTTGAATGAATTTATCATCCTTCATTTTGCATACGTCTCAACATACATTTTTATTGTACGCTTGTGACACTGCTGTCTTAATGCAAGAGAAACAGACACAAGATTACATGCTACTTCTGAACTTCTGTTTGTCAGTCTATAAGAGGATTATAGGTTAGCGTATTTGGCCAATACTCCAATTTTAGTGAGTAGCAAGAAGAAGATTGCTTCATAATTATGTAGATGCGAAGAGATGGGTAGCTACTCATGTTCATTAAAAGACTAGTTAGCATTCTCTGAGCAAACTTTTACTCTGCTGTAGAAGTTCAGAAATCCTAAAAGTTTAAATTTAACCTGTTATATGCAACACATTTTAATCTTTGGAAAGTTTGGGGGTTTTTTAATTTTAATATAAAGAATTTTTTTATTGTTGAAAAGGAAATATTTTAGGATATATTTCCCATTGTTCTATAGATGAACTTTATTATATTTAAATATATGGTATCTGATTTTTTTCTACTAAATGTTTCTCTTCAGTATTGTTAGAAAGGCCTTTTACTGAAT
Organism: Apteryx mantelli; assembly: GCF_036417845.1. NCBI lineage: Eukaryota > Metazoa > Chordata > Aves > Apterygiformes > Apterygidae > Apteryx > Apteryx mantelli. The sequence continues at coordinate 43,462,529 of NC_089983.1, forward strand.
TATTTGACTTTTGCAACTGTATAGTTTTATACTGAAACAGATAATCTTTTTCATTAACATAAATCAATAGCTGCTGGTTTATACTGAATTGGAGAATGTTTTAGATTAGTGATTCTGCATATTGATATGCAGCCTGATGTTTCTCTTAAACACCTTAAAAACAAATAGTTAAAGCTGGCCCTGCTGAAAGTTGGTTAACAGCTGTTTGGCTGTAGCATCTAATTTTCATAGATAGTCATTGTATTCTGAAGCAAATATATTTGCTAACTCTAGAATTAGGTTCTGGAGATAGCTCTGTAGACTTAGCTTTCTTAGTCATAAAGTGATAGTCGTGCATATTATACGTGAACTTTCCATTGTGTGCATGTGAAACACCTCAAGGCAAATGCAGTGACTGATTAGTGAAGAACTTCTGCTAGATAAATAAGAATTTCTGGGGTCTGCGTACGCTCAGGTACTTTGAATACATCAAGTATGAAGAATGTTGGCTATCATTTTTCGTATAGTCTGAGGTTATAGCATGATCATACTAAAGTCTTTAAGTTATTGCACAACAAAACAGGTATTGTAGACACCAAAAGGGATACCATCAGCTTGAAAGTGATTTCATCTAAATAATCCTAAAATTTTTCCTTTAAATAAGTGTTTTTCATGTCATCTTCCATTCAGTTATGTGCTTGTCGATGTTTTCTGTGTGATTTAGTTTCCCTTTCTTCCTCCTGTACTGTTGGTCGTTTTCCCTGTTGCGTTGATGGGACTTCCACGTAGCAACAGGGAAGGGCAGAGAAACAAATGTGACTGTGAAATCCTTTTTCATCTTTAAGAACTTACACCCACACACACCCCTCCTCAGAAAAGGCAGCAGAATTGTAGACTTGTCACTGTTTAGCTTGCTTATTAAAATTAGCTTGATTTCAAACTGTGAATTGTTTTTAGTCATTATGTACTTAAACCAGTCATTAATACTCTTTCATAGTAGAAGATTATCTTATACCTAATGAGTATTTAATAGAAGATAAAGTACCCTTCCAGAACAGAGAATATCTAGGTTCAGATAAACTTCTGAATTATAACTAACATACTTGAGTCATTATATTCTGTAATTGTCCTTCTGGCTTTATTGTTCCAAATGTTAGTCAGATTTCAAAGAGCATAACTAGTTTTTCAGCATTTCTGACAGAGGATCTAATGATCTTAGGTCAACAGAGTCAGTCTGCTCAGTAGTTGAAGACAGTAACTGAGAAAAGGCGGTTCTTAATTCAGTCACTATAGGAAGCAAGTTAGGCTTCAGTGAACACCAGAAAGTGATGGGGAAAAAATAAGAAAATCTGTGGTTCCCTGTTTATGTGACTATTCCCAATTTTGGGGCATTAAAAAGAAATCAGTTAAGCTAAACTGAACATAGCTTGACCACCTGCAGTCCAGTTGCATAATGTCTAGGTAATGATTTTTAAGTGTGCTCATGCTTTGTGTCCATCTGTTGCGTCAGTTGCCTCAGTCTCCCCACCACCACCCACCCAGCAACTCTTACACTGGCTGGCCAGTTGCGTTTAAATATGGTGGAAGAAGTCTGTAAGAGCATTACAGCTCACTGTAAAAGGGCCCTGGCTGGGGTGCCAAGGTGTTAGTCTCAGCTCATGCCTTTCTAGAAGGAATTATAAACAAGAAAATATTTATATCAGAGAAGGGAAGAATTTAACTTACATCAGTGTTTGGACCTTCCTAAACATCACCATCAGTCAACACAAGACACGTCTAAGCAGCTAGCCTTAATTAAATACAGGTCCTCACTGACTAATTTGCTGTTCCTTTGATTCTTTTTTTTGCATTTTCCCCAACTGAAATAAATCACTGTTTGTTTAGAATCTACTTTAAGCAGTTTTAGTTTTTCTAGTTCTTTTGCATTAGTCCAGTACTGTAATATTGAAATTGCAAATTATTAAATGGGAGGAATAATACTGCATTATTTGATTTGAAAGCTAAAAGCCAATTCATTTATGGAGAGGGGAAGAGAGTCCTTTATCAGTAATCTTATCAGCAGTTATAAGAGTACAGTTGTAACTACTGTGTTGTATAGATTAAAAGAAAAATTATTTGCCTTTAAGCTGTTCTGTGTTCTGATTGGTGTTCAAACTGATTAAAGGAGATTAATTTAATTGCCTTTAAATGTTCCTTAAAATAATATTTTTAGTAGCATTTTCCCCTATTACTCCTGCCTTTTTCAGACCACTTAATTAAAAACAAGCTTTCAAGACTGGCAGAATAAATATTTGCTGTCTGTTTAAATTCACTAAGTAAAGACTTTTTTTTGTGTAGTTTTGTTTGTGGTTTTTTTCTTTTCTGTTTACCTGAACACTTATGTTTTTTAACTGCATGTGGTTTGTCAAATGAGGCTAATTTGGTCGTGGCTATTCTAAATAATTGTGGGGGTTTAGCATAACTATTTTTTCACATGCCAGATTTAAGATTTCATTTATTTTCAAATTTTGTGGCTTTATTTTGCCTACTTTACATACATTTGCCTTTGTTGTCTCCAAACTTGAATAATGCATCTGTCTGTCTTTTGGTTGTGTTTGTTCTCTAACTTTTCAGGTCAGCCGTTCCTTAATCCAGATGGCACTCCGGTTGTGTACAATCCTCCAATGCCTCAGCAACCTGTTAGGACCCAAGTGCCTGGACCTCTGCAACAGCCACCTCTTCCCCTCCCACCTCAGCAACAGCCAGCAGCTAATCACATCCTGTCACAGGTGCACATGTCCAATACATGGTGATTGTACTGATGATCAGTATTGTCATATCCCTGTCTGATAATAAGGCATCAGTAGGTTTGTTCTGTTGAAGCATATGTTAAAAAAGAAACAATAGCTACACAGATATGGGTAACTGAATCCCCCTCCATCCCCACTATTGTCAGACCTGTCAGTCTTTCTCATAACTGCAGCGGGTAGGCAGGCTTTCCTTAAGAATATAGAAAATAAAGGATGTTCTGAAGATGTTTTGGTATCAAGAATGTAGAAAGCGTCATGATATTACTGTCACTTCGTTGCAGGATGAAAGTTAAAAACCAGGGCAGGCATGGTTAACTGATGGACTGCCCTTCTGCCCTCTCCTGTTCTGGTTAACTTACTTGCATTGTTGGCTGCTATCCCATTGTCTCTTCCTATCTCAGTTAAAGTTAGGAGTTGACCTCATAAGATGTTCAATCATGCAACTTGTGTGTCTCAGGCAAGCGATGTTAGCACTGACTGTGTGATTTCATGAGCAGTTTAAGCCAATCTAAACTTAGATTGCTCTGGAAAATGGATTCTACCATCATCTTAATCACACTGTCTGGTTAGCCCTGACATCAACAGTGATGTGGCCAGGGCACTGGGTAGGGAAATAATCCAACTGAAGTCTTTTTTTTCTTTCTTCCTTTTTTTCTTTTTTTTTTTCTTTCTTCCCCTCTTATCTTAAGGTTATTTTTCAGCCACATGAATTCTTGGGCTGTACAAGCAGTGCTGGTGGCACAAAAGAGGTAGCTTAGGACTGGTAGGGCATGAATGAATGCTTCTTTAGTAGCACTTTGGCTTATCCTGGTCACAAAACTGGATGCTGAAGGATAAAATGTATCCCATTCTTCTCTTGTACTAGAGAAATTTACTGAAGTAGGTCAGATCAAGGAGGACCTTAACCCTTGAAGAAGACAAAAAGAAACGTGTATGGGGAGGGAAGAAGGGTTCTACCTCTTCTTAGAGCAGCTATTAGGCACCAAGGTATTGGCTATAGTCTCCCATAGTATTTTCAAATTATCTTCAAATTTTGTCACAAAATTATTTATAGAACTTGAGTTACAGCTTCCTCCTTGTTTATTTTTCCTGGCTGGAATCTTCTGTTCAGGTTATCTGCTGCATATGCCGCAGTAGGGGTGGTCTATTTTTGAAAAAGGCTCATGTGTACTCCTTATCATTATCTGGTTTACAAGTGTGTAGTATTTGCAGATTTCTTCACAAATCCTTTACAGCTTCTGAGATTGCCTTTTCAATAAATGCTGGAGTTGTACCTGTTCCAGATACTATTAGCAACAATAGCTTTGATATTTGTTGTGGATGAGTGAGGAGTGATACACTTCACTCCTAAGAGAGAAGCAGCAATATGTTTTACTGAGGTAAGATAGCGATTTAACAGAGTTCAATTGTAAATAAGACTGATTTAGTGAGTGTCAATGGCAAGGTTCACTCAGTTAGTTACTGCGTGGAGAACAGGATCAAATGAAAATGTCAAGGAGACCCTCCTGTTGAGTCACGAGGTTCAGAATGGACCCCCTTGCTTTCCAAGCTCCTCCTCAGGGGAGTCTGGGGGTGGCTGGATCCAGTCTTAGCCCTAGACTTGGTCAACGGTTTGTCTGAAGGATCATGTGCACAATTAATCTGAGACTCAATTTAGCATGCTGAAACTTTGCAAACTTTGCTATTAGTCACTTACTGAGGATGTGTTGCGGGTAAGGAATCTCTCGACCTTGAGGAGTAACCTTGAGAGGCGTCCCTGCTCAAGGGGAGGTTCTGCAGCGCAGCCCGCTGCTGTGCAGGAGAGCTCAAGGGGCTCTGGGCTGCCCCCATTTATGGGGAGAAGATGATTGACTCGGTCATATTTGCATGCTAGATGGATTTTAGTTGGCGCGTGCGCAGTTAGCCCCTGCCTATGGGCTGTTTATGGAGAGCTCAGGTGGGCGGGGGGAGCACACTGTCACAATATTCAAGTACCTGCAGTTCCTATAAAATATTTTAGTATTGTTGAAAAAGTGAAAGTAATATGTTTTGATCTGTGGTTAGTAGCAATTTCTTTTGTCTCTAGATGTTTGCAAACAGCTTGTATTTAGAATACATGCATTTTGTGACTTCAGAAAGATCTCTTTCTAAAAAAAAACAGTAAATGTTAAATAGCACTAATTTGCTGCCTGATTTTATAGTTAATATAAAACAAATAAATCGAATATATTTCTTCTGGGAGAGAGTGATATAGCAAATGGCTTTTGTTTTAATTCTGTGCGGTCTTTCAGCTTAAAAAGGAAGAATCCCTTCCCTTTCTGGTAATGATTGGAACATAATTGTTTTATTCTGCTACAAAAGACTTTGACTCTGTTTTCATTTCTCTTTTACTTTGATGCTAACCATGTTTATAAACCTGTTACTTCTTCAGCCTATCCGGCCTCTGCAGCCCTCTCCGCAGCCTGTTCAGTACTCCGCGGTCTCTTATCCACCCCCGCTCCTGCCAGGCTCCTCTACCCAGCAATATTCTGTGGTACTATATCTTCTGTTCATCTCTTCTCTGCCTGGCTTAATCTTTAGTGGATGCTGATCTTTGCTTAATCGTTTGTAAGTGGTGTGTGATACCAGTGTAGTGACCGGCTAGTTTCAATCGTAGTGAAACATTACCTGAGTGGGGAAAAAATAGTTCCTGCGATTTTAACATGTTTCAAGTTCAATGGGAATGCATACAACTCAGGCAACATTTCCTTTCCCACTGTAAGGGAACGGCTTTTCAACAGTATTGTCCTGTTAACCAGTTAGTACCTATTTTTATGTCTCTGGATTAACCTCTTCCCATCCTATCTGGTTGTTTCTTTCTGTGTCCATTTCTTTTGCTGGCCCCAAATCTCTTTTCAGGGATCAGCCTGGTTGTATTTCTGAGTTTGCATTTTTCTAGTGTCTGCTAGAACACTAAAACTGCCGGAATGCTGAAACTCCCAATTCACCAGCATCCGTGTTTAATAAACACAGAGGCTGGAAGTGGATTCTACTGAAGTGTTTTGTAAACATGAAAACAAACCAGACTTAACAGTCATCTTAACACAAAAAGAAACTGAGTCCTAATAAAGGAAAAACCAGTTACCTAAGGCAGAATCTGAACTAGCATTCAGATAAAAAATTGAGGCCTCCTGGCTCCCAAACCTCTGTTCTGACCTGCTGATGAACAAGTGATACAATAGCTGTTTTATTATGTAGAGTTGTTTAGTTTATTACTGTTTTCAACATCAATCAGAAACATCTTCTAATGAAACAGATACAGATTTATCTGAATTCAATAGCCTGCATGTAATTAAAACTATTTTATTAGTTACCTGTACTTAGGTACACAATTCTAAAAGGAAGTGCACTTTGTGGGAGGTGTTTTGTTTTTAGCATTGTTTCTCATGTTATTTTGAATAAATTTTGAAGTTTCTCATGGTAGTTTGAATACATATGAACTGCAGTTAGTATAATTTATCATTCTCAAAATGGTAATTTAGGCTATGTGAGCTTTCTATGCAAGTTTAGCCTATGATTTGCAACCACTGTAAAGTGTATATATGTTAAAACAGAAAATGAAACTCCATGCAGATTTATAGTACTTTCAGATAATTTCACATTCAGGAAATGTGTTCAAATACAATCCATGTTGGCAGTCTCAAAAATTTATTATTGTTGATGGCAACTTCTGTAATATAGGGAAAAGGGTTGGTGGTCTTGGTTCATAATCTAGATGAGACACATCCATAGTTGGTAACAGAGAAGTTTGGTTTATCTGTTTGTTGGTAATACCATGTTTCAGTGATTCATTGTGCTTGTACTATACCATATATGAATTTACTCACATTGGTCATGTAATAGAAATGGATATATATTGCTTGGGTTTATCCTTTGGACATTTTTGCAGGTAATATTAAATCATAATTAAATGTCTATACAAAAGATATTTACTCTCTAGACCAGATACTATGAAAAACAGAATGTGAAATCAATGTAGAAAATCTTTATGGTCATGTTAGTAGGCCTCATTTAAGAACGAAATGCCAAAATTGAAGTTAAATTATTGATCTAATGGAAATAAACAGGTTTTTTTTAACTGTAAATATATTCTAAATAAAGTCTTTAGGTGAAAATTCGTATTTCTAGTGGTAATTTTCAGCCTTGTAACTCAAACTTTCACAAAATGAGAACCCAGGTAATCTGTGAAAGATGGAAGTTGCACTTTTTTAATTTTCACATCACTCCTTCTTCCCCTTCCCTCCCAATCATTACTTTCCTAGCACAGCGAAGAGCTTGCATTTAGCCCTATCTTCTTCAGGGAGATCTGGGAGAGGATCAGGTAGTCTTAAAATTGCTAGTGTTCCTCAAAGTTTGAAGAGTCCACTTTCAGAATGTCAACCAAATCTTCCAGATTAGCAAAGATATAATACTAGTGATCACTCTTATTTTCCAGGATGCTGATAATCTGTTTGATGTTGAATTGCTTAGGGGGGGGGAAGCCCTTGGGGTTACAGTAATAGAAGTCTGAAATTTCACAGTACTCCTGCAGTGCTCAGTGCCATCACTACCACAGTAATAAAATACAGGTAATAGGTCACCACTAGAATAGATTCCTTTTTATCCTGAAATCACGTATGTAGTAGGATACCAGTTTAGACTAATGAACTTTGTTGTTCAGAATTAGAGCCTAAAGCTCTTAAAATAAAAAATTACTTCAGCAATACTAATGCCTTCTGCTGTTTTGATTGGGGTTAGATATTTTCACTCGGCCTTTGGAGTCCAATCAGAAAATGTTGGTGACATAAATTATGACCTTATTTTGACAATTTAATTCTTACAATAAGTAGAGGTAAATGTAATAAAAATAAAACAAATAATAATATTTGAAGCTAGATGTGAAGAGTATGAATGTGGGTGTTCATTCCCCCAGTCAGCCCTGATGACAGTTTACTGCTGTGTTGCATTGTGTTCTGAAGCTTTCCTGTTGTTCTTTGTTGCTAATGCATAGTAATTTGCGACGTGCAGATCTGAAACTTCTTTTTTTTCTTTACCTGTTATAGCAAGACAACCTAGGATCGCAATTTAGCCATATGAGTCTTGCCCGCCAGCCATCTGCTGATCCAGCTGAACCTCACACCACTATGTTCCAGTCCACTGTGGTCCTCCAGCCCCCGCAGCAGTCTGGTTATATCATTGCAGCGGCTCCACCACCTTCTGGCCAACCAGTTTCTACTCCAGGCTACTCTACACCTGGCCACGCTGTCAACCAGCAGGTACTCCAGCAGCAGGGATATATGCAGCAACCTGTGCCACAGGTAGACTGGCTCTGTTTCCCTTCCCCAAAAGCTATATTTAAAAACAGATCATGCTGTTCCATTAACAAGCTTGTTACATGGTGGGGGGCTCCCTGTTAAACAGTGTGGGGTGTTGGGTTTTTTGCTAATGTGCTTTGAAATGAATGATTTCAGTTTACTTGGGGAGGAATAATCATCCAGGTTTGACTATTTACCTGTAGCTGGTAAAAGCATGCGAATTTCAGAGTGTTTTGTTACTAGTAGTGAAATTTTAAAACTGCCAAACGTGAGTTTTGTGCATCCTCATTTTTTTCATGTGTTTGTCTTTCTGGTGTTTGAAATGTTTCGTTGCAGAAAACTGGTCCAAAGTTCCTAAAACTATCTCTCTATTTATTTTCCTCCTCTCCCTCTAATCTCTCTTCTCTGTGGTTCCACTTTGCAGTAGCTACTTGGTTTACAGTTTTTAACACTAGTCTTTAGTTAACGGTTGGTTATTGTCCTCCGATTTTTCTATGGCAATGGCTAAATGACAAGCATTGTCATCAAAACCTGCTAAAATGAACAGTTCATGAACGTACTGCCAATGTTTATGTAGGGGAATTTAGTAAATTGGAACTTTTTTCTTCTACAGTGAAAACAGAAGAAGAGCAGTTATTAAAGGGGAGTTTATGTGGAATAAATATTTTTGATTGCTGAAGCATTTGGCATTAGTTGCACCTTTTAATGAGTTTTACGTCTGCCTTTTACCATTTGGTTCTTTTTGGCTTTAGTGTTGTGATGTCTGCAGATAGTGAATCTCTTAATTTTATTTTTTTAGATGCCAGCTTGTTATTGTACCCCCAGTCAGTATTCGCACTCCAGTCAGCAATATCGACCTGTTACTTCTGTCCATTATAATGCGCAGCAAAACCAACCATTGGCACAGCCTGGACAGCAAACAGGTTTGTTGAAGCTTTTTCAGCATTTCATTAGAACGCATCTTATGTGCATTTTCTCCTGTTGCTTTTTTTCCCTTACAAGTTTTAACTGTATGCTATCATTATTCTGATACTCTATGCAATTAAAAATATTGTTACTACTTTTTCTATACGATGTGCATTCCTAAAGCAAATTTACTTCTGAGTAATATCTTGGCTCGCAATCAAAGCTTTCGGAAGTAACAAGTGATGGTTGGAGGCCATCTTGGCAGAGATCCTTAAAAAACAGACTTTTATAGCATGCCTTAGTTGAGTATGTCAGGATTAAGGTATCCTCTTGAGCTTCCTTCAGGAAGAAGGATTCTTTAACTTTCCCCCAGACTATGTGATGTTTTACAGCAACAGGATGAAAGATTGGCTCTTATAAACGTTAACTGGATTTCTTTATAGCTGTCCTATGAAGTAACCGATTAGAAAGTGTTCAGAAGGGATGGCTCCCTCTTCTGTAGCTCTTTTAGGATACTGCTCCGATGACAGCAACACTTGACTGGGTTATTTAGGGCTCAGGTCACAAATTTATGTGGGATTATTTCACTGCAGAATGATCAAGATGTGATGCCTGTTATGGCAGGGTTGTCAGATCATTTAAAAACACTGTTAGTACCTGCAATATAGATCACTGCTTTTCAGTCTTCAGAAGTGGAAGTGTATTAACAATTACTCAAAGAAAAACAAATTGCTAGGTTTTTTTTACTAGTTGTTTTATCCATCTGTGTTAAAGATGTGTTATCCGTCTGTGTTCCACAACCTGCTTTCCTTCCTCAGAATTTTTAATGCCTAGACTACTTAATGGCAAAGAGTTGAGGCACAGCTGGGGTTACTTTGATGTTTTTGGGGGACACCCGATGTAAATAGCACATGGGCTCTCTGACTCAGAGGCAGCCCAGTGTATATATGTAGCTAACCAAAAGAATCTGAATTCTGAATTTGAAAGCATGGGGTGGAGGTGCATCAACACTAAGATGCAAAGGGAGGAGTCAGTTACTATTAGGTAAGTAAGTTTCTTTTTGTATGTTTTTAGCTCTTTACATTTTCCCTGAATTTCACTGCCTGTAACATGGACAGGGTGATGAAAAGCATCAGCAATTAAAACCTCCATCTATGTCCTAGAAGAAATAAAGTAAGACAGTAGAGAGACAAAGTAGGACAGCTGTGTGGAAAATGTTTATTACCTTGACAGTAATACCTTGTACCTGTAATCCTGACATCAAGGCACTATGCATAACTACTGAAAGGGTGCTCCAGTTAGTAAGTCCAGTTCATTCCTGGTTGATTACTTGATTTGTAGCTAGTACCAATTAGAGAGACAGATACTCTACTGATAACTGCATAATTAGTATTTAATCTGCAGTCACCACATTGCTACCCATAAACTGCTGGATGTCATTCATTTCTTTATAGGCAAGTTTGAATCAACCTTCTAGAGATGGAAGGTTCTATGTTGTGTCTTCAGTTCTGTGGACTGCTCGTGAGAATGCATAATTTAAAATGATCTCTCCTCTAGACTCATTTTAAACCTTAAATATTTGTGTTAAGCTGGCATAAAGTTATATCTAAAATGGTTGGTGCTTATTAGCAACAGCTGTTTCTGAGACAAAAGGCAATAGGTTACATGGTTAATGTAGCAATGTGTCTGGTCAAAAATGAGAATTTAACAAATTTTGTATTACTTAAAAGCTGTGGATTTTATTCATCTTATAAAGTGCTTAGGAACAGTGAAATAACTTTCCAAACACGAATTTAGATAAAAGATGACTACTTCTGAAAATGTGGCGAATTAAGCCATGTTTGGTTTAATGTTGTGGAATGGCTTGGCTGTATGTATGAGCTGTTGGATTCGGGGCCGTAACACTGTCTGAGAGGTGTACATTTCTCACAGTGAACCGGTCTCTTTTTCAGCTGCTTCCCAGCATCCTTTTTAAAGGGGTTTCAGGTGTGATACTTGAGGGGTTGACTTTTATTAAAATGCTTTGCTTGCCCAAAAGATGATGGGAGAAGGAAAGTCTCCCTAAGAAAATGGCATTTCAGCTCATGATACTGAGGGCCCACTTACCATGAGACCCGCTTACATGATTCAGCTGTAGGCTGAATAAAAAAATCTTATCTGAACTACAATTACTCTAGGAACATCAGCTAAAGTTAAATTAGCTTCTGCTACGTAACTGCTGATTATATGAATATTACTGATAGATGTATAAGGTTGTTAACCAAGTTGTTGAACTTGCTTTTCCATTCTTGAATAAGTTATTTTAATGTGTTATTCATAAAATGTATTTCTATATTCCTAGGTTAACTTTTGTTATATTAAGTGATTTATTTTGAATTTTATGCTATATAAATATTAAGAAACATGCTCCTTTTTGTAGCTGCCGTTTCAGGGTATTTCTGTATAATGAGACAGTCTACTATAGCAGGTGCGTGTGTTTTCTGCTGAGTGCTGCCTTTCTGTCATACCACTGTCTATGGAGAGGTGAAGTTGTGAAGCTAAAAACAGAGAATTCTTTGGAATTTTGTGGGGCACCTTCTTGGTCAATTTATATTGTCCCAATTCTCTCTGCTTACAAAATGTATTGTCTGTCTTTGAGAGTGCCAGAAGAAGCTGAAAAATATTCACAGCTACACCGCAGTTTCTGAGAAATGAGGATTTTAGATTGCAGGTCTACTGATTGAATCTATCATATACTGCAACTTTACATTAGACTGCTTTTTCGGTGCTATAGATCATTTTGTAACAAAGTATGTTTAAGCATTTTGTTTATTATATATGTCTGAGAGATGGAGGGATTTTTTTTTGTACACAGGTCAAACTAAGATTTATTAAAAATAATCTAATTACTAATTCTGATTCAAGTATGCATTCTTCTGAATGTGTAATGCTTTGAAAATATCTATATGCAGTGTTGTGTGTTTCTAATGAGTAGATCTCTTACTAAACTGAATCTTCTTGCCTTAATTTTCTGAAGCCAGTATTTGATTATATTAGTGATCTGTTAGACTTCATTGTTGCTAAATTGTATGAAGTGACAACCAGATGGAACTTGAATGCACAATGCTCGTTGTATCCAATGAACATTTGTGGTTTTTCTTTTTAAGAAAAAAAAAAGAAGAAGAAGAAGAGAGGGGATTTTGCTACTGAGCAATAATTTGGAAAATAGAGAAAGCAATTTTTAATATCGTTTTTTAAAAAATCAGAGTTTTTGCGTCTGTACATGTTTTATTAAAATATAGTTCAATACCAAGGCAGAGAGCATGGGGAATGTCAAGCTCAATAGGATATGAATGTGTCCAAGTTAAATACACACTCTTCCTGCCTGTGTCTGTGCTCGCAGCCTTGACAAGCCCGGGTCTGTTATTCCTGAGTGATAACTGGCTTTGTCTCAGAAACGCTGATATTCCTGGGTTTTGCTGAAGTGATAGCTAGTTAAGCGCATACATGTGTGATAGAATATAACAAAAAGAATTTTACTTGTGATCTGTATGTGGTTTTGACTGTGGTGACAGTCTAGCTATTGGATGTTTAAAAGGGGAGTGGGAATGGTAAGACTACAGTAAATGCTCAGATGCCATTTCCTGTTTGGTCCCACGCTTAACTGTTGTTTTTTATTTAGGCCATTTTTGAAAGATAGCATTTGGAGACCAGTTTAAGCAATAATAAATTGTTATAGAGCACACTGTAAAGGGCTGAATGTGAGAATCTTTAATAGCTTTTTTCAAGATAACCTTGCATATAAAATGACTTCAGCTGCATATAAGCATGACTTCTAGCTGGAGGTTTTTTCTCAGTTCATGTTTGTTTTTTAGCATTATGGACTCCAGTAGAAATTACCCTTTTTAAAAGGATTTGCACACATGCCTTGCACAAACTTCCATGAAGTGTGCTTAGGTCTTGAATCACAGTCAAGGTATTTTCCTCCCTAAGTCACCAAAGATACTAGTAGAATTTAGCATAACCAGAATTTCAAAGCTAACATACCTAAAATGACCTTGTTCCTAATGATGGACGATTAATTTTGAGCTTTCACCATTCAGATCAAGGTGTTAATACCAGTAACTCACTACAGTGTAGATAAATATTGCAAGCATATGAGAGCAGCACTGCAAATAGTACATACGGTGTTTCATGCTGGAGTCAGATGGATCCAAATGAATAACTCTAACTTTTTATGTTGGCTTTTTTGTATTACGGTAAGTTAAACCCTTTATAAAGTTGGCAGATGTAAAAAGCTTTTGGAATATGCCACAGATACTTTTTCATATAGGCAACTGTGTATAAAATAAGTTCAGATATAATTATTTCAAAATAAGATTTAAATATATAATTTCAGGTTACCAAGTTTTGCCTAACCAGCAACAAAACTACCAGGGTTTAGTTGGAGTTCAGCAGTCTCAGAATCAAAATCTAGTCAGTGGCCAACACAACAACATTGGGAATCAAATTCAAGGTGTGATTGTTCCATATCCTTCGGTGCCATCTTATCAGGTGGGTAATTAATTCGTAACTTTCTAGTCACTCTTCTGCAGATTTCAGAGTGGTGTTTTGATTTTTGTGTGTGTGTGTGTGTGTGTGGTTGTTTGTTTCTTTCTTTCTAACTGCATTGCTTTGCAAACTGCAAAAAGCTGCAAGCAGGTGCTAAAGATCACTTTGGTGAGAAAATTTAAAAATAAAAAATAGACTTGAAGTTAGAAACAAGTCTGAAAAGTGCAGAAGTTTAACATTCCTGTTGAACCACAGTAAATGCAGCGCTTCACATTCAGAGGATGGAAAGAAAAAGCTCAGAGACTTTTTTTTTTCCCCCTTCTTCTATTGTAGGGAAAATCTCCTTTGTTAATTGATGAAGTCCCTTGGAACCAATTTTTCCATTTTTGGGAAGAAGATAAAATTTTTAATAAAGGACTCTTTCAACTAGTTATCTATTATACTCTGTTTTTTTATATATACATATATCTTATAGAGTATGACTGTTATCTGAATAGTATGATGACCCAGGATAAAGTTCTTCAAAGGCCAGTGTGATGCAAGAAGGGCTTCCTGGCTTCCCTTCACAACATATCCCTTCTTGCAGTAGCCATACTTCGCTATTTTTGTCCTTACCATATATCTTGCAACCATTCTGCTGTAACTCAAACCAAATAGAGATTGATGTAGTCAGGTCACTTAATGTGGCATTAGATCCTGGAAGAAAGAGAAGCGTGATGTAAATAACACCTACAAGGAAGAAACTCGTGCCCACAATGAACTTGTTCATTCTAGATTTATAAATTTGTCAACACCTTCAATTTGCACACCTTTTCATTACAGAATTGCATTAATTGTGAGCTTGGAGTTATATACTGTCTCACGGGAAATTGGCAAGTTGTTAGAGCTTATACTCTGTGCCTGTTTTCCGGTTTCATCATACATGAGCAGGACCTCATCTTGTGTTCATATCTAGCCTTGTTCTGTTTGCTGACTGGGTGATACTCCCAAAGAGAGACTGTTCCTAAGCTGTGTTTCCAACCATTTTGCTGTATAGCAAGAAACCCTTAGTCTGGCAAACAAGTATAGGCAGAAGCTTTCTGTTTTGACATCTCATCTTTGTCCATCTCTTTGGTCACGTCAGTGGTACTGAACACTGCTAATCTTGTCTGAGCTTTCCGTTTGCCCCATGAAGATCTCTCTATTGTTAATAACTGCATGTCTTCCGTTAATGCAGGCCTCACTTTTTTTTCCTTCTTGCCATGATAAAGTAGAAAATACATTCTTTTTTTTTCCCTGTTGTTAGGAAGATCTACTCCCTTCTTGAGATTTCACTGTAGTAATACCAAATTTGACAGTTTGTACTTTTCAGCTGTCAGCAAAGTTGTTTCTTGGAGAACTTACCTATAAAGACTGCCTTTTTCATTTGACCTTTACAAAACCTGGAAGGGTAGAAGACTTGCCCTTGGGCCAGCTCCTTCTGTGCAATGTCTTTATAAAACAGCATCTCTTGGGTTGCAGTGCACAAGTTCAGTGCAAATCAGTTTTCATGCCTTACTCAGTCTCAGCCCTCCCGTTCTTCCCTCCACACTCCAGAAAGACAACTAAATTTCACAACTCCAGAGAAATGATACTGTTATCTTTGACATTTTTTTCTAATTGATGGAAAAAAAAGGAAAAAAAAAAAGCTTGATCCTTCTAGGAGAAAGGTTATAGAACTTATAAATCATCCTCCAAATGATTTGGTGGGACCTTTTAACTATATGATTTGGGAAAGCTAGAGTGAATTAATCATAAGTGTTCTGTCAGTCACTACAGCATTACTGAAGAATGTCTTTATTTTTCAAATTTGTAAAGCTATCTCTGTGGAACTTGCTCCTTAAATTTGTGAAATCTCTATTTTTGGGAGAACTGTGCCTCAGTCCACTGTTAGCCTGAACTCCAGCCTCCCATTTTTTGATGAATAGATGAATGTCTGTTAGTCACCAAGAACATAGTTCATGTGAACAATCCCTTGAAAAATGAAAAAGTTACTTGCTTTGCAGCAATTGTTCTTCAGAAAGTGCTGTTCACTTGCTTCGCCTAATCCTCTTTCCTGGCGACAGACTTCACTCTGCGAGTATGGCACTGAGGGCCAACTGTGCCTCTGTAGTGTGTGTTCAAACACTCCAGACTCCACGCAACAGAAATTTTGGATGGGGGTATTGCCCCAATGCATACAGCTTTTCAGCTTTTTTTTTTTAAAGGACAGGCATATGGGCAACACATTCAAAGAACTAAAATTCTTATAAAACAAGTCATAGTTCATTGCTCTGGGGATGTTCAAAGTAGATTTTCTGGGTTTCTCTCTTCTATTCTGATTCCTTTAAGGATTCATCTTATTTTTTCAGAACTTGCTGGTTAATTATGAGAATTATATAATTGCTAAAAAAATTTCATTTTTGGTTTTCTAGTATTTTATTCTTGCGTTTGTTTGCATCTTTACTTGCTTGTTGCCTGTATTTTTTTAGGCTCTAAAAAGCAACCAGCTCACACAGTGAAGTACCAGAGGCAAGAAAATTCTATTGCCTTTTGCATAAAAAGAAACCTGAAGTAATTATCTGATGGTGAAGAAATTATGCAACTTGGCTTAGGATTTCTGCCTGAGATTTCTAGCAAAATAGCATCATGTGTGCTTCTTATATATGATTAGTATAATGTATAGACTTGGAGTCATGTGCCAAATTATAATTCCCCTACCCCAACCCCACCCTCAATCACTCTTGCTAGCAGTAAAGCATATACTGTTTTCTTTCTCCTCCCCTGAGATTTGTTTTTAATTGCTTCAAATTATAGACTTAGCCTGAAGCCTTGTTGAATAAAACCAAATAAGTTTTACCTCTGTTGTAGTTTCACCTGTTACACTGTGTAAATTAATGAAAATAGAATATGTAGTTAGATTAGCAAATAAGTAATGTTCTAGGATAGATTGTTGCCTTGGTGGTAAGAAGGAATGAATTTAGTGTGTATTTTAGTGTCTTAACTTTGGCCATGTTTTTTAAAAATTCTTATATAATTGGGTAATGGTCAGGAGGCAGAGGAAAACTTTGTCTGCAGCAGAAAGTCTTACCGTGCTCCCAATTTTAGGTTTCCATGCCTCAAGGTTCCCAAGCAGTGCCCCAGCAGACGTATCAGCAGCCTGTTTTAATCCCCAGTCAGTCAAATCAAGGATTGCCAGCAACAGGAATGCCAGTTTACTACAGCGTCATTCCATCAAGTCAGCAGAATAATTTAAGGTGGGTTTAACTCAGTTACTTAATCTTCAGCAATGGGGCTTAATTGCCTTATAGTAACTAACAGAATTTGCTGTAGTATTGCGTATATTAGAATGTATTTTAAAGGTAGACTTACAAACACTATTTATATTTCCTTTTTTGCAATTAACTAAAATACCAAATACTGCTTTAATTGGGACTGACTTGTTTATTGCAAAATAGTACTTCCATCTCATGTTCAGCAGTAGCTTCTTGTATTATAGTTCTAAGTCTTAGTTTTGTGTATTCCTTTCTTACACATCCTTATATGAAACATCTTTGTTACTATAATTCCTTTTTGCAATGACATTTAAGATGACTGACTTTATTCACTGGTTTGCCAAAGATGCTACTTTAAGAAGGGATAGAGAAAAGAGATTTGAGCCCCCCAAATAGACTGTTAATTTCTTCCTCTTTTGGAGGATTGTCTGGAAGGAGCTTAGCTTACTTTGTCCATGTAGCTAATCAAGCCTGCTGGCGCAAACCTGGCTATGAAATGAGCATAGGAATTTTTTTTGTGTGCTCAGGTTTTGTTTGAAAAATAACTTTTTTTTTTAACCTACCTTGATAACAGCGCGTTGGTCTGTGTGTACAGACCTCCCTGTGTGTCCTAGTGATATGAGTATTGATGAGAGAACAGGTAAATATTGACAAGCATTAATCCTGATTAATTCCTGTAACAAATTTTCCTTTACTTAGTCTTTTTGGACTTATAAATATGCATCTTTTTGAAACACCTTGCTTGTAGCATTTGAACAAGCAGCAACAGTATGAAGCCTGCTTCATCCTTTTGTGAGTGCAGAGACTTAATTTGTATTTGTGGTGTTTCCGCATGGTGTCATCTACTTAAATGAGTCTGAATTCTTGTCCTTTGTACGTGTAGGTCCTTTCTTAACCTTTTCTTTTGTAGTTATTTTTGAGACTCAGTGGAGTCGGTAGACTTTTTTTATTGCTTACTCTTTTTTTTCATTTGGAATGCACTCTCCCCCCCCCCCCCCCCCCACTTTGGAAGAGGGAAATGTTTGTTTGGAATTCAGAGCAGCCTAACAGCTAATGACAGCATCTTGCTCCTACCAAAATAGGTATGTTGGAGCACTTTGACAAGGAAAGTAGAATACTGTTCTGCAGGAACTGGATATTCTCAAGCCCATCAGTCACTCTTGAAAAGAAAATTATAATCTGTAGACCTATGAGAAGCTGTGTGAGATTGCACATGTCACATGCAGATATGAAATCACCTGTTTCAGTTTTACTGAGTTTTGCATGCTTAAATAGGGCACTTTTTAATTAAAAAAATCATATACTTGACCTGTAGGACAAAGGACAGGACGAATTGCCTGTGAAGACATGGGTAAAAATGATATGGCCGACAGGATTATGCCTACTTTATTTCCCCCACAGCTTGCAGTTATAAAAATATCTTTCTCATTTCCGCTGGATGTTTATTTTATCTGTTAGAATCCTGTACTTCATTTTGGTACTATAGGCGCATTCTGACTGTAGTCTATCACCCTGATATTCACACCTGATATATATCAATACCCTGATGGTATTGATGTTTCAGAAGAAAGACTTGCCTTCAGAGTTCCCACTTCGTGTACAAATGTGCATGCACTGTGCATCTAGGCAGTTGTATAACTGCAAAGCTGAAACACCACTGCAGCAGCCTAGAAACATGAAATTTTATTTAAATTGTTGCTTTGTAGCCTATCCTATTCAGTAAATATTTTTAAGCACAGGCCTAAAGTTTATTATGCATCTCACTGATTTCTTGTATAAGAGTGGTGTATTTCTACAAAGCAAGCAAACGTTAGTAGTGTGATAGAACTTGGCTATGTCTGTCATTTAGCTCTCTTCCCACTGAATGCCTGAAAAATGTCAAAAATGAACTTTTAAAGTTATCCTTTTCATAGGTGTTAAAAACACGTGAAAGTTCCGTCTCCTTGAGCCTTCTCCTATAACTAGTTATTTTTCCTTTTCCTACCACCGATTCAGTAAAGCCATGGCGAGGCAGTTGCCGCAGACGTCTGTTTAAGCTGTGTTGCTCTGCGCTGGAGCAGCTGGGTGCGTTCATGCAGTGGGCTCTGGCGCAGCCGCGTGGGGCCAGCCGCCAGCTGAGACACAGCAGCTGAAGCCCTCATGGCGAGTTCGGTGGTGATCATCTGACTGAGACCTAATTCTGGTTAATTGGACAAGTCAACAAACTGTCCTTTTTTTGTTACTCTTCATGTCTTTATACCAATATAGCTCTATTTACACAAAAATATCAAAATAGGTGAAGTAGTACAGCTTCTTAATATACACAGGGCATAAGTTATGGTATATGAAGAGGCATGATCTTTTCTCTTAAACTTCTATTCTGAAGAAAAAGTAAATAGATTCTGGGAGAGGTGGAGGGAGGAGATTATTGATTTAAAGTTATCAAAATCTCAATTACTTTGCAGTGTGTGCAGATGACATATAGCAGCAATGATTAAAAGAAGTATTGCATAAACTCTCATCTGTTAGTCATTTTTTAAATTATTTTTATTACAGTTCATCAGTAGGATATTTGCAGCCTCCTGGATCAGAGCAGATACAGTTTCCTAGAACATCATCACCATGCAACTCTCAGCAGCTTCAAGGACAGCAATGTGCAGGTTGGGGAATAAACAGTTTTTTGAATGACTTAAAGTTTCTAGCTATTATTATGCTGAGTAATTGAATATTCACTATTAGGGGTGTGATTTAGAATTAACTGTATTTCATTTTTTTAAGTTGTACTGGAGGCAGCTTAACTTGACTTCTTAATTTATTTATCATTGAAAGCTCTCAAATTACTTTCTTAAAATTCAGTAATAATATACATCATAATGCCTTCCTTGTATGCTTGTGAGTTGAGAAAGAAAGATGTGGGAATAAATACAGACTCAGGAGAATGACTTGCATCTTCTAAATAGTGGCACAGGTCTGAAAATTTTGAGATTTGGGTTTGCATTTGATAGCAAGAGCGAAGATCATTGTGGAAGCAGTATACTTGGCTCCTCTGCTCAAAAAGCATTCAAGATTATTCATTTGAATAAATTAGAAGTAGCATATATATTTTTTTTACCAAGAGTTCCTTGGAAGAAGAGGGTGAAAATTTTAGGTATTCTTCGGTAGAGATAGAGAGGAGAGGTAGCTTTTTGGACCTGCTGGAAGGGGAAACAAAATACGGTGTGGTGTGTGTGGTGGTGTTTTGTTTTTTTTGGTGGTTGTTGTTGTTTTGTTTGTTTGTTTTTTTTATAGTAGCCTTATTTACTGCTTTTACTTCCATAGTTTATAACAACCATTCAAGTCAGAAGCCATCACCTCCTACATTATTACCACCTTCATCAAAATCAAAGCCGCAACAGGCTGCTTCCATTGTGCACTACAGCATAGTGTCTTCACCCTCATCCTGTAAAAGTTCGCCCACTGGTCTTTCCATCATGCAGCCAATAAAAGGTATATTTTATTAGGATTTTCTTGTAAGCCATGCTGTCTAGAAACCTTGCGAATCATCAGATTGATTTCCTGGCTGATAGAATTGTGACATGAGTGCCATCTCTACAAATATTTGTTCTGAACCAGGTTCGGAATGTTTTGATCTACAAAGTATTTAGGTGGGTTTTTTTAGAAGGTGTATATATTAGCAGCCTCAGTGGGGTATGAAAACAGCATTGTTGTAGAGCTTGTTATATCCACAAAATGTTTATAAGTGCTAGTACCTGAACTCCTATATCCTGTGAATTACTAGCTGCGACTCTCATATAATTGACAGACTGCTCAGGAAATTTGAGGCATTAGGGTTAGACTCTAAACAAGGAGGTTATAGAACAATCCTATAATCATACTGGTTCTGTCCTTATTTTACTGATAGGAAATTTGATGCATTAGAGGCTGGGTTGCCCCAAAAGCTATAATCTCAAATATTTCTAACTCTGTGTTTTGCAAGCAACCAGTAGATTAAACAACCCTGGGTCAATGACCTAGATTCCACTATAAATGTGATTTTTCTTATGAACGTCTATCTTTTAAGGTGTTTTTATAGCCTGCTTATTAGTAAATAGACCGCATGTGGTTAAATGGCAAGGTAGCTGGCCTTTTAGCAGTATATTTTAGTTGATGTATAGGCTTGGTTTTGTTTCCATTTTCCTTAAAGTTTCTTTGGCTCTAGTTCTTGAAGACTTTGTCATTTCATGATGTCTAAAATTGGTCTTGCTATAGTTTGTTCTTCCACCCTGTCGTAATCCGTCCTGGTAATTATGGTTTTAGGCAGTTTTGAAGGCTTGATACAAATTTGTTAAGCTGTATGATGTAAAGAAGTTTGTGGAAAGGGAAGCCTTCTGTGCCATAGAACAAATATTGAGAGAATTAAAAAAAAAAAAAAAGACACTTCAACAGTGGTATTGAGTTGATGAATCAAAGCGATTGAGATAAGGATGATAAGGACATATGCAGACAAGAGGCTGAGTGGTACTTTTTTTTGTTTTTGAAAATTATAGAGGACTGAATCTGGGAGCCTTTTCAGGATTTCTTCTGAGTTTCCTTTCTCATGAATTTTGAGTGGTGATGAAGGGTCTGCAAACTGACTTACGCCTTCTCTGAGGCTTCACTTCATCGGCATGCTTAAGAAAAGAATTCCATTTATTTCTGTTTACTGAAACGCTGTGCAACTAGTAGGGATAAGACCAACCAGTCTTTCTGGATGTACAAAATTCTCTTTTTGCAGTTTAAATAGCATTTTCAGGTTGTGACAGTGTTGGATTTTTTTGTTTGTTTTTAGGAAACAATGCTGTAGGTGATTTTGAAAGACAAGCATTTTTATTGGGTGTTTGGATGTCACAGAATGGAAGGGGGGGGGAAAAAGCCCAAAACAGTAGTATGCTTAGCTTTGTAGAATAAAATATTATTATAAAACAGATATAAATACATATTTTATAACATTCATAAAATATGGATGTTATGAATAAAATATTTAAAATGAAACCAGCTTTCTTGTGCAAAATGTAATATGTGTGTGTGTATATAGATGCTTGCCTGGTACATTTCAAGTTTACATATACGCATTATGCTAATTTATGGCTTTGCCATTTGGGAACTGTTATAGATATTATTCTGATTACAGTAGATGTCCATAAATATAGATAGCTTTTATTTTGGCATGCAACAAAATAGAAACCCTCACAACCTGGCTCTTCTGGGGACAGAACAAGGACTCTTTAATTTATATTCTCTGGTAAAGTTGGCCAGATAGCTGATGCTTTCATTTCCATCCATAACTCACTGGTAGTACTTTCTTGCTATTGAAAATATTTTTCTGATACTTGATTACAAAGGAAGCATAGATGTGAAAGCATTACTATTATTATTTCATTTATTTTGATAAGTACCAATATGGTAAATATTTCAGAACACACTTTTTAGAAGTTAATGTAGGTTTAACAGAACATTCATTATTCTACATATTTGGTTTGCTTCTCTAAGGAGTCAAAATGTTTCTTTTTGTGGAGTGTAGGGGTAGTGAAAACAATAGCTCATTTAAAAAAAAAGTGTGTGTGTGTGTGTATATCTATATACACACACACACATACGTGCGTGCACGCACACTTAAAAATGTGTTCATCTTGTATCTGACCTGCATCTTAAAATGTACTGGGTAGTGAAACGAGCAGATTGTAGGCTCATTCCTCCTTAAAGGTGGATAATTAAGTGATTCTTAAACCATATATTTTAATCATGGTTTCTGAGAAATGATGTAAAGGGTGAGTAGCTAGAGCAGAGAAAGGAAATGGCAAACCAATTAAAAGTAAACAGGACATGATATAAATTGCCTAGGACGAGCCAAGCCAAAAGGGGGAAGCAGCTTCTTGCACGCAGCCTCTCGTTGCAGCTCCTCACATGAAACCTTACGGAACAACGTTGGCTGTTTGGCTGTTCTCCCCTAACTTGGGAATTTCTGTAGCTACCACAGTAACAAAGTAGTGCAGGATAAGGGATCAGTTTGCAGTCTCTGCCCAGAAAAATGATCGTGTGTAGAAACAACTTGTAAATGAAGCTAAATTAGCCTCATTTTACTGTAAAGAATAACTCTAGGTCTTTCTGATGTGTGGCATCATGTTGGAGAAAACATTTTGAGTCTATAGCTGATTAAACGTTGCATAATTTGTATTTTTAGATACTGCTTATCTTTACTTAATATGACCTGTTCTTTGATACATTGCTCTAACTACTGTAGTTGAAAGTACTTAACATTTACATTAAAATGGAATAATTTGTTTCAAAAATATTCTCAATAATGAGTTTCAGTGGTTCCACTTATATTTTTAAGCTCTGGTAGGCCTTCTGTGCTGTCCATCAAAGATTTATCTGATAGTAGAAATGTAACCGTACAGAAGATACTGCCTTAGTTTTCTAGTATGCAGCAATATATTTTGCAAAATGCTCATTATGTAATTTGCATTTTTTTAATTCACCTCTGTTCTGCTAAAATGAAAATTGAAATGTATGATGAACTAACAATATCCTACATGTTTCTTGTGTTGTAGCAGTAGCAGCACCACCAGGTGGAGGAGTAGTAATGATGCAACTAAACATACCTAACAATCCCCAGCCTCGGAACCATTCACCTCCACAGTGGAAACACAATAAATATTACTGTGATCATCAAAGGGGGCAGAAGTCCACAGAATTTAGCACTTTAGACAGTGCCACACAGGTATGAGGTTTTTGTTTTGCTTTATAGGATGGCCTATGATTTGCATAAATTGCAACTTTGCATGTCTTTTAAGTTCTTTTGGGGGAAGTAAATCTTTTCTGATAGTACTTACTATAGCTACTTTAACTTTGCTTTCCATGTTTGAATGGTGTAGGTATTGTTTAGCTCATTCAACAAAATATATTTTTAAACACTAACTTGTTGGCATTATCTTCATTGTAGTTGCAGCATAGTCCTCAACTAGGTAGTCCTGTCACCTCACCGGCCCAATCACCAGCACCAGCTCAGCTATCGAATATGAAGAACATCCGTCCCACTTTAACACCTCTTTCTATTGTGCCCCAGTTTTCTAGACCTTTTGTCCCTGGACAAGGTATATTTTCAGTTAACTAAAATGTGTGTTTTCTATTTGAATTTTTTTTATATAATTTATATGAGGACTTTCTGATAAACCAGTTCACTTTTAAGTAGTAATACTTTTGAAGCAGGATCAGAATTAGGCACTCTTCACCATGTAAAAATTCAGCCTTATCTTTCTGCACTGATACCAACTCCCATATTCTCCATAGCTTTGATCTTCTTCTTTTGGGAGAGCTTTTATAACCTGCTAGCTTTCTCACATGCAAAATTTCCCACTTCAGCATTGTAAATCTTAATAAAGTGTTTGATATAATTTTGCTTTAAGTTTTAACCATAAATCAAGAACTCTACATAACACTGTTACAAGGGATACAATTTAAGAACTACAAAGATAAATAATGTGGGACTAGCTAAATCTTAATACATCAGGGGGATATTGTTTCTTGAAGAAAAGGATACAGAAATGTGTTAAGATAAACGTTCTGCCAAACTCTTATTTTTTTGATGGTGCACTGAATCAAATCACTGCTTAGGTGTGAATTCATTCCTTTCTAGTAGCACTATCATGATGAGGCTGGAACCTCTTGCCAATACTGCTGCTATTTCAAATAGTAATAAATAGTTCTGTTATCCTTCTCCTCTGGGTTCTCCCACCCAAAGATGTAAGAAATTCTTTGAAGAAGAGTATCAGTCCTCTGCTGCCATAGTAATAGAGAACAGTAGATAGAATCTTCAGAGATGTGAAAATTGATGTTTACAAACAAATGCTTTAAAAAAAAAAAAAAAGAAAAAGCACTCTTGTCACTGACCAAAGATGTTCTGATATAGTTCCTAAGCTCAAAACTAATGGGTCTATTTTTATAGAAAAGTCTAAGTGAAAGAAAGTAAAGCAAAATTACAGGAAAAAGAATTTTGTACATCTTCCTTATTGATAAAGAAAACCTTATTGTCTTTCGTCTTTTGTCCTGTATAATTTTTACATAATGGCTCTGTGTTCCATTTTTATTGCAAAAATTGCACATCGTCTGTTATAAAGTTCCTTTCAGTTTCAGAATTTCTTTTTCCACTTTCTTTTGTGATTATTACAAATTTCTATTCAATTGCCTTGTGGATCCTTGGAGCAAATGGGAATGTAAAGATGAACTTGGCACTCATCGGAGATATAACCATGCAAATGGTTAAAATAACACACCGAGAGGAGCTTTAGCCTTATTAAGCTCATTTTGAAATAACAGGAACATAGATAAGACTGCAGAGAAAAAAAAATTCAAGTTTTTCAGTTAACTTTTAAATGTAAGAAGCTTTAAGCTTGTACCTTTTCACCTTATGCGATCAGTCCATGGTTCACATACACTTACCATTAATTTTTGAAACATTTAAACATGCCAAATCTTATTCTCTTAGCCTAGCCAAATTCCCTACTTTATATGTAATCACTCTGCTTTCTATTCTGTGTAAGATCCTCTAAATTCTCTTAAGGTGTGTAAGATTTCATATTACAAGGAAAAAAAAGTTCTAATTACCTCTCTCTTTAAGGAGATGCCCGATACCCATTGCTTGGCCAGCCCCTGCAATACAATGCACCGTCTTTATTACGTGGACAAGTAACAAGTCAACAGGTAGGAAAGAGAACAATCTCCTGGCCATGCTGAAGAGAACAGTTCAGGGCTGCTGCTGTAATAACCATGAACAGGGCAATATATTATTGCACTAGAAATGAAATTAAAGTGTGGAAGATGGCTGCTTTTCAATAACAGTTTTATTCTGTATTGATTCTTCCCATTGTTTTTGTTTGTTTTTAAAAACAGTGAAAAACATTCTGAAATTCAGTTTTTCTTAACCTAAATTTCAACCTGCAAAAAAAGATACAAGGTGCAGTGTAGATCATGGGCTTTTTGGAAGGGGTTTGCCAGCAGTTCCAAAAAATCAGAGAGAGAACGTGTGCTAAAATAGAGTTTTCTTTCAGTTTTATTTGAGTAACAACTTCTTCAAAATATATATATATATATATATATGGGTGCTTCTTTAGAAGGAGTGGGGTTTTTTTTAACTTCCCTTTAAGAAAGGTTTAAGGTGATTTTTCATCCTTTCTTTTTCTTATGAAGCCATGGATTGAACATGCCTGATTGCACATTTGCTAAACTCCAAGACTAATATTAAGCCCAAAAATCTTTTCTGTGCCATTGCAGATTACTTTTCAGACATTCTTCTGCACCATCTCTCACTGAGCTAATCTTGAAATTTTACATACTGATGCATTGTCATTAAAGTACATGATTTATATCCATCTTTCCAGTGTCAGCCTGGAAACAGACATGGAAACAGGGGAAAGAAGCCAGCAAAGAAGGCTGCTTCAGCAGATCTTGGTGCTGGAGAACCAGGTATAGAATTGCTGGTTGACCCAGTCCTCCAACAGAATGGATTAATCAGAACAGAGCAGAGACAGCTGACATGTATGTAGGGTGTGGTAGTGTTTGGGGGGGGGTTTTTGTGGTTTGTTTTTTGTGTTTTTTTGTTTTTGTTTTTATTATTATTATTATTATCTCATATGGTGAATTATGGTGATGGTCTGGGGGTGTAACAAGAAAAGCAGAGGTGAAAAACAGGCAAGAATGAAGAGTAATTGGAGAGAAATGGACAAGGCAAACCCTGGAAAGATAAGGATGGAGGGGAAGAAGACTTGATCAGGAGAGAGAGGGAAGAGGGTGTTCAATGGAGAAAAGTGTTGTCGTTCTGAGGGCTGGGGGAAGGACTAGAAAAGACAAGGATTGGACAGGACTGAAAGAAAAAAAGTTTGTCAGTTTACTGGACATAAGTCAATACCAAAACCCTTTCTAATATTGTATTAAATATACAGAACCCTTACTTCCTTTTACTTGCCTGAAACTTGAAATCGTACACAGACCACATATGAGCTTGTGCCTTTTTTTCCTCCTCCCTTTCTGATATAAATAAGCAGGTGGATTTTGGGGAGCCAGTAAGTCTACTGGCTTATTCAGTAAGAATATTACCCAGTAAGGAAATAGTTGTCCAGATTGTAAAATGCTGAGCTCTGTTGTAGTTTCTCTGAGGAGAGTATCTACAGATTAGCTCTTTGGAGCTGGTAGAAATGTCATGCAAATTAAACTCGACATGTGCTACCTTCAGATCTTTACTGGAAAGAATTTTTGTTGCAAGTGCTACCTATCATAAACTTTTTGCAGAATGTTAAGGATAAATCAGCTTTTTCTAACAATTTATTGGGCAAGACAGAGAAGATAGACTAGTCTTCTGTCTTCTGTCAGAGTGATGTGTGAATGTTAACAGGCAAGTCAGATGGTAGTGTGAGTTCTCAAACCTGCTGCAAAATTAGATGTACATATTTTTTTCTTTCCTTTTTTTCTTTTGGAGGGGCCTTTTTCTAGTTTGTGTTCTCGTTTTTTTATCTGTACACTTGTAGCCCTAAGTGGTGCTAAGCATGAAAGCAAAAGGCTCTCTAAAGCACCAGAAATGGAATGCCTGTGTATTTGACATCAGCTAACTGGAGATGGGAGGATACATTTACTCATTTTCCATTGTGTTTTATGCATCTTAAATACAATGAACAATTTTAATGTTCTTCTTGTTTCAGTTGTGGGAAAAGTTTTAGAAATTACTGAACTGCCAGAAGGAATAACTCGTATGGAAGCAGAAAAACTATTTGGAGAACTTTTTAAAGTTGGTGCCAAGATTCGGTGGCTAAGGGATTCCCAATGTCTACAAACACAGCAGCAGCACCATCGTCGTCACTGTGGCAGCGGAGATAGTAATGCGAACACTGAGCCATCGAAACCTAGTGACTTGGCCTCCACGTACACGGTTCTAGCTACGTTCCCTACAATGACAGCTGCTCAAAATGCATTGAAGAAGCAAAGTAGTACCTCAGTTAACAAGTTCAGGCTGAGAACGAGCAAGAAGCACTACGACTTTCACATTCTGGAAAGGGCTAGTTCTCAGTAGCAGTTACATCAGTGGACACTCAGCCTTTACTACTTCCATGTCCTTCTCTCCTTGATTGGCTTGATGTTATGGGGTTTCTGCTCTCTTCATAGAGACTCCTGGGATGTTTTGTCATATCAGCCGTTGAAGAATAACCCAGTGATCCAGCAAGATGAAGAAAAAAAAAAAATACAGAGTTAATCCCAGACAATAGCAAGCAATCATCTTTGAGACAGAAAGGCAGCTTTCTATAAGGAATGCTGTTAAAATGCCCCCTACTTTTATAGTAGTTTTGTTTTATATTTCTGAATTCTTGTATCAGATCCAAAGTTCTATTGTACAGCAAACGTTCGTAACAAATACCCATGTTCAGATTTGTATTTTATAATCCTTTTCACCGCCAGCACACAGCTATCCGTTCCAAGGCAGGAACCTGGGGGAGCGGGGTGGGGAAGAGAACCCTTTTCAAAGAATTACACTCTGTTTTCTAAGAAACTACCCCAAATCTTCAAGTTAACCTGTTCCTCTTCCCTTGTGTGTGTATTTTTTTTTTTAACAATGTAATTTTAGTAACTAGTTAACTCCTTAGATGTCATTTTCTTTTGAGATTCATTCAAGCAATATCAAAAGAAATTACAAGCATGTGTGTACCCTTGAAGGATTTGCTTCTGATCCAACAAGTTTAATAAGTATATAAAGGGGAATATGAATAGATTACAAAGAATGTTCACGGAATCACATTTTAATATTTGTTCTTTTTAGCAAAAGTGTGAAGAAACTAAAATGTATCTTCACAAGTGACAAAATGTTTGCACTTTAATTGTGTTCCCACCAGTATGGATCTTTCTCTTCTTTTTCACGCTAAGATAATTGTGTTTGATAAGTGCTGGAACCCTCTTTAATGGTTTAAGTTTTCATCATTTGCAGAGGATCACTGGACATCAAAAGATTCATTGCACATACAAATGAGACAAGAAACCTTTTTTCAATTTCTGTGTAATTTGCAAGGCTGTACAATGTGTGCTGATGCAAGCCTTTTTCAGTTCAAGAAAATAAATGTTTACAAACACAAACTTTTTCAGTGCACTTGTTTAAACCTCTAGGAGTCTTCTGGACTGGATGAACATATACTGAAGGGTTTGGATCCCTTTAAATGTGAGAAAAAGGAAACTTGAAAATACTGTAAATATTTGAACTTTTCAAAGAACCACTGTCTCTGTTCCTCTTATTGAAGTATTTATTTAAGTTATCCTCTCCTTTGATATTTCTTAAATGTTCCCCTATATAAGTAAAAAGAGAAAGAAATTGATCATAGACTATAAGGGACTGCTCCTGTTTCCTATTTTTATCACAGGCACTGACTTGCTGTGTAGACAGCTCAGTGGGTGATTTGCTCTGATCACTTGCAGCTGTGGCTTTGTAAAAGATACCTTTGTAACTTCTGTAAGCCAGAAACTCAATGTGTAACTTATGATTAAAATATATATTTTAGACAGGAAAATACAAATTCAGTTGCCCAAACTAGCGTTAATTTTAACCTTTTACACCAAAAATTCTGACACTGAACAACCAAACATAAATGTGAAGTGGCAAGAACTGTCCTATGCATGTTTAATTCTGACATGCTTAATGTGATGTAAGCAGAATCAAAATACTTGGAAGAAAACTGATTTGCCTGAGAACACTGTAGCCTAACGAATTAGGCAGATGAGACTTGATTCTGCAAAATGCTGTAGTGGCAGGTATTCACATGACTAAAGCTAAACTTGCACTTAGATGCTCTGCTGAAGCAGAGATAAAATGTTCAGTGTCAAGCCCCTAGTCAAAAGACAAATCTATTTATCCTTGTCCATTTTGCTAAAAGGATGGATACTTAGCATTCAAGTTCACTTGTGCTACTTAAATTGAGAATCCTACCTGAGGGATGTAGTTCTTCCACCTCAGGTTGGATTGCTGTAGCTCACTGCATCCGTGACCAAAGATGATCCAAACCCTAGGCTATGCAGATTATAATATTCCCCTCTGAATACTGTAAAGAGAGAGAGAACATCATTGCCAATGCACAGGCTCTATCATTCCCTCTTGCCAAACTCCAGCACCAGCTCTAGATTATGGTTTTAATCCTGTAAAAGTCATTAACGGACTAAAGGTCTGTAATGACAGTTGTTCACAACCCATAGAGGCAGCTGCCTCCTGCGGCTAACAAACTCCAGTACAAGATATCTGATAGAAAATAGAACCGATAGCAGATAGTTTCCATCTATTTTGAATGACGTAAGAAAAGAGAACATCAAATCCAAGCATTTCCAGAGGATGCTGCATGACTTGCTTCTTTTAATAAGCTTTCCTGTAACAACCAAAGAAGAAAATGTAATGAGAGAGGTAAGCATGGAGAAAACAGAAACAATCCAAGCAAAAGGAGGGAACGAATGCAGTGATTATGAACAGCTCCCAGCAAGTATTTAATTCTTACCAAGTAAGTTGTAAACTGGAGCAAAAGTTGCCTTAGGAGAAAAAATGATATCCCTTAATAGGTTCTTTGAATTCTAATCTTGAATCTGATACCTACCTACTACTACTCCAGGCAAGTTACCATTTCTGAGCATCTGATTTCTGTTAAGTAGGGGCAGTTACATTTTTGATCTGGACATGCTGCTGTGAGACTTGCAGATATTCACAGGACTTTGGAAGTGTCAAATGCCACTGGTGTGAAAAGTGGGCACAAAAACTAACACATGATTGCTTTATAGTCAGTCTCTTGTTCGTTCTTGATTTCTGTGGCATTTGGTACTGTCTGTAGTAACTGAGCAGGGTTCATCGGACGTTAGCTTGCAAACTCATCTAGCCAAGACCAACTGTGTTTTCCTGGTTTTTACTCATCTTTCTTACCACTTCTACCCCTTTTTGGTTGCTTAAAACACACAAGCCTAGGGACTGCATACAAAAACCCAGGAACTTAGATTTGTTACGTAGATTTGGATCATGTTCTAGAAAGCAAATAAATGTACTTTATGGCATGAAATAGACACTGTATGTAAAACTTGCATTCTCAGGTGTTCTCAACTAGTGTTCTAGTACTAGTGTACTTGTAACATTGTAGCAATTTTTAAAGTAAATAATGACAAAAGGAATTAAGTGAGGATTTACATTATATTACAATGATAGACATTTCATTTGACTGGGAGCATTTCTTACGACTTTTAAAAGCTGAGAGAAAAACAATGGAAGAAAGAGAAAACCCAAACAAATTTGGTAACTGCCTTGTACAAAGAAGGCTACTACATCTTAATTTTTTAATTCAGTAATTTTTCTGTATAAAATGCCTTCCTGAACTTACGAACAGATTTAATGTTAGTTGTGATGGTACACTGAAAATGATCATTCAAAATTAAGAAAAAGAATTTAAGCCCTGTTTTCCGGGAGCGCTCACAAGGACATGCACATGAGGTTGGATTCAGGCAGATCATAACAGCACATCTGAGTGATCTGCTCACAGCCTCCTCACTGCTGCCAGGCTAAAGCCTCACATTCTTTGTGTTTCAGTAAGACTGGATTAATATAAAGTGAAATGTAGATAATATGCATCTTGCATCTTACCTGAAGCATCTCACTGAGCAAATTTATTCTATTTTAATGTTGAAATCCTTCTCTTTCACCCATGCATGTAGACTTAGAGGAATCTGGCCATAAAAAAGAAAACACTGTTTGTGATTTCAGTGCAACATCTACAAAGAAGGAAATGTAGCATTGTGGTACACTGGAGACTGAAGAATCTATAGCACTTAGGTGTTTCTACCTGCAAACATCTCTAATCTTGCCAGGCTTTTAAAAGACAGAGGCCTCTCTGTTGTGTTTCAAGACCCAGACGAGTACAGGGGTACATAGATGGGAATTTAATTTTGTCAAAGCATGAGAAAAATTGTTTAGCTTGAGGAATCAAGTAAGGTACGTGTATACCCAACATGCCTTTCACAGTAAGACTAGCTTTTTTTTCTCTTGCACTAAACAAGCAGCTCCATATCCTTTTTCCTTTCTACTGATGCCAGCCATGTCTCTCTCAAGGTGGAATAAATAGTACATTTTCATGCTTTGACACTTGTGCCTTAAAACTTCGTATTTGATGTGTTGGTTGTTTTAAGCAATCCTGATGTTTTGTTGTTTGAGTTAATCTTGTAGTAACTTGTTTAAATATGCAGGAGGAAGTAGTAATTAAAATTACAACTATCTTCTTATAAAGATATACTTAGCTCTATGACTTTTTTTCCCCTAGAAAATTGGTGTGGGCTGTAATTTCCTGTACTTAGCCCTGAGGCGAAGAATGTTTATATAAAAGTTTTGGAGAAAACTGATCAAACCACTTTTACATTAGTCATGAAAAATTATTCTAGCTAGAATTTTTATTTTAGTTGTTATTTCTAGCTCAGAAGGACTTATTCCAATCCCTTCAATGTTTCTACAGCTCAGTACAGCTCCTCTTCCTGAGGATTGATATTTGAAATAAATAGTCTAACTTTCAGTGATCAAGTCCACACTCACTGAAATCCTGATCCTACTCACATTTAAAAAGTTTGGGGTTTGAAGTATTTTTGGCCAGTGATGTCAACAGCTATGAAAAACTGTTCGAAGCGCAGAATGTTAATGGGACTTCATTTTGGAAGCCTTAATTCTCAGGTGTGGACCAGAACCCATAAAAGGGCATAATTTCCAAAACTTTCTGAAAATTAAGTCCCTTTAAGTTCTCTCATTCTGCAACTTCAGGGCAAAGTCACTATTCAAATTTGAAAACTTTAGATACAAGATCCAGCGTAAATGAAGTTGCCTCTTGGCTGACTTGAGAATGTAGGCATTTATGTTCCTATCACAGCAAGCAGGAGCCTCCTTTTAGTACAAAGGCTGTCGTGTGTTTAGGCTTGTAGGACTGGAGTTTGGACTTGACTCCCTTTGGCAGCCCCTTATTAACAAGGTTTATTTTTTATCCTGCTTGTAACTCCTTGATTTTTTGTCATGTTTGCTCATTGTCAAAATTGGTCAGGTTGAAAGTGGATCTTGCTTAGAGATATTTCAGGAGCATTAAAATTTGGTTTGGGACACACAAACTTTAGTGTTTCCTGATTCTTCCCCCCCCTCCCCCATTTATCAGTCTTGCAGGTAATGCACATGAGCCTAGTCATTATACAGGATGCATGCAACTGTAATGAACTGTTTCTGCACTTCTGGAGAGAAGTCTGAATGTCAGATGAGACTAGTGCTGTAAACCAAAGAGCTATGTAGGAAAATCTGTATGTTTCTGATAGTTGTATGCTTTCAAAACTGGTCCAAAGTATAAAAATAAAATGTGCTGCTGTATAATGCTTAATATTGGAGTTTATTCTTTGGTTCCTGTGCTTCAGGTAACTGAGAATCTGAATCTAAACTACAATGATTAATTAGACTAGTATGCAGCATAGCCTTGCCCTTCTCATGGTTTCCAAACTGGTTATCCTGAGGAATAGCACTATTACATGTGCTATGCTAATCTGTCACACTGATTTACGGATACTGGATAGTTTGTCTCCATGTGTTAACTCAGATTCTTTACCATTTTTGGTTGACTCAAACCGATACTTGGATTTGTTAATGGGCCATTGTTTAGTGCCAATTAAAAACAGTAATTCACTAATAATTAGCTTTCCAGTGCAAGTAGATCTGCACTTTTTTGGAAAAAAAAATCTCTTAAAATGTAAATGGCTCTCTTGCATTGTTTCCCCAAACCACTGCAGAATTCAGATTTGTCTATCTTCTTGACAAACTAGCTGAAATTTCACAGGAGCAAGGCATGTGACTTCAGTCAGACTTGGCGCCGTGTGTTCTGAAGACTCTTAGACTTGCAATAGTGGATGCTCTGGAGGTGGGTTGTGAGGTTTCCTCAGATGTTACACAATGTTGCTATTACAAGCAATTTGGGAAGCCAGGTGGATGCGGGAGAGGCCTTCAAACTTGCTTAAAAAAAAAAAAAATCAGGAAGTTACCTTGATCCATGTGCAGTTTCCCTTTTTCCCAGGGTTATTTATGTATCTCCTCCTACTTTATATGCATGTAACAGAGATGACTTTTTGTTCGTCTCTGCAAAATGTATGTTGTCTAAATTAATACCATCCAGACTATCAAATGAGACCTTTGGCATTGCTGCTTTAATTTATTTGGTGCCATGAGGAAAAGAAACGACAAAG
This sequence comes from Apteryx mantelli, assembly GCF_036417845.1. Taxonomy (NCBI): domain Eukaryota; kingdom Metazoa; phylum Chordata; class Aves; order Apterygiformes; family Apterygidae; genus Apteryx; species Apteryx mantelli. The sequence continues at coordinate 43,496,561 of NC_089983.1, forward strand.
AAAGCCTTTGCACCAGAAAAGCTGCAGTAACAGCTGATTACACTGTCATGAACCTTGTGAAGTACCACGTGTGTAGAGCAAAACTTACCCAAGGAGCAGGGTGACCATGAAACATGTTTTCCATGTGCAGCCTCTTGAGAAATACAACAGTTTTTGTATATTGCGGTTAATATTGTTTTGCCCCTTTTCATTATAGTTTCTTATCTTTTGTTGCTGTCATCACCTATTGATTTTTCTAACTAAACTCCTGGTGACACAAAGTACCACGGGCAAAAATTTCCCAGGCTCAGAGCCTGTCCCTTTCCTGCCTGTCAACTATTTTACATCATCTGCCTCGGCAACGGTTTCCCAGGAACACCCATCCCCAGTCCTTTCTTTGTAGCATGGTTTCGGGAGAATTAAGCGTTATCACCGGAGCACTTGAAGGAAAGGGTGGTTTCCTTGTCACCGGGGGCAGCCCAGCCGCGAGGCCAACGTCGCCGGCTGTGGCCTCGCTCGGGCCTCGCTGCCGTCCCGCCTCCGCGCGCCGCGCCTGGCCCGGGGCGGCCATTTCGCGGTGGGGGGCAAAGGGGCTGCCGCGGCGCGGGGGCGGCGGCGCGACGTGCGGCCCCGCCGCCCCGACATGGCGGCCGCCCCCGTGGCCGGGGCGAATCTGCCGCCGCCAAACGCGCGGCGGGGCGGCCGGCGAGGACAATCGGCGGACGCGAATCGGAAGGCGACGCTGCGGAGGGCGCACGCGCCGGGCGAGCCGTTGGGGCGCCCGCCCCGGCCCCGCCCCCGGCAGTTGCGGCGCGTGCGCGGGGCGGTGGCTGGCGGCGCCTCGGGCCGGCGGCACCATGATGTGGTTCGGCGGCTCCATCCCGGCCGCCATCGCCGCCGCCAAGCAGCGGAGCTCGGTCTTCGTCGTGTTCGTGTCAGGTACGGCCCGCCGCGGCGGGGGGGCGCCGCTGGGCCCTCCCCCCGCACCGCCTGCGCCGCCCCGGGGCCGTGTCCCCTTCCCCCCCCCCACGGGGACCGTGAGCCGCCGCCCCGGCTGGGCCCCGCGGCCCCGGGGGCAGCTCCGGGCCCCCACGCTGCCCCTCGGGGCCCGCCCGGCGCTGCCGGCCCCGGGCGGCGCCTGCCCGAGGCTCCGTCCGCAGCGGCGCTGCCGGCTGCCGCCTCCCCGCCCCCCCTGCCGGTGAGCGCCCGTTTCTGCTGTGTCAGCCCGGGTCCCTCCGGCCCGGCCCGGCCCGGCCCGGCCCGGCGGCGCGGGGCCGCCTGCGCAGGTGCCCCCTAGTTTTGCCCGCGTCGCGGCTTAACGCGCGGCTTCGGAGCGCTGGAATCACGAGATCGGCTTTTCCCCTCGCCGAATCGTTTCCTTGCGTAAGGCAGCATTCGGGTCTCACTGCTGTGACTTACTGACGGCCTGTGTAGGAGATCCTTGTTCCTCCCCGTACTGCGTGTTTTGTAACTGCTATTAGAGAAACTCAAAGAAACTTATGCTGCCTTTATATGCATTGCGTTCCGTTCTGAAAAGCATGAGAATGGATAAAAGAAAAGGAGGACAAGAGACTCTTTTTACTTTTTTCTTGTAGGTTTGTGTGTGTGCGTGCCCATGTTGTCTCTTGTATTTTTTGCTAGTGCCCTAAGTGCTTATAGCTCGAAGTTCTTCAGGCGCCTCACAGAAAGACATCCACGCTCAACCAAACGTAACTAGTCTTGTTCCCTTAAGAATTATCGAAACACGGGATTCACTTAGCTTCCAAAAGAAGTTCACTTCCAGAGGGAAGGTAAACAGAAAATAAATTGCCTTTGGGCTGTTTTGATGCAGCTGTTAGTGTTTGTATTTGGAGAACAGCATTTCTAGTGGATAGTGAACATAATGCTGTAAGGATCTTCTCAGCCCTTTAAGACAGCGTGCTAGGGCCCACAGATCATGATGGCAGGTGGGTGCTGTGCTGAAAGTCTTTTTTCTTTTTTTTTTTTTCTTTTTTCCCCAAATGTAAGTGTGCTTCAGTGTGTTTGCCTTTGGAGCCTGCCTCAAAGCGCTCTCTGCCTCCATAGTCAACGATGGGATGAACACCATATGCCACGTAAAATTCAGTGGAAAGCTCAGTGGTAAACAACATGACATAGGCATTTTGCAACACTTGATATCTTTAACTCTGAAACGTAACAGGCTGTGACTTGTGTAAAGGCTGCTTCCCCCCGCTCCCACCTACTCAGGGTTAAAATTTTTCTACTAAATGTCTTGGATGTTTCAAATGCTCGAAGAACTTGCAATAGTAATCCACTACCTATGACTTCTGAACTTGATACACAGGCATCTGGAGTTAAGAAGTCCATGTTGTAACTTGTTTGAAGTATTTTTGATGAAATTAAAATTCTACACAAACACGTCCTTTTTTTAATGAGTAAATGTTTACTAGATGGATGTAGGAATATGTAGATACATGGAGTGGTGACGAATCTATGATTTCAGGGATTTAACCTAGTTTTGAGATTGTAATATTTTGCAAGGATTTGAATTTTTGTGTTTTGTTTGTTCTTATGGGGGAGGGGGTTACTTAGGGAGGCCATATCACCAGAATGAAAGAGTCTGAGAGCTCTGCTAAACTCTGATCTACCCTAGAAAATGACAGGATTAGGAAGCTACCCTGGGGCTGAGCTGATTGAGAAGCAGTCTTGTTCTGCCTGCTGGAAAAAAGAGTGGGGAAGCCCAAGAACATGCTTTCTTACCCTGTTTGGAAACAGGTGTGTTTGAAGGATGTTTAGTGCTGAAATGATTGTTTCTTTTTCTGCTAGCGGTGATTAGGTTGGTTGTTAGGGTAGGTCCGTTTCCAGAACCGCACAGTTGGTAGTGATGGTAGCTTTGAGTCTTCACACTGCGTACTTGCCCATAGTCATTAGGGACAAGTGTTCCACAGCAGCACTCCGAGCGGGAAAATGTCTGTTCAGAAATATGCAGGGTTGTTTTGTTTTGTTTCTTACACTTCCTCCAAAAACTTATGTTGGGATAAAAAGTTAAAAAAAGGAGGAAAAAGCAAAGGAATTGGAAATATAAATTAACTGCTTAATTTTAGGGTGGTCATTGTAAAGGATAACTAGGTTAGATTCAGTCTTGGCAGAAATTATTGAATTATGGTAGTTCCATTTTATTTTGTTTGCTTTCTGCTCCCATCTGTCTGTCCCTCTTGCCCTGTCCACTGCACTCCTCTAAACAAGCACTAGAAAATAAAGAACTAGATTATTCTTTCTGATTCTGGAATATTTACTAGTCAAGCAAGGATTAATGTAGCTATTTATCTTTATAGTGAGGTGATGTCTGTGTCTATAAATGCATGTTGTTCGACCGTTTTTTTTCTTTAACATTATTGTTTACCACTATAATCCTAAAATATTTCAGTTTAGTTTTAAAACCTTCATGGTATGGTTCTGATAATGCAGTTGCATAAGGATATTACGGATCCTGTTGATTCAAGTGAAGTTGCAGTAAGAGGGATTGATCTATACTCTCCAGGGAGCATGAGGTGAAATGTGTTTTATACAACGGATTTCAAATATTAAATAGAGACAGATGTTAGATTAGAGGCTTCTGTACACCCCCCTCCCTCCCCCCCAAAACAAACAGTCCAGAGAGGTGTCTTTGCGAAACCAAAGGGTAACTTTGTAGTGTCAAATAATTGCTAGCAGGTTCTTCTGCTGCACAGGAAAAAGGTGGTATTCCTAATAATGAAATAGGTCACGTTAGTGTTTCACTACCTCATTGGTAGATGTTTTGTAGATGGCTTTCTAGGCTGCAGAGTTAGAAAACTCTTTTCACACTTTGAGTTATTTACTCTGAAGTTAATCATTCATTTGGTACGAAACCTCCTCAGAAAATACCAGGCCACCCATAAAAAGTGCTTTTCAGAAGTGAAAGAGTAAGGGGGGGAGAAAAGAATAAACTTCAAGGTAAAATGTTTGTCCTGGGAACTAGAATTCTGAGACAGTTATGATGGTTCAGTATTTAGCAGAGTTATGTCAAGTCCCATCCTGCTTGGCTTCTTCATTCTTCTGATGCCTTTGCAGTCATGTGAATTCTTAGAACTTATTTTGGTGGTTTTAATTTCAGGATATAACAGCTATTATAAAACTGTAATAAATGAACTTTAACCCCATAAGAAGAAAGGGCAAGTTATCGAAACAAAAACAGGTATGAGAATAAGTGACTACTGTATGGGTAGTCACAATGTTAAACTATGGTTCGTGATGCACAGTTTTATAGAATGTGGGTTATCAACGTTTTCATTCGTAGATCACACCTCAGAAAGAGCGCGAGAGCATTGCGAACAATCGCCAGCCTATTTGTGTCTTTCAACATTCTTTTGCCAACTACAGCAGTTGTTTGTATGGAAAAGTTAATATTAGGTAAGTGTTTAGATATTTTTAGTAGTCTAATTGGATAAGCGCACGTCCTTTTTAAAAGGGTGTGTGGTGAAGAGGCTGTCTGTCTCTGAGCTTTTGGAGATGGAGGGAGGAGACCAAATAACTGTAGTTAAACCACTCCTGGCAGAACAGCTGCACCCGTTAACCACACTTGGAAGCACTGCAGTTAAAGGGAAAGGAAAGATTCCTGGATAAAATATCCCAAGTATTTTCTTGAAGTATGTGGAATTGTAGTACTAGAGAGGAATACTTTCTGACTTGCTGCAATATTTCCAGGGAAGAATCATATATATGGTTGGAAAAGACTTTTTCAAAATCAGCATATTTTTGATGCGTTTCTTTGAGAAGCATTGGGGCCAGACAGTTATAGCCTTAAGGCAGCAATGCTTCATGAAAGCATTGCATGTATAACTCCTGATCTTTAAAAAGTAAAAACATATTGCATGGAATAATAAATGGGATGAAAGAAACACATGGTTTACTGTTGTCACTGAGTAATGGACTTCTATACCAACATCAACGAAGATCGTAATTGAAAGAGAACAGTTGATTCCAAGCTGTTGGGAATTAATAGAAATTAAAGACACACAAATGGTTGTAGGCTAATTCTAGATGATAACTTGTTGAAAAATGATTCCTATTCGTCTGAATGTATTTATTAACCCAAATCCTCACTGACCCAGTGCTTTGGATGATAAAACTGTGGTTGATATTGTTGCATCTGATTGAAATAGCACTTCTGAATCTGTGGCACCAGAACACTTCTTCCAGTGGCATTCCTGACTTCAGTGGCCCCTCTTCCACTGTTCTGTTCCCGTGTGTTCCTCACTCCTTTTTCTCCCCTCACACTGTCACCTTTACTTACTGGTTCACACGGGGAACTGCAATACAAAACTAAGTTACAAATAATCCTGCAAATAAATGTTTTTTTGTTTTGTTTTGTTTTAACACCATCAAACTGTAAAACTTTGCCTTCTGAATTATGCATTTTTAAAGGGCAAAAAGTGTATTTCTACGCACAGGAGCTGCTGTACCAATATGTAATTAAATGTATAATGAAAAGAAAGCAGTGAATAGTTTTAGCATGTTAGCAGGTCAAGGAGAAGCAGTGGTTCACTCTGCTGACTTTGCTACATAGGACTTCCTTGCGTATTATGGGAATATGCTGAAGCAAGCACTAAAGCATAAGCATGTTCCCTGTAACGTGAAAATGAGACCACTCTCCTGATGTGCCGTTGCCACCTCGGCGGATGGTCCAGTTCCTCTGTCTCTTACTTCCGTCAGTGTGATCCAGTCCCTTCTGCTGCCTTGGACCAACTCACAGTGCAACTGAGTGAGCACAAAAGCTACCCAATTGCTGTCTTTTCGGTCTATTAGGTTTATTGGATAGGCTTTTTGGTCTGTTAGATTTCTGGCATGTTATCAAGGTGAATCAGCTGGAGTGAATTATCTCCAGATTATCAAAAAATGGTTAACTGATTTGACAAAAATCATGAGGGTGGCCTTAAAAAAAAAAAAAAAAGGTAGTTGAGAGATGGAACTTTATGATTTCCTGTAAGTGTGCATTTAACAATCAAGGCTGTTCTACTAAATACAGGTATTGTTTGTTTTACAGATACTTTTTGAAAGTTTGAAAATATTTAAAATATGTTAAATGAGAGCAATACATTGATGTGTTAAGTGTTAATTTGGTATTTTAATAGCTGTGTATTTAAAGTTTCATGGGTATCATACAGTTTTTACAGAAATGTTTAGTAATAAGCATTCAGCAGGATGTTCTTAAATACATATAGCGTACTTTTAAGAAGGGGAGGGGAAAGGAGGAGATTGCTGTACTAAGAAACACTTCCTCAAGCTGCCAGAACTCACCAAAAATTTGTTTACTTTTCTTTTAAAAAGTGAAAATGGTTGTTTAGAACACTTTAATACACATTTTAAAAACTCTCTAATATTACAAAATGCATTCCAGTGTTGAAAGAAAAACTCTCTGTGCTTCAAATAAAGCACCAACACTTGGACTGGTGGCTTATTCATTATGAAATCTTATGTGTTAGCAAAATACATCATTATACATTTGGAGATTTCCTGTTTGTTTTTTTTTGTTTTCTTTGTTTGTTTTATTACTTGATCCTAGTCTTCTATGCAAAATTCTGTTTTTCAGAATGTTAATTGTATTTATAGAATACTGCAGTCTCTTTCAAAGCTGATTTCAGGCAATCGAAGCAAAGCTAAAATCAGGCCAGAGAAGGTCACTTGTGGTGTGTTTAGCTTCACATGTGTGCTATGTCTTGCAGGTGAGGATGAACAATCCACTGAGATGACTGCAAGGTGGGAAGACGAGAAGGTGACTGAAGCTGCCTCGGAGGGTTTTGTTGCTATTAAAATTGACACCAAAAGGTTTGATCCTATCCTAATTTTCTTTCGCATGCAATCTTTTGTTTATGATGATGAAAATGTGGGGCTTTTGAAGTCCTCACCCTGATCTGGAGGTATTCTAAGTACAGTGTTCAGTGTATAAGTTAATTCAATATTCCCGAAGCTCCTGGAGGCTGAGAAAATTCCAAGAGCTGGAGAAATTTACTGTCACTTTCTGCAGAATATTCATCACTTACTTCCTGCTGCATTTTGGTACCAGTAAAAGGATGGTTGAGGTTGTTCTTTTTCAACATGGAAAAGATGCAAAAAGGCCAAGTAAAAAGACTGTAAGCACAATGCAGTCTTGAGACAATTCTTGATTTGTCAAGTTAAATAACTTGAATTCAAAAGCTTGAGTGAATTTAGAAAGATAAAAATCTTTAAGGCCCCACCAAAAATGTGCTTGTCTGTATTGTAACACACAGAATGCAGAAACATTGAGGTTCCTTACTTGGATAAGACTCTCTTATTATGTATAGGTATTCCAGTCCAAGTGCGTTGAAATTTCCAGACGTATTGTTCTGAAATGCTCTATAGATGTTTTAAAAGACCTCCTATTATTTGCATTCAGTAGACTAGATGTTTTTTCCTGAATTGCTTCTTAGCATTGTTTTCCTAAATAATCTTCTAAAGTCAGCTGTGATAACCAGGAATTGTCACCATGTCAACACTTTGAAAAATGCTAGTGGATGATGCAATACAAGTTTGCTTTTTAGTGTTTTCTCAAGTATTTAAATAGTTTTGTGTGTGGTAGTAGGACAGTTATTTTTTATATTGAAAGACTTGATCCAGAGTTGTTGCACAGTGATTACTCCTTCTAAACAAATATATCTTTTATTTTAAACAGTGAAGCATGCCTGCAGTTTTCTCAAATTTGTATCCTTTTGACATGAGTTCAGATGCTACATTATGATTACAGATGTTTGTTCTTTACACCCTAATACTGTTCTTAAGACAGATACTTACAAGCAACACTGTTGAAAATACTTCTTGTGGCACAAAAATATGTAATAAATGATGTAGTTAAAAGGTACCATCTGTATACATGTATTCAGCTTACTGTCTGTTGTTAGCGAAAGCTGAACAAGTTTGTCGAATGCTTGTCCTATGTAATCCTCCAAATAGAAGATTGCCCAATTCTTTGTATAAATGGAATTATCCATTAATTTGATCCTTGAAGTTTGCTGGTATGAATTGGTATTGCTAACTAGTGTTCATAAACAAAAAAACCCCAAAGCTTTAGATTATTAGCGGGAGTTCAGAGCTATGGAGGAGGAAGAGCAAGTACTGGGTTTGGGATCTGTCAGATACATGGGTTTGAGGTTAGGTGAACATCTGTCTCTTAAGTAGGTTACTGCTTTTGACTCAGGAATTCTGCATGATGCTGGGAAAGGGAATTTAGTACCTTAGCTTGGATTTTCTTAATACTGTAAGGAATTAATTATTATTTACGTAAAAGATTTTCTCAGGCTAAAACAGAATCCTTCAAGTCAAAGCATAATCAGTTGTCTGGTATTTGTGTGTGTTGAAGAAAAGTATTTTGGCTTAAGCCATTTCAAAGAACAGAAGAAATACTAATCACTTGTGCATAGCTTTCCTGCGTATTTGGTAGCTTTGTTTTTCTTCCTCTCTTGCCACTTACTACTGGCAACTAGATGGATACAGAATATTGGACTAGATGGTTTAGTCTGACAGTACTTAGCTTCTCCTATTAAGCCTACTTTATAAACTACCTGGTTTGTTAGCCTTTACTGTTCCTGTGCAGATCCCGTAGTGTGCATTCCATCCAGTTTCTTCATTGGAGACAATGGAATCCCTTTGGAAGTAATTGCTGGCAGTGTTTCTGTTGAAGAGCTTGTTACCAGAATCCGTAAAGTAAAACAGGTAATGCCTGCTGACAAACCGGATCTTTCAGGTTGAGATGGATATGTTCACATGCTAGAGACTGGAGATGTCTCTGGTTCGTAGCATGTGCCTCTAAGTAAGAGGAAGTATGAATTACTGGTTCTATATCCTTCCTGCAGCAAAATCTGCAAACTTAAATGCAATACACAAAGTTGATCAGATTCTGAAAGTTTGAAAGCATTATGTAAAAGTGCTATGTGAATTTTTTTTGGTCCTTAGATGATCTGTGTAACACCTGCAGAAGTGAGGAAATATGCCAAGAACTCTAGATGACATACCAATTACTCCATAAGTATAGTTCATATGTGGCTTTGTAATATTGTTTTTTAATGTGGATTTACAGAATTAGGCTACAGAAGGTAATATAAATGTAGATAGTTTCATCACTGTTTTTAAGTGCAAGTCTGAAATTAGGAAAAAATATTAACTGTTCTATGACTGAGTCACACCCCAAAATGTGTGATGATAATTATTTTGGTCTTATATTTTAAATAGGACTAACTGATTCTCCAAAAATAATTTAGTAGACTTGACCTTTGAATCTGAGGAAAAAATTAAATTTCAGTCTTGATTATTTATTTATTTATTTATTTATTTTTAAAACCACTTTTAGATGCACACAGTAAAAGGGCAACCTCTGGAAAATGGAGATCAGTCATCTGCTCCGTGTCCCTCCTTTCAGTCTGACGGTGCTCCAGAAAATACGCAGTCCAGAGCAGTAGAGTTACGTGATTCTCATGAATCTGTTATGTCTGAGACGATAAGACCTTCTGCTGGTAATGGTTAATATTTTTACACAAATGCTAGCTAATTTGCTTTTGAAATCCTTTTCATTGTCTTGTTATATAAAAGGTAAATATATTGAGTGGGCTTGTTGAGGAAAAGCTTGGGTATCCTGCAATGCCTGTTGCAGTCTAGAGGGAAGAATAACTTATCATTCGGCTTTCTTGTAATGCAAGAGAAATACATGGTTTATAATACAATAAAAATTATATACACTTTTTAACATTGAATTCAATTTTAAAAGGTCCTGTTGGTTAGTGAGCTGAAACTGAATTATTAAATATATATACACACACACATTTAAGTAGCAGAACCCTGTATCTCTGAGATATCCTTTCTGTTTTTCTTGCCAATTATTACTAATGAGCATTTAATAATTTTTTGCAATAAGAAATACACCTTGTGTTTTTCTTTTGTGCATAACTTTCTCCTAAATCACTTGAAGATGGAGTGAATTCAGGTCAAGCGAGCCAGTCTCAGGAAGCAGCTAATTCTGCAGATGAGCAAGTGAGTGATGCTCAGCCTGTGAATGATCTTACAGTCAAAGTAGAAAGGTAAGCTGCCTTACGTAGGCTTTCTGATGTACTGTATTTGCTTCTAAAGAGACAGTTCCTTTTTTTGGAGGGGGGAGGGAGGCAGGGAACAGACAGGATGTATTACAGGGTTTTGGTGTTCCATCTGTTGTCATCTGGCAAACATTTCTGTGGTCTTTTATTTTTGTTTGGATGTTCATGATAATACTAGGGCTGATATAGAAACAGCTTTTAAGTCAGTCTAATTTTTCATGTACTTTGAAAGAAGGGTGTAATCTGAAAAATTAAAAATAATCTCATCACTTTGGTATAACTTGAATTCAAACAGTATGTTTGCTGCAGAAATTTTAAAGGAGCTAAAATGCTGAACTGGAAGCATTTGAAACTAGGATAATGAAGTGCTAACCTAGGTTTTGTACAGAGGTGTCATCTTGCCTCCATTTTTCATCTCATCTACTTGATGACTACTTGTAGTTTAGACATACAGAAAAAGCAGGAAGAATTGTATTTTGAGGCTCCTTTGCTTTTGTTTTGATCAGTGAACAGTAATGATGTCTGATGAGGGATGCTAGTTACAGTATTTTAAATTATGGTGACCAGAAGCATCTGGTTCAGTATGTGGTTCGTTAATTAAATTGATTGCTTTTAAATACAAGATTTAGTTTATAAAAATCTGTGTTTTAGCATAGGAAAGACTGATATAATATCCTACCTAGACAGTACCACATACTTAGTATATGGGATTATTTATCCTACTAAAACATATTTTTTCACACTTAATTTCAGCTTTCTTCCAAAGACATTGAACAATAAGTGTAGTTTTTACTTACAACTCATAAGAAAATGCAGTCATTATTTTATCATAAATACTGAGAATTTTTTTTAAAAAATTTACATTAATGTTTGATTGTACCATATTTGCATATGTCTGCAGCATCTCCTTCAGGAAAAAAGAAGCAAAGCTCTGTGAGAATTATAATTTTCTTTTAAAAAAGCAAAACAGCCACCATACAAGCAAAGTTTTTTTTCTTGATTATCTGACTTCTTATATTATTCCACAATGTCTGCCCTTTCCCCCCACCCCAGACTCAAAATCTGTCATAAATCAGTGTTTTTAAATCAGTCCTTATTCTAAGGCACCTTTACAGATAAATGAGACTGATTTACATGCATCCGTGTCAGTGCTATATGTTATTTGCTTTCCCTTTTAGGAGATGATGTACGGAAGAAACTAGTTCTCAGTAGCAGATGGCTCAAATATCTACGAACAGATTGAGACTTAGTGTTTCTATTACCATGGTTCATAAATAGTACTGGTTTTGTGTGACTTACAAGTTGATTCAACAGTGAGAATATGTATGATTCTTCATTTACTGAGCAGAAATGGATAGAAGGAATATATTAAAACTATCACTAAAAGTTGGAATCTAGTTGGTGAATCACCACCCAGTGTTCCTACGTATAGCAGAGCCCCATGTGAATGACTCATTACTGTTACACCAGGTAGCAGCAGTACAAGTTCACTTTCATGTGTTCCTTGTTCTGTGTTTGCAAATGCTTAGTAAAATTAAGAAATGTTAATAGTTGATACTACAATTTTAAGACTTTTCATTTCATTTTCAAATTTAGAATAACAAAAAAGCTTGAAGAAAGACGAGAAGAGAAAAGAAAAGAAGAAGAACAGGTAACGCATAAATGTAAAACAGCTTGCAGTATTTTTTTTTTTATTTTTTTTAGATACCCTTATTTGAATAAACACTTTATTTCTTTTTAAACAAATATACTTCAGTCTTGTCTTGCCCTAGTCCAAGGGACTTTGGTCATCCAATTTTTTTAATGTCTGTGTTTACTCAGAAAGAAATTAAGAAAGAAATTGAACGGAGAAAAACTGGTAAAGAAATGTTGGAGTACAAACGACGACAGGAAGAAGAATTGACAAAACGAATGTTAGAGGAAAGGAACAGAGAAAAGGCAGAAGAGAAAGCTGCTAGAGAGCGTATAAGACAACAGATTGCAATGGTAATTGTTTTTATTTCTGAAAATAGCCTGCTTCAGTTCTTCTCACCAGTGCACTAAAAACAGAAATTTTTCTCATTCAGTGAAACGTTCAAGGATCTTCCATTTTTCCGTTTGGAATCCTATAGGCTTGTATTGTAACAATTTATGCATTCGTTTCTGTTAATAGCATTTGCTATGTATAAAATAAAGCTCCTGCTTCGTATTGATGATGTTCTTTCTATCTGAATGAACATATCAGCATTTTTTTTTTGCATACTGCTTGAGCCCAGCAGAGAATTATCATCAAACATAAAAAAATAATTGCAATTTAAACATAGCTCGGGAACAGGAGCACAGGGATAATATTTAATTGTGGAACATGCAGAAAAATAGTTATCTCAAAATAAGGGGGAAATTATTTTTATAAGTATATTTATATGTATGCATGTGCATATAAACAATGCATAACATTTGAAATCCCTTGTCATTATTAGGTTTTGACATTGAATGCTTAGAACTGCAGCAATGTAACTTCTCATAAGATTTTTGCCATTCTCTTCACTGGAAATGTTAAACTTATGTTTAACTCAATGTTAAACTTTAATTGGAAGATCATCTTTTAATAAGTATTTGGATGAAACAACTCACTGAAAAGTGAATGTCATCTTGGCTAATAACAAGAGAAACGTTTTGCAGCATTTCACTCTTTCCTCCATATGTTGTACTTATATCAGTGTAATTGGATGCTGACTGCAGATTGTGGCCTTCTGTTTTAATGAATATTAAGCTACAATTTATGGTAAAAATTAAGGTTTGTGTTTGGTGCTTTTAAAGGACCGTGCTGAGAGAGCAGCTCGCTTTGCAAAATCAAAGGAAGAAGCAGAAGCTGCAAAAGCTGCAGCTCTTCAGGCTAAACAGGCTGAAATGGAGGCCAGAAAAGAAGCATCTCAAAAGGAGCGAAGGTGAGTTGCTTTAAACAAAGCAGCAATGTATGTTTTGGGGGAGAGAGAAAAAGAAATTTTAGATAAACTTTACTAAGTGACTTTTATATAAAAGTTGACTTTCTTTTATAATACTTATACATAGCTATTTACATGAATGTTATTCATGGATGTTCCTTGATAACTTGCCTCTTTTGGACATTCCTGATTATGAAACACTCACCTCCTCTGCCTGTGTGATACTTAATTTTGGTTAGTGAAGAGCTTTTCCTGTCTGTTCTTTGATTTGAATACCAGGTATAGAGGGGGCTGGGTAGGGAATGAGAGAACGTGGTTATGCCAGGGCTACGCTGGGGAGCATGGCGCAGATCCAGCTGTTTGGCTCTGCAGGCAATTGGCTTGGATACAGCAAGGCTCACTTGGGCTCAGCAGCTATACGCGCCAGAGTTGGCTCCCACCTTGTCCAACACTAGTTTTAAGAAATATTCTGACCTATAGGGGCCTTATGTGGAGATACGGAGACGTTGAGAGTCTAGCGCTGCCCCTGAACAGAGGGCCCAGCACAAGAGTGACCAGTTAACAGCCTGTGTCAGCCCTGACACTCCAACGGTAACGCTGGACCTTAGCTAGCTGAATGTGGAATTACGCTGAGCCTGCAGGCAGCGTCACCAGGCTCGCCTTATACACAAAGGCAGCTTAATGTCCATGCCCTCGTAGTGCGACTTCTTGGAAGAGCAACCAGCAGTGATACAGGCTACAGGAAAGGTGTATGCCTTATATCTCATTCATTTACTTACTCATTTTTCCATTTTCCTTTTTTTTTTTTTTAAACATCTGGTTTGAGTGATCTTGGGCTCTGATCAAATCCAGAGGAGATACATTCTCATACATAAGCAGATCATTATCAACTGTAGATCCAAATTTATAACCCACCTAAACTGCCATAAATAGGGTGACTGTCCATGCTTTTCCACCAAGCTAAAGCTCTGGGAGCATTTATTGGTAACTGTTCCGCATGCTGACTGACCGTGATATGTCTCCCACAGTGCAATAGCCAGGATTCAGTTCCGCCTCCCAGATGGATCTTCCTTTACTAACCAGTTTCCATCTGAAGCACGGCTGGAAGAAGCAAGGCAGTTTGCTGCACAGGTAAGTCAGTGTTTCATTTTGTCAGCTACCTGCTGGCTGCAGCTAAGTGTAGAATCACCTGGTGGTTGATTATTGTGGAATTGTGGTAAACTACTTTCCTTGGTGTTTATTGGAAGTGGGTTTTGATAGCAGCTTTTTCCAGTGCCACCAGCTGCAACAGTGTATAATTGTTAGGAGAAAGGAGAGTAGGATAATGGAAAAAACACTCCTTTCTCCAGTGAAGATGCTTGTTACTTTGTTTTAGAACTCCTGGGTCCATATGGCGAGGTGGCAAATCTGAAATGGTTGTTTGAAAGTGACCAGTTATAAATACAATGTTTTCTTTAAATTTTCACAGACGGTTGGTAATGCTTATGGCAATTTTTCCTTGGCAACAATGTTTCCCAGAAGGGAGTTTACCAAAGAAGATTATGGAAAGAAATTATTGGAGCTAGAATTAGCACCCAGTGCTTCAGTAGTGTTGCTGCCGGTAGGTGTTTTTTTTGTTTTTATTTCCCTGGAAATAGCAATGCTGTAGTTGTATAGCTGCTTTAAGCAGGCCACCATAATATTCTGTTTGAATTCTAGTCCTTACTGTGTCTAAGACAGATTGTCAAAAATTATATTAATTTTGCAGTACTAATTTGGAGAAGGATTTTTCTGTAGCTATATGGTGGTATAGATATTTTTGCCTAATGTGTAACCAAGGAGATTCTTTTGTAAGGTCTACTGAGCTGCTTCTAAATTATGCATGAAATACTCTGTCTAAATGAGTACAGCTTTCATATCTTACAGTTTGTTTTGTGTGTTCATCAATAGGCGGGAAGACCTGCTACTTCTGTTGTTCAGGCCTCAGGTGGTGATCTGTGGAAGTTCTTGGGCACAATACTTTATCCCCTCTTAGCGGTTTGGAGATTTATTAGCAACTTCCTATTTACCAGTCCACCCCCCTCACAATCTACTGCGAGAACAGCACATCAACCAGAACATGCAAATCCTTCAACATCTAGCAGCGTTGAGCAAAGCAGGTAATCGTCACAGCTGTTTAAGGTGACTCTTTCTCAAACTACTTGCTGGAATTGTTTGTAGCTTGTAGTGGGGAAATGGACAATATCTGCCCCTTTTTAACTCCTGCCCCGTCCTCACAGTTTCTGGCCACCACCCTTCCCTGTGGTTTAAATGGATTAACCTGGTGGCTGGTAAACTCCACTGCAACTCTGGCTAGGAATCCTGGGTTTTTGCAGGTGTGAGTAACCAGACTCCTTACCATTTGCTTCAGTTTCCAGCTACAGAAAGAAATAACATGGTTCAGCAGTCAGTTATGAATAGGGAATTCAGCTATACCTACAAATGCAGGCTTCACTCGAGCTGATACTGTTCAGAAGATAAAAGCTTTCAAAACTAAATGTCTAGCTGTTACAGTGTGGGTGTACAAGAAACTCAAGTGACTTTGTTTTGACTTTGCCTGTTAAGGTTTTGCACTGTTTGAGAGATCTCCTGTACCAGGAGAAGTGCTAGGCAGTCGGGCATGAAGCAGCCTTGTATCACCTCAGTAACAGGTGCTTTCCAGAGGAAATGAGATTCTTTCAGTTTGTCTGACGACTTTTCAGATAAGACTTTTCCCAATGAAACAAAGGGCTGAAGAAAATAATTATTTTTGGGGATAAGGGCAGGAAGGATGTGTGATTTATAGGAGGGGGGTGAATACAATAAATGCACTTATTACTAGGGGAAGCTGTCAGACCTCACTGTCATTTGTACCCTAGGCAAGCAGTCAGGAAACGAGTAATGGAAAAGCGGGGGGAAGACTTCAAAAAAGAAGGCAAAATATATAGACTGAGGACTCAAGATGATGGAGAAGATGAAAACAATACTTGGAATGGAAATTCAACACAACAAATGTAGTTTTAAGTAACTGCAGTAACTGCTATCATCTGGTGGTTTTTTTTTTTTTCTTTCCTTATTTGATCTAAGTCAACTAAAGCTTCTGGACATGTGGGGCTTATCTTTCACTGACTGAATTACAAAATTCTTATTCCTGCAGTAGGGCATGGAATAAAGTTGCCTAAGTCAGAAAAATCAAGTGGGTGTAGCTGAGGCCTAGAAGCTCAAAGAATTAAAGATTGAGAAATCTCCATTGGCTTTCATAATCATTAGCCCTACTGCCGTAGGAAGGCACTTTTTAATCTATAAATATTCTGCTATGTAAACTTAAGAGCCAGATTATTAATATAAAGGTTGGGGTAGGCAATGACTGATTTAAGATGAGGGTTTCAGAAGCACTATAAGTAGCAAATCAGATAACTAATTTATGTTTAACTTTTTCTCGCTTCTGCAGCTGCAAGCAAAACCTTGTAGTTTTTAATTCCCCAAGCACTCAATAAAATGTTTTTCAGAAAACAGAACTGGCTTCTTGTGTAAACTTCTCCTGAAGTACTTTTGTGTAACAAGGAAGCAAGCAGTAAGACCATAAAACTAGGCTTATACCCTACAGTTCAAAATACAGTGGAGAAAACTTTTGTTCTACTTTAAATGACCTTACTCAGGACTTGTTCTTACTGAAATCTGGTAAAATACCCATGAAGAAGTAGTGTTTTGGGTCTGGACTATGATACAGGGAGAAAAAGACTTGTTTCTCTCTCAACAAATGGAAATGCTGTTATGAGGGAGATAACATTTTTCCTCCATGGAAGAGCTCAACCTTTCTCCCTCTCCTACCTCCCCCCAATTATTGTGCATCTCACTTCTATAGACCTGAAAATTACTGGTGTTCTTGCTACTTCAGACTCCTCTTTAAAGCAGCTTTAATAAAATATCACAGGGTTCAGTTGTAAAGGCATAGTGATGGGACAATTTTTATTTTGTTTTTTAACAATTTATTTCATAATATACAATTCAAAGAAATACTGTAAATACTGTTTAAATCAAATAAAGGATATAGCATCCACACACCAATGGAAAAACAACTCATCTGTCCAGGAGCTGTACTAGAACAGTACATTGTCCTAGGCCCATTTTCACCTGTATTAATAACATGTTTAAGAACACAAGGAAGCTGTAGAGCTTTACTGAGACTCTCTCAAAGCCCTTGGAGAGACCAACTGGATCCAAGGATCCTGATCATGAAGGAGAATAGATGAAAGTTCAAGTTCAGAATCCTTATACAACCCGAAATGAGTAATGTTAGTTTTGTCTTTAAGAAAATTAAAGCAGTCATGTATGAAAAACAAACAGATCAGTTAATTAAGGTAGAAGAATTTTCCTTTGTATTTTAAAGTTTTTAAGCAAACAACAGAATGATGGGAAGCTGTATCTAAGACAAGATATTAAGTTTCAGTAGTAAAAGCATTACCCATCTTTTTCCTGGTGGCATGTGCCACAAAAAGTAAGTATTTGCAAAGTTAAAGAGTACCTCTCTTCCGCACATTTAAAAAGCAAAATGAAATCTTACATTTTACTGAGTTTTATGTGTGATTGAGCTCTTTTGAAGCGCTTTCCATATTTATATGAGAAAAGAACCAGACCCAGTGCTCCAATGCCAGAAAGAGCAAAAAGCACATACAGTGCTATTTCTGCACTTTGTGATGTTAAATCTAATCCCAAAAAGCGAACGCTGCCAGCCAGCCCCGGTGTGGTGCCTGGTGGTGTCACTGGCGCTAGGAAAAACAACAAGAAAATATTAGTACATAGTACTAATATTAGTACATGAACTTTTCATGTACATATATGTATTGCCTCTTCCTCCCTCTCCAAGGCTTTGGGGGTTGCTGTGTAGTACTCTGGCAGTAGCTGCAATTCTTTGGGATCACAGTGATTTTGACAGTAGTAGTTCAGAGTAAAGGCACAGCTGAGACTCACGGTAGAGCTCTTGAGAGACCTGGCAGCTCTAGTCATCCCAAAAGCTTGATACACATGCTCATTTAAAAAAAACAAAAACAGTGGCAGTTGTGTAATTAATATACTCCCCTACTTCAGCGAATGTAAATGATAAAAGAGTATTTCCAAAGGCTTGGCCAAAATACTGAGTCATATACAAGCAGGGTGGGTTTTTTTTTTTTTTTTTTTTTTTAAACAGAAGGTTTGGGGAGTACTGCATTTCTGTGGTTCAGAAAGCATCTTAGGCACACTAGCATGCACTTCTCTGATTAACTCTTTCACTGCATTTGGGGAAAAGGCATGTAGCTAGGTGTGTTACCACACGCAGTATTTTCAACCTAGTCTGGATTTGCATGCAGAAGTGACCTAATTCCACGTTAAAACTCTTCAGTGGTAATAAAGACTGAGGATTACTCAGAGCCCTTAAAACCAGAGCCCTTAAAATAACTTGCAGAAAACAGTAGTGTCCTTCAAGACCACAGATCATGGGAATTTGAGGGGATTATGGTAAGAAACGCACACACCTACACACACACACACTAGTTCTGTGCCACTTACTTACTTACTTACCTTCAGGCTCTGGTTCCAGACAGGGATGGGGGCCGTTTGCTGGGTCTGGAAACCCATTGCAGCTGATGAGCTGGGCGTAAAACCTGGTGGAGGCCTTGGGGAGCCGCGGCAAGCTGGGGTCTGTGCGATTCACGTAATAGAACCCAAACTTTTCGGCAAAGCCCACTGCCCACTCAAAGTTGTCCATCAGTGTCCAGGCGGCGTAGCCTCGCAGGTCAACGTTGTCAATCAGAGAGGCTGTTACCAGGACCAAGCATAAAAGGTCAGGTGCGCGGGCAGGCAACAGGAGGCGTTACGGCCAGGTGAGCTGGTGGTACGCAGGTGCTCCAGGGCACTACACAAAAGC
Organism: Apteryx mantelli; assembly: GCF_036417845.1. Classification (NCBI taxonomy): domain Eukaryota; kingdom Metazoa; phylum Chordata; class Aves; order Apterygiformes; family Apterygidae; genus Apteryx; species Apteryx mantelli. Next base: position 43,515,463 of record NC_089983.1, read on the forward strand.
AGCCTGCCGCGTGCAGGTGAGGTTTTGCCATGTTATTGTTGGTCTCCCCGTCTCCCCCTGCCCCGTTCTCTCGCATGTTGCCTCAGCTCGGTTGCTTTGTGGAAGCTCTGGTCTACTGCCAAGTTACAGCTAACGCTCAGCCAGCCAGGACTGGAGCCTGCTTTTCTTTGCTCCAAAAAAATCCAAAGCTTTTGTTCAATAAGGTTTAGGAACAGAGACTAGAAGCCTTAGAAATGCAACTAGCATTTAGACATGTGCCTGCGTGGCTCTCTCTGCTAAAAAGAAGCAACCATGCATTTTCTGAACAGCTGCCAGTCATCTCCGAGTATGTCAGAGGACCAAACAGGGTGGGGGTGGGGGCATTTCCCCCATGCTGCTTGACCACTGCTGTAATTAAAACCGTTTTTTTAAAGCAATTCAGTTTTAGAAACAGCAACAATCAAACTATAAGTCAAAATAGGTTTTCATAACAATTAAACTGTCAAGTAGTAGACCTTGCCAGATGCAGCTATACAAAGAAGCTGTAGTTACCCTATTAAACCCATGGTTTGGTCTTCTTCCCCCTTTAGCTCATCTTTCTGGGTCAAAGCTCCTGGATATCCATGACCAGCTTGTGCTAAATCCAAAGGCTCTCAAAAGTAGACACAGAATAAACCTCTCTAGGCATGTGACTTGCAAACACGCTGCAAGTGGTCTCCCTCTTCAGTTCCTCCCCACTTGCTCCATGTGCAGGTCAGTCCTGTTCAGAAACACTGCGGCTCTCTAGAGAGTTGGATGACCACATTTTAAATAAGCATTCTTACCTTTTAGTGCTTCGTTAATATAACTCTTAAGGTAATGTATTCGCCAAGTGTCATTGAAGTTTACGGCTCCCCTTTCTGAAATCCCATTTTCAGTCACATAAATTGGAGGGCCGTTATACTCGTCTGTTATCCATTTCAAGAGCTTTCGGAAGCCGAAGGGTGTCACATTTAGCCAGAAGGAGCCAGAGCCCAGCCAGCTGCGGTCTGTTACTGAGGCTACGCCCCTGCGGAGGAGGAGGACACGCCGATCACTGACCATCCTCCCGTGCCCGCAGCGCCACTGGTGCCTCGTACTGCTGGCGCCGCAGCCAGCTCTGCTTGAGAACTACTGCGCCGAGCTCTGCAGCAAGCTGAAGCAGGCGAAAGCACGGCGGCCTGAGGTGGTGAAGAGCTACTGGTGCTCACATGCCTCCAGAAAAACATTTCTCATATGTGTATGCTTTAAAATTATATTCTGCTTAAATCAGCTATAGCTGAGAATCTCATTTTAGTTCCAATCACAAGCCTGCCATGTCTTTATCGGTTGAAAAGTAGAAATGGTTTCAAAGTACAATCTACAATGCAGTGATTGCGCACCCCAAATTGGTATTTACTCCTACATACAGGAATGCAAGATGGAGCCCAGTGCTCCGCCAGGGGTCTAAACCACAGCGTAGGGACGCAGCAGCAAAGATCAAGGGAAGCAGTTTCACCAGGGGACGTTATACTCAATTCCATATATGATCTGTGAAAGCATTTCAGAAAACAGCTTGTGTTCCCCCATGGGTGGTTCCACAATTACCTTAATAAGTGCCTACTTTTATCATTTGAAACTGGGGAAGGAAATAAATATCTAAATAAAAATCTCGACTTTTGTATATTTAAACATGAAGTGATTTAGCTATTTAGACTTTTAACTTACAGTTACCCAATGTGATGAGGGAACCACTGCTGTTGAACAGCAAATGGAGCAGTCTCCAGAATTGAGGATAGCCTAGCATTGCAAACTGCATTTTGGCCAGAAAATATGATAAATAGTATCTAAAGCTGATCCCAGACCATGAGGAGACTCAGAAGTGTTGACTCCTTTCTTTTAGAAGCTGCTCTATTTTTTTTTTGTGCTGGTTTAACCATTCACTTTTATAATCAAGTCTGTAAAAAAGGCCATCACTGCAGAGCGAAAACAATAGCATCACAGTCACTGTCTGGATATTTTCTCTAGTGTTGGTTATAACAGCTTAATATATTTGTCTCATAGCTTTGTTTGCTGTTAGTTTACATCATTGCTCAGTTTGCTCCGGCTCCAGAAGTGCATGTTTTGTTTGACCAATGATTTACATTCACATCTTACCTGTCAGAGTCATAGGACGCAACAGCAGCAGGATAGTTTAAGTTGTATACTAAAACTGTAGTATAATGATTTAGACCAAAGAAGTCGTATGTGCCTTTAATTCTCTGCTTTTCACTTTCAGTAAATTCTGGCAGTCTGCAATAGAAACAGAAAAGCATAAACCCCTCAAAATACAAGTCTTTTCAGGATTTCCCCTTCTTCTGTTTCTATCCTCCCCTCTTCAATCTTTTTACATAAACTAAAGACAGGGATGTTATTTACCAGTTCTACCAGTGCGTTTCATTCTGCTTGAGCTCAAAAGTACTTTGAGTCAGAAAAGTCTGAAACTTTTTTGCTCTAGGAGCATCTGCAAACTTGACGAGCGACTGTCATCCCTTTAGACATGGGTTTCTTCCCAGCTGCAGGATCCAAAAGGGTTAAGTTCACAGTGTCTCTTCACTGCTGCAGTTTGCTAAATATAACATCAAAAGATCTAAAAGCTCAAAGGAACGGGGAAGGAAGATGGGTAATGAACGGGCAGATGGAAAATACAGCTTGACACTCTCTGAACCGCCTTTACTTCCAGCGCTTGTTCAAAGTGTATTCACATGGGGGGAGAGACTTTGAAGCAAAGATATAAGGTGTCTCTAAGCAGGACTCAGGACAGCACTGAAGAGGAATCCTGGACACTGACGAGCTCTGGAGCAGGAAGAAAAGAAAAATAAATGGAATGTATGTGAGGCACTTCCAGAATGGTGACTTGGGGACCTGCTACTTCAGCTGGATCCCAAAGAGGGGAGCGGGAACAACGCGGCTAAGACCACCCATCCACGATGGGATTTGAAGAGGCCAGGAGGTACGCTACGTAGAGGTCTCCTCGCTGCAGAGGCATCTCACAGAGGTCCTCGTCTCAGAGAGACGTTACCTCTTGCATGATCCTGCTTCTTAAGACAGAAAACAACGCACCCCCCGGGCATGATCACAGTGACCCTCCGTATGGGCGAGGAACCCTCACAAGCATTTTGGTTATCACCTGCTTTACCGCAACCATACGGAGATCCAGGGATGCTGTGCTCGTGGGTGCCTGTCTCAGCTCACCACGCCGCAAGCGCGTGACTAATGCCGACAGAGGGAAGAATGGAACGGTGCCTCCTAGCAGGCATCGACATCAAGGGGGTCCTGTCCCCGCTCGGGGGAGCTGTCGCTTGCAGGCTCGTTGGACCCCGCGCGCTCTGCACGCCTGCTTGCGAGCGCTGGAGGTGCAGCCTGCTGGCTGTGCTAAGGGGGCTAGAAAGGGCTTCACAGTAGCGGAGGAACAGGCAGCAGCTCCAAGGGCTCTTCTCTGGGGGGAAGCAATAGTACCTGCTTGGTGGTGGCAGGGGCTAATGCAGGGATGCCTCAAACCCTGGCCTCTGCGCGGGCATCAGTCAAAACTCCCGAACTTGCCCCTGAGTTCCACACTTTGAACACGCTCCGTGTGCGATACTGGTACCCCTGGTACCAGTAGGAGAAGCACAAAGGAGGGAACCATGCTCTTTCCGGAGGAACATGGGAAAACCCAGAAGAGACTGCGAATTAGCCTGGCTGTGGAGGCTCTACCATTTAGGCCCTGGAAGGCTTGGCTCCCTTCGAAGGGGAGGCCACCTCAGAGCAGCTCATCTCCCTTTGGGATCTGAGCCCTGCAACTGAAGCCCTATGCGCTGTCACTACCGTGACAACAGAGCAAGAAATGGAGTCAGGGACATCAAGGGTGCCCTGGAGCAAGGGGCGAGTCCCCAGCTCTCTTTCAGCCAGAAGAGAGAGAAAGTCCTCCTGGGAATTTGGTCCATGAGTAACCACTGCTTAACACGCACCCAGCGCTCCCAGCAGGCTGGCGATGCCTGAGAGCTGGCAGCTGGAGACTGAAGACAAGACTTCTTCCCCAGAAGACGGACGTGCTGCAGGGCACTTTATCCCATAAAGCAACACAGAGAAACTTTGCTATCTTATTAACAGCAGCAACCACCAGAAAAGAAATAGACTGTAAAAATAAGCATTCCAAAATTCACGTGCTTGAGGCACATATGAAAGCATAACTCAAACCTTGAAGAGACCTGCCTTGCTGCAGAGCACACTCCGACTCTTCCAGCACGTATGTGCCATGAAAGGGAGAGAGAAGAAAAAACATTCATGACGGAGCTCTGATAGCACAGTAGGAGTAAGAATAGTTAGTAGGAATGGCAAATAATAAATGCCGTTCAGAGGCACCAATGAGCTTTTGGTGCTTGTGTTCACTACATTATTTTAAAAACAGTTAAAACACATTTACGTTGTCAGGAAAAGCACAGAGTCTGATGCAGATCATTTATGGTATTACCCTGAGCTGCAAACTTATTACCCCAAAGGAAGAAGTACGGAGTTTTTCCTATGAAGATACAGCAAGATTTTCACAGTAACAGTTCAACAGAATCATTCCAAGTTAGCAGCTCTAACAGAAAAGCAAGTTTTAGCCCAACAAGTAAAACGAGCAACTATGAGTCTGGGCTCTTACCGTGACTTGGTCAGGCCTTGAGCCAGACTGCGTTCCCGAATCCTCGTTTTCATCACTTCATGATAATCGCCATTTTTGAAAATAGGATGAGCAAACCAACCTGCAAGAAACTAAGCCAAGAAATAAGGGAGAGGGATAAATTGTGTATCAAAAACAAATGGTTTAACTATTCCTCTCCATGTGCTGCTTTATATCTGAATTTATATTGAACAAGCACATGGAGATAGATGCCCGTACAACGGCAGCAAATTCAATAAGCTTTTGGCACTGCCATACTATTTTGTCACGTTTGTGCTGCATACTTGACCAGCCACCAACACTAGAAGAGGGTGAGAGTTTCCTTGCAGTGACACCTCTCTCGACAGTCGGGCTCACCCGTTTCTCTCCCGCTGGTGCAGTGAGACGCTGACCTGGGTTCTGGGCATCTCCAGCACACAGAAAGGGGCCAGAGAGACAAACGACACCACGAGCAGCTGGGAGAGCTGTGGCCGCACACCTCACTGTACCTGCATGAATCGTCTGGCAGCTTCGTGGTCCTCCTGCTTGCCTGGGTTCCTTGGCTCTGCCCAGTCAGTGTTGATGGCAAGAGAAATTATTCCTCCCTGTTTTGCACGGTAGGTCTCGTTGTACACGTGCCAGGCTTCGGCATGGGCCTTTATTAAGTTGTGCGCCACTACGTAGGGGGCTCGCCCCGGCCTAAGGGAGATACCTGCAGTGCGGAGACAGTGATGGCACAGGCAACGGAGCAACAGTTCGACTTTCTCATCTGCCTCTTCGGAGGTTAATGCAGGATGCAGGACATCCGCAACTGCCCCACACAGCAGCACCTGGCTATGGGCTCTGCGTCCAGCACTTATGGCAGGAAGCTGTGCGCTCCGGCAGCTCCCTGTCCGCATCCCTCCCCTTCCCTTGCTGCTGCCCTGCGGTAGAGGCTGGCCCTGCTCCAGCCCTAATCCTTCTCCCTCCTCCAAAGGTGCAAGAGCTTTAAAAGTCGCCGCTGATAACAGGGTCTGCTTGGTGCAGCAGATCACTTCGGAGGCTGTGGAGGGCGGCTGGGATAGACACCGATGGGTCTCGGAGGAGTAGGGCTTTGCAGAGTGAAAGGAGGACCCCTTCACTACCCCGAAAACAGCCCAATCCCCGCTTATCCCCACCACACTGCCTGCCTGCCTCTGCGAGCCTCTGCGAGCCCCGGCCCCTGCTGCGCTGCAGCAGCAAACAGCACTGGGCCTACGGCGCTGAGAAGGCTCCGAGGTGCTGCCCGGCAGACTCACCTGGCGCCGCCGTGCCCGTGCCGTAGCCATAGTGCGCAACGTTGTAGGGTTCGTTGAGGGTTATCCAAAATTTCACTCTATCTCCCAGTCTCTGGAAAAGGAACTCAGCGTACTCCTTAAACCTCTGAACGATAGTGTCATTCTCCCACCCCCCGACGTTCTGCAGCGCCTGCGGGAGGTCCCAGTGATAAATAGTTACCTGCGGGGAAAGAGAGCGAGGGAAACAATTCAACCAGGCAGTCAACCCACTTTCAGGAATTAGGACCATAAAACAGCTCATCTACAAATACAAACCCCGCTTTGGTTTGCGCAGTTATCTGTTGCTAATGGGCACGTACTGACCTGTAGCAACCTGAGCGCCCTCTATCATGCAGTGTTCAAGTTCACGGTGATCACTCACACACTCAAATAAAGTACCTCCTTGCCAGTGTTTCAGTTTCTTTAGGACACGGGAGAAGGACCAACTCCAGGGGCATGCCCGGTTGTGAAGGTCAAGCTTTCACCTTCAGTCTTACCAAAAAAATCCACAACAATCTTGCGATGGCAAGAACTCAAGACAGTCAAGAATAGCTGCACCGACGCTGACTCTCAGGTGAAAAACAATCCAGTAAAAATAGCTATTTGGTTTGCTGTATCCGTCCACCCGCTCTAGAGCGGCACCATGAAGACACAGGTCTGCTCAGGCGCAGTCGGGCGCTTGCCTAGGTGTTGCTGGGCTGCAGCGCGTGGTGCAGCCACGCACCCGCCCCGGGTGGGTGGCAGCTCTCGCTGGTGCTCAGCAGCCACCAAGGCAGAAAGGTTGGCCGCCTTCCCTCCCGGGGAGGTTATCTGTCAGAGTGCGGCGGCCAGAATGAAGGAGAAAAGGCTGTTTTCTTCCAGCCACCCCACCGCATCATTTCAATAACAGATACAATAGCTACACAGTAAAGCTACGAACAAATAAATGAAACAGTCCTAGCCAACAAAACCACACATAATTATCTATATTCTTATGCTTGTCCACCCTACCTCTAAATAGGGAGAGGTAATAGGCATCTGAAGAACCATCTTTAAATACACCTTTTATATATTTTTTTTTCTCTAGCACTTCCTAACAGTGTTAGTTTAGGTGCCCAATTCTTATGCAAGTCATTAATTTTTACATTAAGCTCGTATTAGGATGGACTGTCCTATTATTAAGCTTATATATCGTTATATTACACCTACAACTGAACCGAAACATTCCCAGCAAGGGACCTAAATATTCTAACTTGTCAGAATCCAAGCTGACAGAAAGCCTGCTTGGCTACGCAAAGCGCTTCTTAACGAGCTAAAATGCAAAAAAAGGCAAGCGTGTAAAAAGTGAAGGCAACAGGGACCGCTTGCACGGGGCCAGGTCGGATTCACCTGAGGGGGCTGAAAGGGCTGGCTGACGCAGCTGCGAGGTCACTGCCTGTTATTTGTGAAAATCACGGTGATCAGCAGAGATTCCTGACTCCAGGAAAAGAAATCAGGGTTACCCCATCTCCACGAAAGGCCAGAAGGAAGCTCCAGGGAACTAGAGGCTGGCTGGCCTCACTTCAGTCCCTGGAAAGCTCACCAAGTAGGTCCTTCTGGAATCCACTTCCAAACACACGAGGGACAAGAAGGCAATTGGAAACAGCCAACAATAAGGTTACTGCGATCTTTCTAGGTAGTAAGATAATTTCTAATCTATCACTATATCCCCAATTCATTTGTTTATGTCAAAAAACCACGTTTCCTTGTGGAACACAGTGAAAAGCAATTTTCCTATGAAGGAGGGAGTAGACTGAAACACACATATGTGCTCTGAGCGTCAGACTTGGGTTCTGCTACTGGCCTACATATCACCCCATCCTGAGCTGTCTTGAACAGCCTGGGAAGTCTGGAAGGACTGAGGGTTTCCTATGTAGGCATCAGAGCATGGGAATCAGGCAGGGAAATCCAAGAGTCAGGATTTAATCTTTGACATCAGGATAATTCTCAACTCTTGCATTTTGTCAGATTTCCAGACCATTTTTGCTGTTACCTGAGGCTTAATGTTAGCCGCCAGAAGAGCATCGATTAACCTTTCGTAGTAGTTCAGTCCCATTTCATTGACATAGCTGGTAGTCCCATCCGGGAGAACACGTGGCCAGGAGATTGAAAAGCGATAGTGAGACACCTTGAGGCTCTTCAGCATTTCCACATCCTCCTCAATCTTGTGGTAGCTGTCACAGGCTACGTCTCCATTCTCATCATTGCCGATTTTCAAGGGAGTGTGAGAATATTGATCCCAAACGCTAAGTCCTTTCCCATCTGCTCTCCATGCTCCCTCAATCTTTAATTATAGATTGGGGGGAAAAAATTTGTTAGTAAACCCTAAATTTAGGACTTGGCCTAATAAAGAATTCGGCCTTGTTAGTCTTTGTGGCACCACCACCCAGTATTTTAACTTATCAGCTTAAGGTTAGAAACAATAATGTTTTTGCTGCACCAAACCAGTAAGACCTCTTGGGCCTCAAAGCAAGACTTACTAGCAAAGTCCAGTATCACAGAAACAGGTATTGTTTCAGTTCAGCTGCTGCTCAGTGTTAGCTGGCTCTTGTGAAGCCAGTGCTGCTGTCTCGATTCCCGTGGTATAGCCATGCCCTTAAATATCTCCAAGTTCCTCACTTTTACAGCAATGATTACAGTAATCCCTGATTATGCTAACACCCAATGTTACAAAAGCTCTAGGTGTCTCATCCTAAATGAATCAACTGTCCGCTGGTACTTTAAGCATCAGTATTCATTTCCTAACCTGATATGCTGCAGTTGCTACACTCCAAAAAAAGTTCTTTGGAAACTCTCCGTATAGAAAACCATCGTCTCTGGGCAACGGGATACCATTATTGCGGATGATTTCTGAATAGTACACAGCAGAGCGCTTTGGGGTTCTTGGCCTGTTGGGATTATCAAAATCAACCTGGTGCAATCCAAACCTTGGATCATACCCACTCAACCATTCAAAGTCATCCATGAAAGACCAAGCGACGTATCCTCGCAGATTAACACCATCCAGTTTGTAAGCTGGAAACATATATTTTAAGAGATGTTAGACCAAAACCAGTGGATGAGCATCAGTGGTATATCACATGTTAAGTGAACGACAAGCAATTCATATGCAGACACCTCCACACCCTCATAAAGCTGGCATTAGATAACTAAAACGTAAATGGCCACAGGAAGGAGAGCATAAAAAGAACCTGTATGTTTGTATAGTGTTCAGAATATTTAAAGACTGATATCAATTGCTTATAAAAGCTACTCCTCTGCAGAAGAAATCAAGCAGAAGTCTAGGGGGCAGATGCACAGACACACCACACTATGACAGAATAAAAGCAAACATCGGTACCTTTTAGAGCTTCATCAATGTACGTTTTGTAGTAAAATATCCTGGCATTGTCATCAACATCCGACTTGGTCTTTATCCCTACCCCGTTCTCAGTGATGTATATTGGGGGATTTTCATATTCCTCTTTGATCCAGTTCAGCAGCCTCCTCATCCCCCAGGCCACAGCCCGATGTTCAGCAAGAGCTGAGGAAGGCCAGGAGCTGTCAACCGTTACTGAAATTTCCTGGTCATACTCATAAGAGAAGGGCCTCAGCCGGGTTGTTGTATGAGTTACAATTTTGGAGGTGTAGGTGTTGAAACAGAAAACATCTGCCGTGCCCCTGATGTATTCGCGCTCCTCAGCTGTGAAAACCGGTAGGCGGGATGATGGCAGGTTCTGGAGCTCGCTCCTGTTCCCGACTGTCCATTTCATGACATCAGGGTAGTCCCCATTTTTGAAGATCGGGTGTGCGAACCACCCCAACAAAAACTGCATGTACCTGTCTGCAGCTTCTATGTCCCTGGGGTCACTTGGTGTCTTCGGCTCAGCCCAGTCGACATTAAGGCTCAGAGAAATGATCCCTCCCTGACTTGCTCTGTATTTGCGATCATATGTGTGGTAGACCCTGGCGTGAGCTTTCAGTAGGGTGTGCGCAACCCTGTAGGGAGCGTCGCCAGGGTCATTGACATTGGGTGGAAATATCCCAATGCCATAGCCGACCCAGGCAACGACGTGGGGTTCATTGAACGTAAGCCAGAACTTCACCCTGTCCCCAAAGGTCTGGAAACAGAAGTCTGCAAAACTATCAAACAGTTCGATCAGTGTACTGTTCTCCCAGCCACCAATGTCCTGGAGAGCTTGTGGCAGGTCCCAGTGGTACAGCGTGACCATTGGAGTGATGTTTCTTGCAACCAATCCATTAATGAGACGGTTATAGTAGTCAACTCCATGGCTGTTTATTGAATTGTTCCTTCCATTAGGGAAAATCCGAGGCCACGACAGAGAGAAACGGTAGTTCTTTACCCCTAAGGCTCTCAGCAGGTAAAGATCTTCCTCCACTTTGTTGTAGCTATCACAAGCTATATCTCCAGTATCATTATTATTTATGTTCCCTGGGACATGGGTGAAAGTATCCCAAATGCTGGGTCCTTTGCCATCAGCATCCCAACCTCCTTCTATCTGGTAGGCAGAAGTAGACACACCCCACATAAAGTCCTCTGGGAAGGTGCCATAGAAGTACATATCCCTTTCAAACTTGGTTTGGGATGAAAATTTCTCCCAGACAACCTTTGCCTTCGAGGGAACTTCAGATGCTGGTAAATTTGGCAATCTCGATGACATGGGTAGCTCAAATGTCACGGGAGTAGAAAATTTGTCCAAGGCTTTGGATGGGAAGCCATTCTTTTCAATAACACTGGAGTAGAAATAAGCAGATGCCTTGGGGGTCCTTGGTCTGTTGCTATCTTCAAAATTCACATAATGTAGTCCAAATTTTAGGCTGTACCCTGCTGGGCCTTCAAAGCCATCAACCAGCGATCGAGTAATGTATGACTGAACATCCACCGTATCTAGTTTTACCGCTGTCACAGAAACAGTACAAGACTGTTAGTTATTTGAATGTTTTCTGAACACAGGTACAAACACAACTGAGGGTAACAGCCAAATAACCAAATATCTATGAATGGGCTTTTAGGCAGAAAACCAAAACAACTAGAGTGTCTGGCAAGAGCAGCAGTCAGTGCCGTAATGGGAGCTGGTCGAATGCTTAGTGACAAAAACAGATCAGAAAAGAAATATTAGTCAAGAGATATGTGAGTACAGAACACTTGTGCCACTGGTATCTCATTCCCTATATTCTTGTTTTCAAGCACAGTTACTCAGTTTAGATATATGGATCACTTCTAGATTTACCACTGTAGTTAAACTGAAACATGTATGTTTAGTACTTTTCTATCTTCCCTGGGTACAGAAGACTTTTTTTTTTGCATGACAGCATATCCAACACCAGTAGAGGCAAGTCCAGCTTCCTTCCTCATGCTGCCTACAAAGAAGTACTAGATCCCTCATTCCAGAAGAGTTCATTTCCCATACAGAGTCTGTCTTCTGTACTTCTGCTCAGACATAACTGCTATGCTATTTTGTTTTCTGTAGCTCTTTTCATACAAATATCAGTATGTTGAGAACTAGGTCAAGAGCAAATGCTATGTACTGATCACCTCTTAAGAGAGAATGAGTAAAATCTGTATTTGTCATTTCCTGACCTGTCTAGAACTTCAGTCATTAATATTAATTTTGCCAATAGATAGACAGTTTGCAAAGATACAGGCATGTCTTGAATCTTGCTCAAAATAATTGAGATATTTATATCTCTCTATAAATTCTAGCCTGAAATGGTACAGGATGCTGTCAGTTAGATCCACCTAATCAGGGAAGACATAGTTCCATCCTAATCTCTAAGACCAGTACAGGTAAGAACTTGGCAGCAGTCAAATTATCTTCAGGGAAGCTCAAGTATATAAACAGTCTTCCCATAGAGACCGACTTCAGGGTCCAGTCCTATTTATCTGCATATATGAAATTCCTATTCCCATATATAAATAGAATGGAAAATCCCACATCTGGACACCAGATGGCCTCAAGTTTATAAGATCACACTATTTATAGCAGAGGCAGCTGACTTCACATCACTACACAAATGGTGATGTTTTAAAGTTAACCATTGTAGAAGTGATAAAATAACTAGTTGCCATCATGAGAAAAAAAAAAAAGAAAAAAAGAGAAAGAAAAAAACCAAGAACAAGAACAAAAATCAAGAACAAACCCCCCTCCTATTCTCCATACCTTTTAGAGCCTCATTGATGTACCGGCGGAAATAGTCCACTCGCAGAGTGTCATTAATAACATCCCCTCCATCTTGTGTTGGCATACCGTTTCCTGCTATGTAAATTGGGATCTTTGTCCCTGTGTATTCCTGGGACACAAATTTCAGCAGCCTTCTTAATCCCCAAGGGACCACATGGATCCAAGAGGAGGCAGCCTGTGGCCACGACGGATCTACATGCAGGGAGAAGTTCCCAATGCTCTCGTAGCCTGGAGTGCAGGTGCTGTTAGTCCCGGCACTAACCAGGCGGGAAGTGTAATGAGAAAGACCAAAGAAATCGGCAGTCCCTTTCACCCAGGACTTCTCCTCCTCAGTAAAGAGAGGCAGCTGGGCAACTGTTGTGGAGCACTGCTGGTTTACTTCCTGGATCTGAGCCTTCAGGATATCTGGGTAATCACCGTTAACAAATATAGGGTGAGCAAACCAGCCAAGCATGAACTGCAGGTACCTCTCAGATGCTCTCACGTCCTCAGAGTTGGTTGGAGTCTTGGGTTCAGCCCAATCCGAATTCAGCACCAGCCCTACCTTTCCCAGCTGCTGAGAACGGTATCTGTCATTATACAGGTGCCAGACCTTGGCATGAGCCTTGAGAATTGTGTGAGCCACCTGGGGGCAGAAAGCAGAGGAAAGTGCGTCACACAGCTTTGCACAAGAAGTCCTGGAAGTCGAGACTATTGCTGTGCAAGAACACCACCTCCTTCCAAAACAAGAAACCCTGACAAGACAAATAATCATGGCCAGAGAGTGCAGTGGGGAAACTGTTTTGAATTAAGCAGGGGAAGAACCTGGCTATCCGAGCTCTAGGGGTCAACACCAGCTTTTAGAAAGGAAAAATAAAAAAAGATGTCCAGCATCCATTAACCACCCCATTTTCTTTTAAGTATCACAAATTCAACAAGCAAATAATTGTCTCAGAGGCCGCATGAGGCTTTAACATAGCTGAAGTACAGAACTGGCAGAGGAAGACAACCGCAGCTGTGGAATCCTAGCTATTGCTATGTCCTTACCTTGTAAGATGCTACCCCTGGGTCAGTGATTCCTGGAGGATGCTCCCCGGTGCCATAGCCAGCGTAGCTGATAACCCAAGGCTCATGGAAAGTAATCCAGAACTTGACTTGATGTCCAAAGGTGGCAAAGCAGAAGTCTGCATAGTCTACAAAAGCTTCTATGATGCTTTCATTCTGCCAGCCACCGAGAACCTGCAGAGCTTGTGGGAGGTCCCAGTGGAACAGAGTCACCATGGGCTCAATGTTAGAGTCTAGCAAGTTGCTGATTAATTGGCTATAATAATCCACGCCCTTGGAGTTGAAGCCATTCCTGACGCCAGCAGGGAAAATTCTGGACCACGATATAGAAAATTTATACAGTTGGGGCTGAAGACCCCTGAGCAGGTAAACATCATAGCTGCTTTTATAGTAGCTGTCACATGCCACATCTGTTGTTTGATTCATGTAGACATGGCCTTCATGCCCAAACTGATCCCAGATGCTCTCTCCTTTCCCATCCTCTGCCCAAGCTCCTTCAATGTTAAAGGCACCTGTGGATGTGCCCCAGAGGAAACCACTTGGAAAAACATCCTGCAGAAAAGAATCCCTCTCCAATTCAGGCTGGTTAGCAAACATTTCCCAAACGGTTTGATAGGAGCGGGGGGCAAGAACAGCAACTGGCTTCTCCTGTAGAGTATTTGTTATGCTGGAAGCAGAAGAATAAAAAGTTATTACAATCTCCGAGGAGGATGAAAGGATTGTTTGCTTTGCATTCAGCTCACACATGCTACGCAGGGTATAGTTCCTTCGTCATCTGATCAGTCCAACCTACTGCCATTCAGCTGGCAGATGAAGCTGATGTGCAATGAGCTAACCACAGAGCTGCTCAAGAGCTACATATCTAAAGCATTTCTTTGCAGGTAGATTTGCATAATTCATTACACCTAGGTCAAAGATGCAAAGAAAATCTTCGCAGCATGTAGCAATTTCACACGCTACAACTGCCGCATGGGTTTCCACTGGATAAACTAAAACCAATCAATGCTGCTTACGTAATCTTTAACTTCCCCTTGCACAGTGATATCTGCTACGTATCTGTAGGCCTAATTGTCTTTTGTCCTAGAAAAGGCACAGGGTTTCTTTCTTTCTCTCTCTTTAAAAAAAAAAAAAAAAAAAAAAAAAAGACTACTTTGCTCTTGAAAAGAGCAAAAGGCTTGGAGAACATAACTGTTACTATGGGCTTGAAGGTGCAATCTGGGCGACTAAGGGTGAAAGGGTGGAAGAGGATTACATGACATGCTTACCTGCAATAGCGAGAGACTAGGCTCAGCAGAAAGGCACTCCTTTCCAGGCCTTTCAGCGACTAGCAGCAGACTTTTCCACTGAACATGTCTTGTGTCTGTCTAGCACACTTGTTTCTAGAAGACACCACTTTCTTATAGCATCTGATTTAAGGGAGAAAAAACTGTACCTTAAAACATGATTTGATGAGAAGTCCAAGAATTCATTAACATCATAACCAATTGTACGTGCCTTTTCTTTATTAATGGCTGAAAACAAACAAACAAGAAGTGATGGGCTTGGTCATGACTCAGATCCCACAGACTGCATGACACTAGATGCACATACAACAACACCTTTTGAAATTAAAAAAAATATATATATATATTTTTTATAAACAATGTCTGTTTTTCCTCAAGTCTGATACGTTGGGTTTTTATTCTGTATTTCCAATTTCTCATTAAAAAAAAAAAAAAAGATGAAAAGATGGGGGGGGTAGATTTCCTGCTTCCCTGCCCTCTACATTCACCATCTGCCTTCAATTTTCCTGGAAGGTTATAAAGAAACTATACAATTATTTCATCAAACAGTGGTGTCTGGACTGGACAACTTTTAATTCACTCTGTAATTTCCCATTCAGTGCCTAGCTAGAAAACCCTCTTCCTTCTTGAAATATTTTACTCACCTGTGACAATAGAAGCCACTGGTATGAATGGATTCTCTTCCATGGAACTACAATCAAGGAATTTCAGACTAAAGAGCAAAATCTCCGTGTCCTTCCAGATATTCTACAAAATGAAAAGTCAAACAGAGTTGTATGGAAATAAGTACAGGTCAGCTAGTAAAACCATGCTCTCAGCATTTGTTGCTTTTAACACAGAATATTAAATATCTAGAAGACTGAGCATCAGAGGTAAAGTTCTTCAGAGCTAAATTCATAAATCAAAGTAAGCATTAAATACCACCAACTATTTTTCTCTGACCCCAAAAAAGCCCCATGCAGATCAAAGCATAAACCCCAGAAACTTGGTGTTTGACTTTTCATTGAGAAGGCATAGGGAAGCACGTTTTTTCAGAAAGCTTACTTGTTAAGAATCAGTTGCCATAATTGTTTGACCCACTTCAGATTTTTGGAGTAATTACACCACGCTGGGACCTTAAAGAGAACAAGTCTACTGGGTGGCTCCTTCTGCCACTCAGTTGCTGGGGGACTTGTCTTACACATTTTAAGAAGGCAATTCAGTACCAGAGGTTTTAATATCAGTACTAGCCTATAACATCACTGACTTCGTCACTGCCACGTGATGCAAACCTTTTGCAAACTTGTCCTCATTAACACGCCTCTGCTAACAAGCAGTTGAAACGTTTGGTAGTGCAGTTGCAGAACCAACCCTAGAATATAATAGTATCTTCTTATATAAGGCTACCAGCCTAACAGCTTATCAAACGCTTAGGATGTGAGACAGAGCAATTCTCAGTCTTGGACAAAAGAATTATGCCATTCCAGTTACTCCGTGCATCAGTGAGCACTGACCTAGTCGATCATTTCCCGTACTTTCAGACACCTGTTTTTAAGTCGGAGTAACAGCGAGCAGTATGCAGCTGTTTCCTAACATAGTTGTCATCCGAGCTCTCACAGCAAATCAGCACTGTTTAGAAACGCATCAAGGAACACGGAGTTCCCCTTCTATTTATGGTCTGTTTTCCACCTCTGCAATTCTATCGCAATCTTCAGCATTTTTTAAATCTTTAAGGATTTTCCAAAGATGATATGCAGAGAGTTTCCACTTCTTGCTCTTCATTTGTGGCCTGGCAATTTCCCTATTTATAGGGAATAACTATCCTGCTGTTGATACACAGGAGAGACAGTTAACCAAGAGCCTTGCACACTCCTTTCTGGCTGCTCTTCCCTTTGCTACATGACCCTGAGCAGGGCACACAGTCTCTGTGCTCATCTCTGCAGAAGCATCGATCACACAGGCCTAGGCTCTGGAGGATTGGAGATAGCAAACTATGAATTACTTTGAATTCATAGTGTGAGAATTGCTATAACAGACCTTAATTGCAAAGTAAGTTGTTATAGATGATTTCTGAAGTTCAATAGAATTATAAGGGCAATGATGGATTTGCCCCATCTGCTCTGCTCCTAATATTTCATCTTAGGAATATATTGATCTACTCTACTCCTTTGGGAGCACTTGAAATGGAACATTTAGATGTGTGCATCTTTAACATACATAGTGTACTGAAGTACATTCCTTTTTATGGAAAACCTCAATAAAGTAATTTAAAAATATTAAAGACATGATCTTGCCTTCAGCTAGATGGGTGCAAACCCCAGAAGTATTTTGAGCTGTATAAGCTGAAAGCAAAGGGGAACTTCATCAGTCTAAAGCAATACAGAAATCCAGGAAATGCAATGTTCATTTTAACATTGTACATAAAGTTACCTGGAATTCACCCAACTTCATGTAGAAATCCGTTTCATTTCCACAGTTGTAATGGAGATCGAGAGACAGAAAGTCTAATGAATCCTGGAAACAGCAAAATAAAAAAATAATCCTGGAGAAAAAAGTATTTTTTGCAGGTATTATGTTAAAAATACATAAAACAGCTGACATGGTTGATACAGATAAGTTATTTGAATAAGAAATCATACAGCTACAAGGGAAGCCTTATAGCGCGTATGAACTGGATACTGTGTGGGAAGATTTTTCTTAGCATCTCTTTCCAAACAACAATGCAAAATCTTAGAAGCATTAGAGTTGAAGCAAATTGTAAAGTACTTTATGCATTTAATATTCACCATCTACAACTGCACCTTAAATTAGTAAGACTGAAGGAGTCAATGATTAATCAGGTAGGGAAACCTTTGCCACTAACAGTGTGGTTCGGGGAGGCCCTATCAATAAACTTTTGGGGAAAGTCCACTTCAGAAATCTTTGGTCATCCCAAATCACAAGTGTTATCCCATTAGAGTCAGCAAGGTTCAATAGCATAGGTGGTATTCTTTTATTAAACCAGCTGGTGAAGTTGGAAAAAAAACAGGTAAGCGATCAGTAACGTTTTCCGTGTAAAATTTTTTTCTAGTGTAATGAACTCGCTAATAAAAGATCTTTCCCCTCCTTACAAACCATGCCTTGCTTATGTCCTTAAAATATCATGTCTGCAACATGACTTACTAAATTTTAAAAGACTGTGAATGCAAGTCCAAAACCTGCACTGCCATTTGTGCACTGCATCCCACCCCAGCAGCCTCTAGATGAACAAACTAATAACGGGCGGTTTGGTCTTTATGGAAAGGATGTTGTCATCTTTGTAGAGATTAGATTCTCCTCGTGCTGTGCTGTCCCTGTATGCCTAGACCACTTAAAGCTCAGGAAGTGCTTTAATAGAACAGATTAAGTGGATTTTTAAAAATAATGGTTATTTAAAATATTTCTTTTATTTTGTGGTGCATTTAATTGACTTGCACAGAAGATAAAAGTGGATACATCTTTTGCAGACACCTTGTCACATAAGCATATATATTGCTACAGTTGCCAATTGTGAGAGTAAATATGTCTCCTTATACTTTAACCAGTACTTACCAGCCAAAAAAGGATGATTTTTAAAATCAGTGAGCTTCACAAGATCAAACTAATCAAATAAATAAAACTGACCAATTGATAAATTTTATTTAACTTGCAATAGCTCGCTTGATCCTGTACATAAAAATGTTAACATATTCAAACTATTTCATTTTGGAAGTCATTTCTATTAAGGTGTTACCTGAAGACAAAATGACAGCAGCTCTGATGAAGTGCTATCCAAGACGTGATCCATTCCTAAAGCAATGGACAGTTTTCCATCTTGGAAGAAAGAGACAGCCGATCAGTGTATTAAGAAGGGCAAAGGAAAGTTAACAGTTTACTGCAGTTATTTTAAAAAGAGCTGGAAATTTTTGAAGATGTGGATCATCAGAGACAGGGCCCCCGAGCAGCTCATCAGAGAATACCCACTGTGATTTGAAAGGGGGAGTCGAAGAAGGTAGAAGTCCAATGGCAAAGTTCAAGGAGTTGTTGTTCAAGGAATTTGTCAGTAAATCTTAAGACGTTTATGAGCAGTAACTGTAATGCTGTGGCTTGCAAGAAGGAGGATCTGAATGCAACTATCCAGTGGGTTCTCTTCCACTCTATGCTTATAAGCAAGATCTTTAATATTCCTGACTCCAGTGGTTCTTCTATAGTAGTTTATTTTTTTTAAGTTAATTCTGAGCCAGATGATTTTTAAGAAAAGCACACAAAACTGCAAAATCTTACATATTTCTCCTCAAGTGGTCTGACTACCATTTCAAGTAAAATGTAGTTACCAGTAAATTATAAAAAATTATCAAAATAACAAATTTGAAGGAGTCTGCTACTCAAATATTTCTATGCAACTCTGAGACCAGAGACAGCACACAGAGACCACGTGTAGCAGCTGCCATTTAATCCTACCACAAACTGTTTGTGAAAAGGTCATAGAGACAAATCCCTCCCCGGTTCTCTTTACCTGCCGGCGAGTATTTCTCGTGGTAGACTCGATACGCTCTCTCGTGAGCGTCAGCCAGGGCCCGCGCCCGCTCCCGGCGGTCGCCGTAAGGCAGGCTCTCGAGCACCTCCGGCAGGTCGCTGAAGGTGAGCCACACGTCCACCAGGGCCCCAAAAGAGCGGAAGCTGAACTCGGCATATTCCACAAACAGGTCAGCAAAGGCACTGGATGCCCCGCGCCCGGCCCGAGCGGCCACGGCGCTGGGCACCCGCTGCCGATGCAGAACTACCGCCGGCCGCAGGCTCGCCGCAGCCAGCGTCTCGAGCAGCTCCCGGTACCGCTGCACTTGGGCTTCGTCCGGCTTCCCGGCGTCCCCCTCCGGCAGGAGGCATGCCCACGGCAGGAAGACCTTGTAGTGCGTCACCCCGGCTCCACGAAGGTGGGAGAGGCGCAGGGGCAGCTCGGAAGCCGCCGGATCTTGTTGGCACAGGTGCTCATGGGCTTCGCTCCCACCAGGGTCCTGAGCTTCTTTGGGTAGGACTTGGTTCTGCAGATGCAAACTATTTCCTAGCTCGCTGGGTAGCGGTCCAGCAATGGCAATAAAATTCTGAACTAAATCTCCGTCTATCCCAAAGCTGGGAGAGGCTAACAGGAGAAAAGAGAAGACTGTCTTACAGACCAGCTCCATCTCTGGACCTGCTTCAGAATTATTTCATATTATTTATACTACAGCAGAAATAATATTTAACTGAAATTATCTATTGTGCAGATAAATGTTCCCAGAACTAGCTGGCACTAGAATGATAATGTATCAGGACTTTCAACAGACAGATAAAGCAAACAAACAGACTGATGCAAAAAAACCACCATCAAACAATTAGTCGGAGAAAGGTCACGTGGAAACACTGGATTAATATTTTCTGAGATGCTCAGGTTCCCCTTTACGCTTGAACATAAATGGACATTTGGTAATACTGCCTGCATTTCAGAGGAAGGTAAAACAAAAAGCAGGCAATGCTTTTCATCTCCTCCTCTTGCCCTTTTTTGCCTTAAGAAGAATCCCAGCACGCAAAGAAATGACAGGAGCGGCGTTACTCGCATCGGCAGGGCTGGGCGCCTCCACGGCTCAGGGCGGGCAGCCCAGGAAGGAGGTGTGCTCGTGCTACGATGCTGGGGCGCATAAAGGAAACACGTGATGTGGCACCTTGCCTGTTTGGAAGGAAGAGCGGTTGTTATGTGAATTCAGGCACCAGCAACAACGCACGTGTTCTGCGGAGCCATCCCCAGACTCGATAACATCAGGGAGGTTCGACGATATAGTTTATTGCTTTCCAAAGTACTCCTTCCTCTGGCCTTGAGGACGCGTGCTCTCTCAAGTAGAGCGATACGCACAGATCACCCGCTCAGTGCGCACAGGGCACCCGAACCGCTGCAAGGAGGAGAAAACCCGACCTCGCTACATTCAGATACGGCAGAACTGGAGAGCTGAGAGCATCTGCTGAACCTGCTCTCCGCGCGGCCTCAGTACGCAACATATTTAAACCAACTATTTCCTTTAACAACCAGTTCTTGTCTGAAACAGCTGGAAGCAGCTAGTTAGTTTACTGCTCTGTCAGACAACATCATCTTTATTATTTATGTTGCAGTAGAAACTGTCACAGAACACTTGCTCTTTTCCAAGATAGCCAACATTCTGCTTAAGCAGGGATTGTCATTTGCGCACTTTAACCCCATTTGATTCCAAGAAGCGTTTTTTTTTTTTTTTTTAAAGGAAGCCTTAAAAAAATCTTGCTGAAATATTGTGCTTGCTGTTCTGAACACCTAGCTAAGAACTCATTTTTTTTCTGATGGATGTAGCAAGTGCTTAAATAGGAAACATACAGCACCACCTGCAGCTTATTTTTCAGTAGAGCAGTGTTCACTGCAGAAAGAACACCCTTCCTACCCAGTGAAGCATATAGTACTGGTGGGAAAGAGGAAGCAGAGAAATTATTTGCATATTATTAATTTTATATTAAATATTATTATTTTTTCCATGTGAAAAATGTTTGTTAGCAAAGATTGAGGGGGCAGAGGCCCACACATAATGAAGTACAAACATCTTCCTGTCCTTATTTTGAAAGCAAATTATAAGCAATCTAGAATAAAACTGTTGTTGCAGATGGATGGTAATTTTTAATGAGATATAGTGCTTGCCAAGACATAGTTTATGAAAGAAATTAGTAGAGAGAAGCTACTGCAGCTGCAAGTTAGTGCCCAGTGATACAGTAGTGCTGGTGACAAGTATTTGTATTTATGGAATGGGAAAAAAACATAATAGCTGTCTTTCACAATACTCTTAGTCAGACTAAGGCCTATTTAGGCTGTAATGTTGGATTCCCCTTACAGACAATGGAGAGAAGTAGGAACCCAAAGCAGGTGTTCTGCATTGCCCTCTAGAAGAGCCTACCTCTCTTTATCAAATTCATAAGGAATCTAAGCTCCCAATCAGAAACCTAAAAGAAGACAGTATCATTACCCCCCTGGGCCTCCATTTCATGTTATTTTTGCTGGGCACAGCAGGATTCTTTGTTTATTTATTTTTGTAAGGTCTTACTCTGCAGGAAAGAAAGATATGTGTATTTGTATTAAAGGCATCAGTTAGAGCTCCACAGCTAAAGTATGGAGCTTTTGCACTAAAAAATAGACATTTGCATTTAAAAACACTGTTTTCAGACAGAGATTTAGGAAACCTGTCAGTAATAAAGTTTGGTGCTCCAGGAGATGGAAATATTTATGAAACAGGCTATTGAAAGCATAGGAACAGGTTGCCCAGAAAAGCGTTGGAATCTTCCTCACTGGAACCATTCAAGGCTCAGCTGGACCGGGTGCCGGATAACCTAACCTAAGGCTCTGCTGTCAACAAGAACTGGGACAAGAAGACCTCCAGAGGTGTGCTCCAACCTAGATTTTTTTATGATTTTTGTTTGGAAAGCATCACTTTTCTTTCCTCTCCTTTGGAATTAGCAGCTAAATTACCACGTTGCAAAACAAAATGTTCATGCAGCTTTAGAGTACAAAACCATTCCTACATCTTCAACATTTGATCTCTACCTTGCACACATACACGCCTTTCCCAAAA
This sequence comes from Apteryx mantelli, assembly GCF_036417845.1. NCBI lineage: Eukaryota > Metazoa > Chordata > Aves > Apterygiformes > Apterygidae > Apteryx > Apteryx mantelli. The sequence goes on from NC_089983.1 coordinate 43,537,516, forward strand.
TTGACATGTCTTTCCCCAAACTGGCACTGAGTTGCAGGGAGTTCTTACCGGTCACTATTGGGTCCCAGTAACCACAAAAGACTAACCTGATTCCTTGATTTCCTGCTATGCTGTACAAATCATTCCCAATTTTATCTCCTCAGTCTCCAAGAAGCCTTTTAAAGCTCACAAGAAGCTGGATCTGACAGATCTGACAAGAGAAAGAGTAGTAGAAAATAACTTGCAAATATTATTTAACTAGACAACGATATAGCATCTATATGCTTTAATTAATGCTTGCAAACTGAGGAGGCCAATTTACTCACTAATTGAAATTAGTTCAGGTTCATGGGCTTAATCTATTAAAGTAAATCGGCATTCAGTTCAGTTAGATTGAGTTCAAACTGCAATAAAAATTACTTACACTTGTAAATGAAAACCAAAAATCAATTACTAACCAAATGCAAATCAATGAAAGGAATTCCAAACAACATATGCAAGGATCACCTTAAGTGCAGCGGAAAAAAACTTCTGATGAAGCATTCTCAAAGATGCAATCCAGTCCTAAGGCCACAAACAGTTCTCCATGGGAAGGACAGACTGTTAACTGGACACGCGGAGAGAAGGAAGTACATCATTCCCAGCCTTACCAACACAGCTGTCTAAAAAGATGCAGGGCGTTGTGCTGGAAAAGGGAACAAAGCGTTAATTCCAAGGGGTATATAGGAAATTACATGTTAATAAAAAAAGAAAAGTACCTCCTCCTACCTAGTAAGCGCATTAGGGGAAGTACGGCGTTCCCTTGCAATGACAGCATTATTCTGAAATACTACTAGTGTTCAGATCGGAGCTGGTTATTACCTAATGCATCTTGCTTTGAAACAGAGATAAATGAGGCAATGATCACAAACACAGCTCGAACTCTTCTGTATCAGCTCACGTTTTGTTTTCATTTGGTATCAAATTAAACAATTAATAAATTCCCAGGGCTTTAAGGTATGAGGTATGGCTTTACAATAACACTCGAAAGGCCCTCGATGCCGACTGTAACTTTTAGTGTGCTAAAAGGAACAGAAAAGGAGAAAAGCCCAATTAAAACATGATCCCTGATAAATTTGGCTAAAGCTCTTATGGTCTAGTTAAAAAAGTTAGTTTCCAAATAAGTTAGGCTGGTCATTATTTTAGACTGCATAAAATTCAGATAGACTGGAAATTGAGGTATTTACGCAGGCATTTTTTCCTGTGCTGGCCAAATACAAATGTAAACTCTTCCCCCCAGTAAATGATAACTTAACCCCTTCACAAACTGTTTGTGAAAAGGTCATAGAGACAAATCCCTCCCCGGTTCTCTTTACCTGCCGGTGAGTATTTCTCGTGGTAGACTCGATACGCTCTCTCGTGAGCGCCAGCCAGGGCCCGCGCCCGCTCCCGGCGGTCGCCGTAAGGCAGGCTCTCGAGCACCTCCGGCAGGTCGCTGAAGGTGAGCCACACGTCCACCAGGGCCCCAAAAGAGCGGAAGCTGAACTCGGCATATTCCACAAACAGGTCAGCAAAGGCGCTGCTCTCCCCGCGCCCGGCCCGAGCGGCCACGGCGCCGGGCACCCGCTGCCGATGCAGAACTACCGCCGGCCGCAGGCTCGCCGCAGCCAGCGTCTCGAGCAGCTCCCGGTACCGCTGCACTTGGGCTTCGTCCGGCTTCCCGGCGTCCCCCTCCGGCAGGAGGCATGCCCACGGCAGGAAGACCTTGTAGTGCGTCACCCCGGCTCCGCGAAGGTGGGAGAGGCGCAGGGGCAGCTCGGAAGCCGCCGGATCTTGTTGGCACAGGTGCTCATGGGCTTCGCTCCCACCAGGGTCCTGAGCTTCTTTGGGTAGGACTTGGTTCTGCAGATGCAAACTATTTCCTAGCTCGCTGGGTAGCGGTCCAGCAATGGCAATAAAATTCTGAACTAATCCTCTGTCTATCCCAAAGCTGGGAGAGGCTAACAGGAGAAAAGAGAAGACTGTCTTACAGACCAGCTCCATCTCTGGACCTGCTTCAGAAACAGTTATTTTATACTATTTATACTTAACATAAATAGTTTTGGTACATTTCATGTGCTTAAAAATGTTTCTTAGGTGCTGGCATCAGGTTGATAAGACAAATAATCTAATAAGAATTAGAGTAACTGAATGTTTAATAATCACATAGCATAACAGCACATAACTGAGACCAACAGAAATTTAAAGAAAATATTTTCTTCTAGAAAAGTCTAAGAACTAGTTTGCAAATATACTCAAAAAGTCCCCTCACAAATCACGCCACCTTTCAATCCTTTTACAAGTCAAGGCATTCACCAAAGATAGGTTGGTTTTGCCCTCCTGGCTTAAAACTTTGCTTTGGCCATTTTGAATGTTCTATTTCAAAAGTGCAACAGGTGCATATACCAAAAGTCCATCTAAAAACAGAGCGAAGCAATCAGATTTTGTCATTATCCCTTAGCCGAAGTTTAAAAGCCTTCCTAAAAACAGCATCTGTCATCCAGAAGATTAAATATTTCATAAAACACTATGTATTTAGATCATTAATTTTTCAGCATTAAAGCACAGGCAGGGAAAACAGCAACCCCACATACTACTGACAACAAAGCCACCCCCAGACATCTGCAGACATTGAATGATCTTTTATTTATATTCATAAGAAAAACAGTGAAAACCTATAGCATAAAATGTTTACTAAATACAATAGAAGAATAATGCAGAATTCCTCTCATTTAAAACAAAAGCATCTACATAGCTTGATGCAGAAAAGAGTTATTGAATGACTCTCCTCTGCATCTGGACGACTGCAGTGAAACCCAGAATGAGTAACAAAACTAATACATTAATGTGTCATTTGCTTAAAAACATTCCAAGTACGTTCAGCATATATGATCAGTCATATATTACTAACCGCGTATTGGTCCATTCGACAGTAAAGCGTTCATATAAATTTAAGATGTTAGCTATAGGGCAACTATTGCAAGAATTCAGAGAGAATGCATTTTCCAACACATAACTAGTCCGTTCCATAATCCAGTTCTCAGCCTTAGTCTTCCAGCAGATAGTTAGGGTTGACAACCAGGTATGGGTCTTCATCGAAAGTCTCCTCTTCTCTGGAGCCTCTCAGGCCCGACTGGGACAGTTCTATAAGAATGTGGTCCTGCAACAGACAAAAATCTATTCAGACAAGAACAAAAAAAGACTGTACTTTTTGAAAGCCGTCTGATTTTTATACTGGTAACACCTCCTACTGATGAATTATTTAACCCTTTTAACTGTGAGCTCCCTTTTTAATAAGTTTCTAATCTTAGTAATTAACTTCAGTGGAAATCTCTTATACATTGTATACTTTCTGGGAACATCTCAGTCTAGCTGTTCTGCACCCTTAAAATTAAAAATATCTTGCCCATTTTATATTTTGATATTTTTTCCTCCAAACAGCCCTAGTACTCCCATGCTTTGAATACAAAATCTGAAATCCATAACTTCTGTGCATGTAAACACTTTGATCCTGGAAAATAATCATTTTTACCTCAGAGAAGTGTTTTAAGCAAGGCACAATAAATAAGTAAAGCTTAAAGCTAACCACCGAATTTGTTTTTGTGTGCATTTCTGTGTCCTAATGTATAACTAATACTACAGAAGCACAGGAAAATTACCACTTACACTTCTGTAGGGACAAAATACGGCACTCTGAACTTTTATCCATACACATTTGCCTCTAACTTATTTCAGTGTTTCCTCTGTAACTATTTTTAACAGAGATTTAAACAAAAAGCATTTAGACTGCATCGGCCAGTGATACGGAAGCACAAAACATATTTCTCAAATTAGGAATATACTGTATTAAAAATGAATCATAAGTTAAAATCCCCTTTCAGTATCCACACATCTCTGTACATACATAATGTGTAAGTCGATGAATGACTCTCTCTATGATCTTCTTTTTGTTTATAAGCTCTTCTTCAGACTCTATTTCAGATTCAATTTCCTTTAGATACCAATTAATAAGTTCACTCTTCTTTAATGATGAATCGTCCTCTTCTGCAAATAAGATTAAAAAAAAAGGAAATCTAATGATAATGCCAATCCACACAATTTGCATAAACACAGCAGCATAATATACCAATCAAACTGTTAGAGAAAAGGACGTCTATTTTAACATTTACACTGCTGGAAAGAGAAACACACAACAGCCTGTCAGATTTTCTTCTTTTTCTTAAATCAGCATGTTTTGTATGGAAGGCTATTGTACCATAGTTTTATTGGAGATTAAATATTTAGATTTAGAATTGAGGCTTTTGATTTCAAGCATTTATGTGGCTCACAAACTAAATGAGCAGCTCAGCGAATACCTTCAAGAAGCAGCAGTTGTAAGGACTTGTACAACTTTCCTCTAAGTAAAGGCAAAAGAAAATCAGTATCACACAAAACTGAAGAAATCATCCTTCTACAACTCCTCAGTATTTTGAATAGATACTGGAGTTTCCACAGCCATCCAAGAACTTTGTAGTATTGTTACATGCTGTCAGACAGCTGCTACGTTTCACCACAGCGTAGCCTCGTCGCAGCTGGAATATTTCATCTGCCCCGGAGAGGACGCAGCCATCTAACACGCAGTACACACTGGCTCAGTGTAGACTTTGGGCTGCGGTTGCCGGCATTCTTGCCACAATGTTTTCGTTGCTGCTGACCATTTTAGCTACGTTAAACGAGCATATGCTGCAAACCCCTTTTCCTTGCTCTGCAGACATACTCCTTGGCTTGCTGGTCTATGACAAATGACTAAGATGCCAGAGCTAGAAAGTCCATGAAGCCGTATTCATACCAGCAGTTGTCGTACATCCACATGTGCACAGGGTCACACAGGACCTAACAAGCCTGGTGTCTCAGCAGGAGCAAAAGTCTGAAGTGTAGTAGCATGAAATGCAGTAACACTGGCTTCCTGAACTGCTGCTGCTGCTATCTGTGCTGAATCTCGGCACAGTGGGATTAGTTCACTCAGAGCAGGAAGCGTGTGAACCCCTGCAGAGGTTAAGGTTGCTCTGTTAGCAAGTCTCAAGTATTTCAGGGTACGAAAAAGCAGAGACTCTACTTGCACAGGGATGTTTACCAAGTTTCACTGAAAACTGCACAGGAAGAAGTGGCAACCCCTGTGCAAAGAGCCACAATAACAGCCTTCTATACTAACTTTTTAAAACACAAGCCATGTACAAGCCATTTTTCTCTAAAGTGACTGGAAGACTAAAAGTTTTTTCACAGCTAAAGAAACTCCCTCGTTAGTTTTAGGTGAATCTGATTTAGAAAAGAGCTGATCCACACATGGTGACACAGCTCACAGTGTGTCATCTTTTTAATAAACACATTCTTACCTTCCTCTGCTTTCCTGAGGTGCAGCACAAGGAGATTAGAAATCCGTCGATACTCAGAGAAACCCAGTCTAAGAGAAGCTTTGGGTGCAGCATCCTTGCTCACGTCCTCAGGTTGGCCATTGATCCCATTCACAAGACCGTTGACCCCAGCTGGAGCTTCTGCCTCACCTGTTTGAACACATGCCCAGGTTTAACTTTGCAATGTCTCTTAACTGTCTAAAACTCTCTGCAAGTCACAGGAACATCTTGCATTGACCAAAGTGAATGGAGCCCACAAGGAGGCTGAAAGAGAGTTAAGAAGAGGAGTAAAGATCCTAGACCCTTACTCCAGTCATTAGTGGTTAGAGAGATACAGAGAGAGGAGCAATAGGTGAGAAATAAAGAGAAGTATATACTCAAACAATGTAAGCTATAAAGGGCTGGAAGTCCTCTTCCCCTTTCAAAAGCTCTCTGCAAGTGATTTACCATTGGCTCCATCTTGGTCCTCTTGATCCTCCACTTGCTGTTCATCGTCTTGGTCTAAATTGATGTCAGGAGTCTCAACTCTAATGATAGATTTATTTAAAAGCCTGAAAGCTTCCTTCACGTGTTTTGGATGAACCTGGGAAAGATTTGAAAAAATATGTATTAAATATGCATGGTGGCTGTTCTAGTATTAAAGGTTTGTTTCCCCAATAGCTTCGGAAACTCACCCCAGAGTCTGGCAAGCTGGCTTTCTATCCATCTCACCCAATTAACCATAAGCTGTAAAGTCTTTGCAAGCCAAATTATATCCTGCTACAGGTGTGACTCTGAGTTCACATAAGATTATGGAGGAAGCAGCCTGATGAACCTTTCAGGCCTTAACTATCATGTGGACAATATTTTTGCTTAAGCGAGACCACCTTGAAGAAAGATCAGTGGGGTAAGAGACATGGAAAGGAATGGATCTGAGTAGAAACAATATGAAAAAGTGTTTACAATTAATGAGAGCCTCTTCTGGATTTGAAAAGAAAAAAAAATGGAAAGGTCTTCTCTAATTGAGCCATAAGCCAAAAGCTGTCTGTTTCTTTATAAGCTAAACTTAACTAAAATGAACCCAGCGGGTGTCCTTCTCACGTAACCAGTGAGCAGTTTACTACCACTGCAGTGTCATTTGCAACCCCTAACTAACATTCAAAAAAACCTGCTGTGTCTTAAAGCAGCGAGAAGGTGGATAATGGTTGAACATTTTATAGCCATAACACAAAATATATCTCAATATTGGCTGATGTGAGGAGGAGCTCAGATCACAAATACGTGCTTGACTATCCCTCTGCATTGTCTCAGGGAGGTTCAGTTGCCTTGATGGACTTCGACTTTTTAGATTACAGAGGAAAAAGAGCTGGGTGAGATTACAAACTATGAGATTAGGAGAGACACTGTCAGCAGCCCTGGCTGCTGTTAATACAGATGATTGTTCCTCCTGTCTGATACAATTTGACTGGCTGAGAGTGCTGACACATCTATCATGCAAAAAGATGAATGTCTGCAGTTTAGACCAACCGACCTCAGTTTTTACAAGACACACCTTAAAAGCAGTATTTCTGGCATACAAATTCAGACCGAATATGATTGGTTTCACAAGTGAAAACATCCAAGCTCTCCTGCTCACCCACAGGATTTAAATATACACAATATCGCAGTCAAATAGCAAAGCCAGAACTCCCACAGCGTTAATATAGACTCGATACCTCATCGCAGCAGTGCATACGGGCCATAGCTTCAGACAGCCGGATCATGCTCTCCAACTGTCGCACTGTGATTCTCCAGGATGACTTTGTCACTCCGGAGCCATCACGCTGACGTAGTCGTTTATACTGCTCCACTATAAAGTCCTCCGATTCCTTAGATATCTGTTTGACATAAGACAGTATAACAGCTTGCCATGTTAAAAATATTAAGTTCATGCTTCTCCCGTTAGATCAGTGGTTCCCAGACTTTTCTATACTAGCTACCATTTTTAGTGTCCTCTCCCACATACATATTAGTTATATTGTAATAATGATTACAATAACAGTGACATTATAATAAATATAACAACATTAACATTAATTATTCTACAAAAGTTTTGATCACCTGAATTTTCTGTTCCACCCACTTGCTTCCAGGCACAATTCACTGCCAGTCTCTACTAGACTGTTCTATGCTTATTCACCCTCCATTCATTTCAAACACACACACAAGCACACGCACTCGACGTACACCGACTACCGCCTTCCGTACACGCTTTGCAGCCCCAGTCTATCTGCACACACACAGATCCAACTGGCAAAACCCACTCACCACCACATGGAAATGAAATGGGAGTTTGCAAAGCTCTTGTGAAGTAGTATACTCTACTTTCCAGAATGAAAATCAGATGAGGCCATATACTGACTAGCCCTGCCAGCCTCTGTTCTCTCCCCAGAGCTGGGGAGACATGGAATTATTCTAGGGATTCCTTTGGCCTTCTCTGAGACACAAACTGCTCTGTGTAAGGGAGGATGTCCTCTCTCCTAGCATTTGAGAAGCACTACATTAGAAGAACTTCTGAAAGATCTGACACAGCCCATGCAAGCTGCAATTTGGACAGACCACAAAAATCTGTACTTAGAGCAGTTTCCCATATTCTGTATTTTATCACAAAGAAAGTAGAGAAATACTGAGGAACAATATCCTTTTAAAATAAAGACAAACCAACTGTTTGATTAAGCAATAAGTCAATAAAATACAAAAATCTCTGTGGCAGCTACGTTAAATACTCCACGCCCTTGAGATAAGGGAGAGCTACAAAACCACCTATCAGTTGCTCTAGACAGAGGTTAAAAACTGCCACTGAAGCAATTAAGATCCCTAATTATAAAATAATCTCAGCTGGGCTGGCTGAGTCTCCAGAGTTCAAAAGAATACATGGCTCCAAAATATACTATGTTTCTAGATAATAACTGAGATTACTGCTGCATTTTAGGGAGAAAACTACACTAAGTGTCTTTCCATTTGCCTAAAGAAAGCAAGCTGCAGAATGACTATTCCTTTGGACCTTTCCATACAGTATACTGTACTAATAGATGACAAAACAGAATTACCTTTGGTTTAAACTGTCTTGCAAACAGCAGATACCTTCTGATATCATCTAACGAATAGACCCGATCAACAGATTCTTCTATTCTGGAATGCAGATCCACTATGCGTCTGGCAATGGCATAATCTGTAACCTGGGATATTATTGCTCTGTTAGATCACTCTCACAACACCAGCCACATATCAAAACAACAGTTATATTCTTCCTTCCCATCCTGCTCCCTTACTTGCCCTCTTCACGGCAGAGCTAGTTTTCCCTGAAGCAAGATTCTCTACCAGAAGACCCAGGAGAAATGTCTTGGAGGGTTTTTAATAAGAGGAAAAATACCAGAGAAAGGATGAAAGGCAGTTTCAACTCTCCTGGGTTACAAGATAGCCAAAGAAGCAGCAGAAAGCAACACTCTGCAGCGTGGGAACCGTTTCCTTCTTTTCAGCCTACTTTGTCTCTTTCAGCAGTCCCTTCTCAATTAGATAATTACTCTCAGCAAAAGAGCAGAGAAGACTACTGAACCAACATTTATCTCTGTTTCTCATGTGTTCCCAAGGCCAACACCACATAGACTGGTGGTAGCAATCTTACCCGTAGTAACTAGCCATTTTTAAAAATGACTAATGGTGTTAAGTTTGCAGGTTAAATCACTACAAAATGAAAGGGCAACATCCTTGTATTCAGCAGGGTATGTCCAAATGTGTACTGCCAGCTCATAGCTTTCTAGACAGAGAAGTACAAGGAGGAGGCTCTCAGGAGATCAATGTCACCTAAAATTGCCCAGTGGAGGCCCACAGAGATGGTCATGGGGCAGGAGCAGGTGATGCATGCAGACAAGCTGAGAGAGCTGGGTCTGTTCAATCAATCAAAGTGCCTAATTGGAGGGTATAGAGGTGATGGACCCACACTGTTCTTGCAAGTACAGATTGACAAGACAAGAAGCAACAGATGTAAACTGGACCACAAGAAATTCTGATCAGCTATACTTTTTTTTTTTTTTTTTTTTTTTAATCCAAACATATGAGAATTGTCAAACATTGGAGCAGGGGCCTAGAGAGGTGGCAAAATCTCCATCCTTGGAGATAATCAAAACTCACCAGGTCAAGGCCCTGCCAACCTGTTCTTAGTGGTCTACTTTAAGCTTGGGATTGGACTAGAGACCTCCAGAAATGCCTTCTGATGCAAATTATTCTATGATTCCTTAAAATTACCTCATTACATTCATCCACAAGAATGAAGAAGAGATCAAACCGAGACATGATGGGAGCTGACAGGTTTATATTCTGTTTCAGTGACTTGGATCTGTCATAGCGCCCGCCAACTGGGTTTGCTGCAGCCAAAATGGAGGTCCTGGCATTCAGGGTAGCCTGACAATGGAGGGGGGGGGAAAAAAACAAAACAAAACAAGAAAACGTGACCACTTGCTAAAGGAACCAACTCACTGCAATTCCAGTGGGTCAGCATAGCACTAGTAGGCTATCCTGTAACGTCTTCACAACGCTACCCATCTTTTATATAGGGATACAATAGTATTAGAGCAACAGCTCCTTAGAAGAGCCAAAACTCTTCTCACCAGTGCTTTCTAACCATCTCTCTGCCCTAATCCATAGTTTGAGTGATTCAATATTTTAACACTGTTACGCTTCTGTCTACAATGCTGAAGCTAGCACTTAAAATTGCTTTCTACAACACACTCAGTGTTTTTACAGCGCATGTATACAATTTACTTCTACAAACAAATTCAAGTCTACGTCCTCTTTTGGCGATGCTTCAGGGTTAGACTTTTCCCATCTTGGTTCCCACTTTCTGTTTCCTACCCACTACTATCTCTTTCTTCCTTTCAGCAAAATTTTTAATTCTTTCTGGGTAAGTGGCACAAAAACTGAGCAGGTAAGTGATATCTCTGCTGTTACAGTCAGGCAGCTACTGAGCTGAAAAGGAAATATGATAGAGGATGACACTGGGTGAGTACGTGGAACAAACACTTAGGCGATCAGGCAGACTGGATGACCAGAGGAATAGTGCAAGCTACCTTTACTCCTGCTTTAGTAATGGATATAGTCTGCTGCTCCATTGCTTCGTGAATGGCTACTTGATCCCGCATGTCCATTTTGTCAAATTCATCAATGCAACAAACCCCCTACAGCAGAAGAATTAAAAATAACACGTTACCCCAATTTAATCACTTTTGGAGAAAAAGCATCTTAAAGACAATTTGGGGATTTTTGTCATTAATCAAAATCGTTCCACAGATGCAGGAACTCCCTAGTTACTGGACTTACATTATCCGCCAACATCAGTGCTCCGGCTTCGATAACAAACTCATGAGATTCTTCATCTTTTACAACAGCTGCTGTTAGACCAGCAGCGCTGGAGGCTTTTCCGCTGGTGTACACAGCACGAGGACTGAACTCTTCCACGTGCCTATGGAGAGAAGTAACAGTGAGGAACTGGGTTACGTGAACTTAATTTTTTTTTTTTTTAAACCTGCAGAAAGAAGACAGCTTTAACACAGCACTGCTTTCAACCTCTAAAGCCATTTCTTCCTCAGAAAGCACAGACTTACAATTAACATTTAGGTAGGCCCTCCCATCGATATTGATGTGTAAGCATGCCCTTGGGAATAATAACTATCTAATCGCGGGCTGTCACAGGTCTGTTATTCACCCTTGGCTACAGTGCCAGAAAAAAATAATCCAGACCTCCTCCTACAAGATTTCTGCTGAATTCACAGGCTGACAGAGCTCCTCACAGGTCAGGTGAACATCAGCCCAAAGGAACAAACTGCTTCATGGCAGCAAGCAGCTAGACCAGCCTCAGGCAGCCTAATGCAGCCTCTGTGGTGCCCACGCACTTCTGAGATGCCGCATACGCTGTAAGTATCTCATGGAGGAAGATGCAGAGGTGAGTGAACACAGTGTTAGAAATCCTGTGCTTCCTATGCCAACCAACGTATCAAGTCAGTCCTCCAGACCAGCTGTCCCCAAACTAGTCTGCCACAGAAAGTGGTGTACGAGGAATGTAATAAAATGTTAAGCAGTATTTCAAGTAAAAAAGCATGAGACTGAGTAGTCAATAACTATTGTTCAAGGTTAACAGCTGTCCATCAGTCCAAAGCGTTTGGGACCCTCCAATTTAGACTAAGCTAAAAATGAATGAAACAGGAAAATAATCATTAAGATGTGCAATAAACTCTGTAGCTTTAATATTTGATGTCTTTCAAAAAGATCTGAAAATACGTAACTGCCTCAGCAACAACAACAACAAAAATCTTAATTCATTCCTTGCTGTTGCTGCCATAGGGGCTTGTTAAATATGCTTCAGCTCTATTCTAGTAATTCAACCACGTCCAAGCAATTCCTGGAAAGTATTCTTAAATATTTTACTTGCCTTTCCCCTGGTTCAGGTAAAAAAAAGCACAGTAAACACTTATAGCTCTACTCACACTGGACAATATTTAGATATTGAGTTTTAAAGAGATGCTTACTTTAGAAATTGACTCTTGGCTGTACTTGGATCACCAACAACACAAACATTGATGTCCCCACGCAATGAAGTGCCTTCTGAAGTGGTCTTAGGAACTCCTCCAAAAAGCATCAGCAGAACCCCACGTTTCACTTCATCATTACCTGTCCCAGAAAAGATACTCAAAAAAAATCCAAAATTCAGCTCCCCGTTTTTCATATATTAAAAAGAAAAAAAAAAAAAAATCAGCCCAGGAGAATTTTAGAGGATTTGGGAGCATCTGCTCAGAAACCACCTTTTTGCTAAACACCCACTAAAAACTACATTTATGTGCTTGATACAAATTCAAGGAAGAATGACTCAGACGGCAGCCAAATTCCTTAACGCTACAGTAGCTCAGAATATGGACAAAATTCAGCTGGTAGCTTTTCAGATATAACCAAAGTAAGCATGCAAACTACTTCAGAGCCAGAAGCAAGAACTGCAGACAAATGCTTACACATGCATGCATGAGAGTATGCAAATATTTGGAACCCTTAAATCTTTTGAAGGATGCCCATACAAAATAAAGCTTATATCCAACTATCGGTTGTTGTGTTTAGTTGTAGGTGATACAATAGCAAAACCAACCATTTTGACTCGGGCCTTAATGATTGAACACAGGACGTACTCAGGAAATAGGTTCTCCTTTTCTAGCAAAACCAGTGATGGAGGGGATAGTTTGAGACAGCTGGTACAGGGCTACAAAATGGCACTACACGGACATCAGAAAGAAGTGATATTTTCACAAGCGCGATCTCCCCACTCTGGTACAACAGCTGGACTCTTACCGTGGATAGTGGGGAAGAGGCTGGTACACAGATTGTGATAGAGGTTTTTATCTTGGCTCATTTCAAACACTTTTTCCCACTCTTTCACAGACATTTGGTTCTTAATGCTTTCCGCAGTCTGTTCTTCATCTCGGAGCTCTTTTCCACCAAACTAAACAAGGGATATTCAAAATATAAAAGCAATACCAATGAAAAACATGGCCACTACTGAATGTGAACATTGCAGACAAGAGGTTTTACAAATCTGCTGTGTAAGCTGAGTAGGAGGAACACATCCAGAAAGGCTGACCTTAGGCTAAGGAAGTTCATCACCTTAGACCTTTCAAAAAAAAAAAACAAAACCAAAACCAACCAACCAAAAAAAAACCTAGAGAGAGACAATTCCCGGGGTGTGTGTGTGAGGGGAAATCAAAGGAGTAACTTCAGTTTGTGAGAAAACCCTGAGAAAGATGCTCATCCAGATTCAAAGGAGAGCAAAACGGGATGGCTTCCTTTGGCTAAAATTTGCCTTTGTAAGTACTCCTCATTATCTGGAATTACAAGAATGAGAATAGAATGAGGCTGGAAACTTCCATACCAAGGAAATAACAAACACTGTTTTTGTCTTATGTGATCAAGCCACTAGCAGAATTATAGATTAAAATATCATAATGGCCAATAATATCATAACAATATCATTCATCATCATGGCTACCCAGCCATAATCAGTATTATTTTTTATTATTTATTAGGTAGTAGTAACATCTAATGATTTAATATGGTAAAATGGAGGGAACAAGAAGGATGGCTCTCCCCTTGCCCTGTGACAAAATGGAGCATTAGGATTTCCTGGAGGAGGAAGAAATGCTGGAGAAATGGGTAAAGGCTGAATGGAAATAAATGAATTATTTATCTCTTTAGAATAAGTTGATAAAATTGTCTTTACAGCTCACAGCAGTCTTCGCAGGCATGCTATTTGCCAAGAAAAGAACTTGCTGTATAAATCCAATCAGAATATAAAGGGAGTCAAATGCAGAGTAAGGCATTACACCTACAAAATAAAAGTAAAATTATACAGAACAGAAACCATCAACATCTATTTTCTTTCCACACTCACCCGTGGATTTGTTGGAGCGACATAACAAGCTAGGAAGACTAGTTTATATGACAGCTCTCTGACTCCCAGGGCACGAAGTCCTCGGATTCCTTCCGTTTCGTAGCCCTCCGTCCCACTGACGCGGGAGCCCGTTTCTGCGCGCACCCCTGCCAGTAGAACAAGGGTCAGAACGACAGTTCCCCGAACAAGCGGGAGGGACACCCCATCGCAGGTGCAGCAAGCGGTAGGAGCACTAGCTACAGACCTGGCGTTGAGAGCTGAGCCACATCAGGCACAACGATCAGCGACCCCGTGAAGTCACATTTGTCACCAGCCTGAGCTGACTCTACCGCTTCTGCACGCAAGATCACCTCCACGCTGCGAGGAATGCTACCACGCGGCAGCTCGGCCTGCGTCTCCTGAATGCGAACCTGAGGATTAGAGAATATTAAAGCACTCAGTGGATGTCGTTAATTTTGAAACCGCTTTAAAATTGAAGCTGCTAACAAATGCAGTAAGTGGCATTTGCTTGCTGCCATCCATACCAGTCTTATGAAATTCCTCTTAAAATGCCACAAAAACAAAAAAACCCATTACTAATCAGTATCTGGAGAGTCTTGGAAAAACTGTAGGGAATGCTCAGGAGAGCTCAGTTCTGAGGACTGGGAAAAGCACTCTGGACACTTAAACAGTGCAATTAATGTGACAGATACAAAATATTATTGTAAGATGTGATCCACGGAGGATTTGGCAAAATAAAACAATCTGGAAGAGTGAAACACTGAAGATACTAGAGACACCTCTTTTCACACTTGCATAAAATAATTACACACCATGTACCTGCCAGAGGAGACTGACAATGACTTAAATATGTGGGCTCTCTCTGGCTTACTTAGAAAATAAATGTCATGTGATAAAACTGCTCTGATTCTACTCATAACTTCCAGTGTTTAAAAATAAGTCTTCCATAGACAGAAAGAAACTGTTAGCAGAAACTCCCATGCCTTTTCTGAGGCCTTTTCTTGAGGTTGACAGAACCAAAATGAGCTATCGTCAATGTGTAGCAGCGCACACAATATCTTTCAACTCGCACAGAAGAGTCACTACTAGGCCCTCCCCACACCCCCACCACTATACCTTTTGGAAGTCAACAAATCTTGATTTGTTTGTGTCCAGCAGGAATCTCCTTCTATTGGCGCAGACTGGGTTTCTGCAGATGTTCGGTTGCGTGTATTTAAATTGCTGTTCCACATCTTTAATCACTGTCTGACAGTCTAGGCATAGGAAGGTTCCACTTACAAGCTCGGGATGAACTGGGTGGGTACGTACCACCTGTCCACTGATACGCATCAGTGAGCCAATTTTTGCTGAAGTCAATTCTCGAATTCTGTTTAAAACACGAAATTGATAGGGATTAAGTTCTTAGTTGAGTTGGCATTTTTAGGCCCAGTGCAGTGCCCAAGTGCTAAGACACTAGGTAGTTTCGTTCAGTCTGTGAGTAAAGAACAGTTGCAATGTTTTCTCATTTTAAGATTTTACACAAACTTTTATATTAGTTTGAGCTTAAATATTCATCTAAAAGTTCCTTCAGTTGTGCTTCAAGAAGTAACTTACTCTAACTCATTTTTAAAATAGACAAGTTATATTTGTGGAATATGATGACCATAATTATCTGAGGTCCCTTCCCTTCTAGCCCAGTGTCTGTATGATTCACAAATGATAAAGTGTTTCAGAAAATATTCTGCACAAGATTAGGCAATTTCTTCACAATTGTACTGATAAACTGTACATTTCTTGCTACATAGTCAAAACACTTTCAGTATGCTTGAACACCTTTTTCCCCAAACACAAATACACAAGTTTTTGGAATTAATAATCATCTTACTTGTGTCTGGTAGGTAGATCTTGGAATGCAACATAGAAGTCCTTGTTTGAAGGAACATTTCCATGGTCTCTGGCAAAAGTCTTTACTGCTCGGCAGAGATAAGGATAAACTCTGAAACACAGAAAATAAGTTCAAATTTTACAGAAACTATCAAAATGTCTTTTTCACCTTAGCCTGTGTCAAAGGTTTGTACCATCCATTTGCAAGTTCTGTCTTATACTGCCGCACTATGGAAGAACACACAAAAGCTAATTTAAATGTTAAATATGACACTACTGCATAATATTACCATTTGCTTTGTTTTCTGAGGAGGCTCATTTTATGACACTTTTACCCATATACTAAGAGGCAGAGTCTGAAAATCAGCCACTGGCTCAAAAAAATATTTCCAGAGTAAGAAGTGCTAAGGTTTATCCTGTATTTCCATACTGACCATCTACTTACCAGAATAAATGCAGTTGCCTAGTTAACTTATGCTTCTCAAAGAGGCAGAAGTAACAATTATCAGTGCGGTAAGAAATAAGTTTTGATCCAATAAAAAACACGTTTTAAACGACAGGAGTTTTCCCCATAGGGAAAGCAGATGAATATTTGCCAAGACTTCCTGGGCCTGGCATCGCGCTGCTCAGCTCTCAGGCAACCTCCCCGCTTTACCTGTAAAACTCCTCCTGCACGGTGGTGGAGAGCTGCTGATTGAACTGCTCCAAATCCACAAAGCTCACGATCAGCGTGTTCCGCTCCGGCCGGATCAGCTCCTCGGCGTCACGCAGGTATTTGACCTCCCCGTCGCCGTTCTGGAACCTGAGGGCGAACGCGATCGAGGCGGACGGTCACAGCTCTGTGTACGTCGGGCAGCAAGCGAACGCGTCTGAACGCAGCGCGGAAGGGAAGGAAGAGGATACGCCGAGGGGCGCGCGGGAGAGGACGGCGGGCAGGGGCCTGCGCGCCGCCGGACGGCCCTCGCCAAATGGCGGCCCCCCGTGAGGCGCCCGCACCCCGCGGCCCGCGGCCCGCGGCCCGGCCCGGCCCCACTCACTCCTCCAAGAAGTCCTGGAACAGCTTCTGGCACTTCTCCGCCACCTCATCGCGGAGCTGCTGCTGCTGTTGCTGCGCCGCCCCCGCGGCGCCCGCCGCCACCGCCAGGTCCATCGCCGCCGCCGCCGGAGCCCAGACCCCAACTCCCACACGCACCGCGCAGCGGTTCGCGCCACAGCCGGCACCACGTGCTCCGCCGCGCCGCCGCGCCGGCCAATCGGCGGCCGCCGGCACGCAGAGCCCCGCCCGCGCGAGCGCTTTCGCGCCAAACGCGATGGCGTCAGGCCCGGGGGCGGGCCTCGCGCCGCCGCGCGCGGCCGTTGGGGCTCTCCTCGCGACGGCGGGGCGCCTTGTCTGGCACGGTGAATTTCTCCTCCTCCCTCCCCCCTCCCCGGGGGAAAGGTTTAAAGCGGGTGGACTGGGGCCGCGGTTGGGCTTTAGGTTGCCCTCGGGGTGTAACAGGGCTGTGGGCAGCTGGGGGGCTGGGGAGCCGCCCGGCCAGCAGGCGGCGTGGGCGCTAACCCTGGCTGCTCTCGTCAGCACCCCGCTCCCGAAGGAGCGGTTACCCGTGCGCTTGGCTTCCTCTGGCTGGTGTCGTACTTCTTGTAGTTGAAGGCTTAAGTCTCTGATAGAAGAACGTGTCCTATAAGCAAGGAGGAGCCTGCAATGCGTGATTATAGCTACTTTGGGTTTTCCAGCTTGGTGGGCTGGCGTGTGTTAGTCTCATCTTGAATAAATTAGCAGAGTCTTAGGCTGATCTAACTTACACAGTTTACTGGTTTCCTAGAGAAGGAAAAAAGCTAGAATAATTGGGGTTAAAATTCTGCTGGTACATCCAGAGCAGTGGTGAAGAAGCAGGGTGCTGTGGGGATCCCTGCACTGCCTGAGGGTGACATCTCGGGCAGCTGTGCGCCCTTCTCGCTGGCAAAAATAGGCTGCAGTGTTTCGTCAACACCTTCCACCTGGGGAAGACTAGCCTGGTGTGAAGAGAGCCTGCTTTAAACCAGGTGAGAGTCAGGCCTTCGTTCGGAGTTACTTAGCTCCGTTTGTAATGCAGCACCTAACTGTAGGATGGTATAAGGTAACACTGGCCAAGCGATGCCATGGCTGACAGCTGTCGCTGAAGGAGCACTGGTGGCTGATGCTGTTTGCCAGCAGCGGTTATATTAATATCAATAAAGAATTGCTTAGAATTGCTCTGCTACCTGGAAAGATATTAATTTCTCTGCCTACAGTGGATGGCACTTCTGCTGTAATTAAGGCAGCTAAAGACTGATTTTGTTGGGGTTTTTTTTTTTTTGGTTCTGAAATACTTAAAAATGTACCAGCAGCACAAACTTCCTGCAATAGTGTTATTGTATTCAAAGAAAATAAGAAAATACCAGAACTAAATAATTCCTAAAAGATTTGGAGTGAATTCCATTCTTGTTTGTGAGATAGTACTAGCAAAAGTGTGCACAAGAGCAAGTTGATTGTGAGGCTTGTTTATTTTTAATACAAATCATAATTCACCCTAGAATGATCATTTCTGCTGTTCTTCATTATTTTTCTCTACCAAAAAACCCCCAAACAGGAATATTCTTGAGTGATTTCTCCCCCATCTCCCAAGCATACACTGATAATACCCAAACAAATATTTAAAATCTGTTTGTGGAAGTCATACTCTAGTTATGACTGTCAAGAAAATACATCTTTTTTTCGGAGAGCAGAACTCCTTCTACAAGCTTTGCATGGTTATTGGTAACAGCTAACTCGGTGTGCTGTAGGGAGAATGTGTTTCTGTATCCATAGAGAGGGAAGCTTGCCTTGGAGAGAATACAGATTTATTCTGGTAGCCCCACAAGAGCTAAAAGGCTGAAGTACTTGCCTTACTGCCTGCAATCTGACAGTTTTTTCCCATCGTCCTCATGAGCCTCATTTCAGAGAGGTTGATGTGTTGACAGCTGCCTCTAAATGACACATATTTGTAAACAATCAGCTGGGGCCAGCTGACCCCTCATGATGCCCTCCTGCTTGTTTAGTTAAGCTTTGTCCTCTCTCTTATCAGCCTTTGAAGAGTTTATCACTGCTGTAAAAACTTGTTGTAATCCAAAGCCCTTAAGAAATCATTGTTGCATTGAAAAAAACAAAAAAACCCAGTGCCCCTCCACATTCACAGGACTTCCTGTGTATTGTTTTGCTTCCTCTATGTTAGAGGACTCAGAGTTGCAATTTCTGCTCGTGTATCTTGAGGCATGACTGCTGGTTGAGGCTCCTTAATTTGAACAGCTGAAGAATTAAAGTGAATGATTAATGCAGATAGTTCTCCAAGGATTGCCCTAATGGACACTGCACAAGTGACATACATAGGTCACTATATTTATCCCTCTGCAGATGAGTCGCTTTAGCTGCTCTTTGCTGTAGTTTACCAGCAATAGCCAACATTTTCATGCTCAAGCCTTACATGAGGAAATTGGCTCTTTGTTGCACAAGATCCAGTTGCCTCCCACCGTCTTACTCCTACTTACAGTTCTAATGTTGAGGCAGAGCTATTGAGTCTGACTGAAGCCAACTGTCTCTATGTAGAAACACTTAAGTCTGTTTGCACTGTGTTTTTAATATTTAAATTAAAATATAGATAAACCTGAGCTTGCCTTGGTTGAAGCTGTCCTAGTCCAGGGAAGTTACTTGTTTGGATTCTGCTTCCTCCCACAGCTGTAATGTGCTCATGCATCATCAGGTCAGACTCAACATCATCTGGATTTTAGAGTAATTAAAAGTGATTAAAAAGTGCTCCTACACAAACATCTCTAGTGCTTCTAAAGCATCTAATAAAGATAAGCTCACTATTCAGATATGGTGGTGGGAAGCAACATGCTGTCCCTTGCCCAAGCTGTGAGAACCAAAGTGAGGAGAGGCTACGTATCTTGCCATCGGTTGATAACAGGATAGCAGCAGGAGTAGAATCCAGCTGACATGCTTCCCGAAGCCTGTCTGTTCTCGTCTAGTTCTTGGTCACTGTATTAGTAAAAACAGCACAGTAAGGGGTGGGGTGGGGAAATCACATAACCCACAACTGAGAAAAGATTCCGAAAGACTTTGCAAGTTTTATCTGGAAACTGAAACACATGGAGCTTAGTATCTTCTCTGAGAAAGATCTTTCTACAAGAGAAGTCTTTCAGAGTTTGTTTATATCTTCATTTTATTATTATCAGGAAAACCTTAAGGGATAAAAGATGAGAATACAAAGTTAGCAGCACAGTTAGTGTGTGATTGAAACACTTTTCCTTCTACATAAAGTAATAGCTGATTAAACTTATGCAATTACCATATGAATGAATCAAAAGAACAAATCATTTCAAGCTTCAGGAGACAAATCTGCAAGAGTGTCAGGGGTTTTTTTGGAAGTAAACAGAACATGAAAACAACTGTAACCTTAGTCAGTCATTGCAATGAAAGCATGCAAGATTTTGAGAGTTAGTAAGATTAAAGACAAGTAAGTGAACTCTTTTAACTCCTTACAGATTAGCAACATATCAGAAGAGACCATTGCTATCTAGCGGAATTAACATGTTTAGAGCTTCTCTTTTACAGGTGATTGTGGATTTGGGGAATGCTACTAAAAGAAAATAGAAATCAGCAAGTCAGTCTGTAAAAGAAAAGGAGGAGCAAAAAGGTAGAAGCAGAGGTAGGGTAAAAGAGACCATGACAGTTGTTCATCATTTTTGCTTGCTTTTAATCTCTAGGTCATTAACAGTATTTTCCTTATCTGTCTGTAGACACAGACCCTTGGAAATATAAATAAAATGCAGGCAACAAATTCTGTATATTTGGAAAAAATATTTCTTTTCATTGGAAGTTATGCTTTAGTGATTGTTTTCCTTGAAAACTGAAATTTTCATTATTATGAGACTATAAAGGAACAAGTTTTGAACTTTGTCATCATGGGTGGAAACAAATCAATGCTTACTTTCTAAGTACTGAAATAAAAAATGATGGAAATCCTCACTTATGATGGAAAAATGGCTTCTATCCTTTCTTGCTTTGCCTATGAATTCTGTACATTAGGTTGATATAACAGATTAATGATGTGGAAATTGTCCGTTAGAAATGTAAGCATTGATCCCACCTATTAATGTGAAGTGAAATCAATATCTTGGCATTAGAATCTATAGAGTTCCTAAGGCTTTTTTTGGGTATTTGTTTTACTGTTCTAGTATGATCATATTGTGCAAAAAGAGTAAAACCGTGGAGTGACTTTCTTAGCCCCACTACAAGTCTGTTACCTTTCCTGCATCCGCAGGGTTCATTTCTAACAAATTTTACATGCATGTTAAATGCCCTTTCCTTCAACACTTGCGTAAATGATACTCTCCTAGAGTGCACTTTTTCCCTGAGTACAGGAAAATACACACAGTAACTGTACTGCATTTGTCAATATACCCACTCAGCATAAATGTTTGTGTTATGTTCATACTATGGAGGCTAAAAACCATGTCACATTCTGTTTCTCCTCTGTAGAAAGCTTTGAATCTTCTTTTTAAAGTCCTAGGGAGGTTAATGGAGGTTGCACGCTCCCTCTTACACTCTTGCCTGCAACACCACACTCTGATTAAAACTGATGTGTTGGTCAGATTCTCAGCATCAGCTGATTGTTCAGGGAGAGAAAAAAGACCAAAAAAATGCACGTTTAAGGTTAACTGAGAAATTAAAGTGACTAGGAACACCGACAGTCTCCTAAGTAGCAGAGCAAATCACCGTGGACAAAGACGAATAGAAGGTGGGATAGCGTGAAAAGGGAGATTGAAGTTGAACAGGATGTGGCCTGACTTTCTCAAGTAGTTCTAATAGTGAGTTTAAAGGAAGCTGATTGAAATACATTGTTCTTACATGACTTCTGGAGCTCAAGTTTGTGCTTGTTCATTCCTGGCTAGGGACTGGGCAAAGTAAAGAAAAGGAAGCAAAGTCAGAGAGCTGTAACTGCAGAGAGCTTGGTCCAGCCATGAAGCTAGTAGCCACAGGAAAGGGAAAATAGAACTCCCCAAAGCAGTTACAGTTTATTAATGTAATCCAGCATCTTTCTTCTTAAAGTTTTAAGAGAACATTCAGTATTTTGTTTATTATTCCTTAATTTTGCAATCCAGCTTGTCATCTTATATTCCATAAAATAATATGCCTGGTAATCTTCCCATGTCTGCTCTGCACCTGTTTTACAGATTAGAATGATACTCAGAAGTGTCTTGCCAGGAAAGCTGGTACTATGTAGGACTATCTCCCAGCTGCTAGAGGTGGGATCACAGGGAGGGAGTATACAGCCATGGGGAAAACAGTCCTGCACTTGGCTTCCAGAACAATAGTTCTCAATCCTCTTTCCTGCTGAGCAGATTCAGACAACTCATTGAACACAGATGGGTTTTCAGAGGAAAATATTTTAGTTAAACTGCAGATGAAAATGAGGTTGTGTGTTGTTTATAACAGATGACTCCTTGGCTATTTCTTACTAATAATGCCCTTTTGAGTTCTTTGGTATTTAAGAAATTGCAAATGACTGTAATTACCTATATCCGTATATCATACAATATTCAAAAAATAAAATTGTTGCTGCTTCTCCACCAGTCAAAACTATGTGGACTCCATGTAAAATGCTAAAATCCCTGCAAAAGCTAGTGGAAATAAAGGATTACCCATTTGACTTGCAGAACTATCAAAGCAGAAATGCTACTTATCAAAGCAACATAAAGTTCTGAAATTACTATTTGCAAAGTTTTAAACTAAGTTTTAAACTAAACTTTGAGCTCACATTAAAGTATTCTATTAAAATGACATTCAGGGCAGATGCATTTTGTATTTTGATTTATGATCAAAATTATTTTCAGATAGCTAAGAAAAAATCTCATAGTAAGGATTATGCATACAGAGGAATCAGGGCCTCTATCCTAAATCTGTTTTTTGTATAGCTAGTGTGAATAAATCAAACTAAAACCTGAGTTTGAATAACTAACCAAATCAGCCCACACACAGCTGTGACAGAAGGAGTGCATGCTCAAAATTTGCTGCCAAATCTAGAGCAATGAACATAGTTCTCAGATTTTTTTTTTTTTTTGGCACAAAATGTAACTTAGTAATTTTGTTTATTATCAGAAGAAAGTGCTTCCGCTGTGGAATACATTACAGCTCTGTAGGAACAAAAGTAATTTAATTCATTCTGGTTGGCTAAACTGAATTACCAACTGTTTTGAAACTTGGATTCATTGGTAGTAAGTCTATGATGATAAGCTGTATATATAATCCATTTAGCTTTGTAAATACAATGGAGTGCATGGTAACATTTTAAGCAGAAGTTAATAATTTTGGGAAAATTCCAGGGTAAATAATTCAGTGGACTGGTGAGTGAAACTGCATGGTATGTTATTCTTTGAATCATGTGACTTCTAAACAAAGCTTAAAGTTTCACATTTCCAGTATTTTTCCTAATGACTTTCAGTATTCCTAAAATGATTTTTTTTTTTTATAATGGAGAACCCCTGTCACAAAACATTAAAATCAAGTCTTGTTCAATTGCAGCTGCGAAAGAGGATTTGCCCTTTTGTGAAATTCTACAGAACTATATACAGCCTCTCTGACCTTTTTGTAGCATAGCCAATATCTGACTTCTCTGACATTTGAAAATCAAGGTAGCAACAATAAGATTGACTGCCTAAAGCATAGCTCCTATTAAAAGTTCCCTAAGCATGTAAAATATTAAGGCCAAAATTCTAAGTCAGGAATTACAATATGTCTGAAAATTAGACTAACTGAATTGCAGTGCCAAAATAAGGAATTAAATCCTTTACTTTTAGGCATCCAATCTTAAATATTTTAAATTTGAAAAACTCTGGCATAGTAAATAAAAGGAAGTTTTAAATATACTGGTTCCTCCCAAAATGCAGGACATATCCTTTAAGTTGGGAAGAGGAAGAGAAGTGCCTTTATGTATCATTTTTAATTAAGGAGGAGGTTCAAGTAGGTGATTCATTTGAGAGAATGAATGTCTAAAAATAATTTTAAAAGTACTCTTTCCAACTTACAAAAACACCCAGTTTCCCAAAATGTACAACACTGATGTGCTGGTCACAGCATTTACAAATGAAAAAACTGAAATAGCTGGCTTACATTTTTTGCTTTTCTTTCACTGGCAATAGATGGATAAAAATCTCACTGATTTGTTTTGTTAGTCATCCCAGAGGCTGGATCAGGCAGAAAAATACATGACTTGCTCTCAAGCTCACCATCCATTTATTTTCTGAATATATCATATATCCCTCATGTTATCCTGTGAGTGTATGCAATCTCCTATCCCTTCTCAAATAGTAACATAAGACAAAGAACGGACCTACTGCTTGTAAACAACTTTCAAAAAAAGTTACAAAAGTAAGAAGAAAGGAAGCAAATAAACTTCAGGCAGTTACAGCATCAGTTTTCAAAAAACCTTCATATCTATTCATGATTATCTTGTAAGGACACAAAACAAAACAAAGACATATTGCATCTCATTTACTTTGAGAGATTTATTGCAATCTATTTTTCACAATTCCATATGAAGACTTTTTCAAGAACGTTCTACTTTTCACCTGCTTCTCTAACTGGTACTCATGTAAATTAGCAATTTGCTGTTTTCCTCCTGCTTTTTGAATTGCAAACATCCAGTTTTTAGCTTTAGTCCAATTTTGCACTTAAGAATATTCAATCTTGCTGACATAAGTTAAAAATGAAGATTTTTTTATTGTATAATTTATTAAAATGCTTAGAAACGTGATACAGTTGAAAGTGACACTAGAATAACTAACTCAAGTATCACATTTTCATTAAAAAATGTGCACCCAGTTCCTAATACAAAGAGTCCTGATCAATTAAAATATTTTCTTTTAAATAAATTGCTAAGGAATAAAAAAAATTATTGTGGCCCTTCAGTAAATTAGACTTTCTTGTTTTATTGCATATTACAATGCTCAGATCAATACAGGTTCATCAATAGCAGGGGATATGAGAAACTTTCAAGAGCAGATCATGTTAAGGTGTCAGTCGTTTGGGATCCCGTGGGAACATGGAGGTCTGACGAACATTGTGCAGCCCCAGGTACAGCATAGTTACTCTTTCCAGCCCTAAAACAAATGAAAAAATACCAGTATAGTTAGTTCTTGGTCCTAAACACTTAAGAAGTCAAACACACTCTGTAACTACAGCCAGCCTCACATATAGTAGCATGACCAAAGACTGCTTGACTTCAGAAAGCAGCTGGAACCAAAAACTGAATTTTACATACAGTACCTTCTACAATGATACATACTTCATTTGGAACATGTATCAGTTAGCAAGGGTGCTAGAGGCTCAACCTTGTTTTGAATCACTTGGGACTTTCAAGAAAGAGATGGTGTGTTGAAAACTGAAATGTGGGGCAGAGGTTCAGAAAACTCCATCTTGAATACAGGTCAGCAGTATAGATCAAACCACTCTCAAGAGCTGGTACCAAATGCTTCAGCGCAAGAGGCATTAATTGCCATAAGCAACTATAGTAAAAATCTGCTTTTGGAGAAGTTTATCCCAAGCCC
Source organism: Apteryx mantelli (assembly GCF_036417845.1). NCBI lineage: Eukaryota > Metazoa > Chordata > Aves > Apterygiformes > Apterygidae > Apteryx > Apteryx mantelli. Next base: position 43,562,812 of record NC_089983.1, read on the forward strand.
TCTGCAGTATAAAAATTTAGATTGAGCAATATGTACCAGGGCAACTGGTATCTTTATGATAATACTAAATATTTCATTGGTTGCTGTGTTCTGTCTTCCTGAAACCTTAGAGGTTGTACATGTATACTGCTGAACATGGAAGGACTTCCTGATCCATGGGGGCTATACGTGCACACCAGCCATGCTGAGCTGAATCCCAGATGCATACTACTTTTCACATCTGCCTTGCCCTCCCATGTTAGGGTTTCCATATGAAACAGCTAGGAACCAGCGTTCATTCTCACAGGATCTTCTGTCTGCATGGTACTTGGCCTAGGCTCAGGGATGTGCCATGGGGAGCATTTACGTTACAGAACAGATGTAGTCTCAGCTTCCTTGATATTAGTCCTGACACAACTAAATGATTTTGTATCATTTGCAAATGCTGTGTGCATCTCCTCTGCTTATACATAGTGCCCAACCATTGAGGTTTTTACATCTGGCAAGTATTTCAAAACTGCTGTCTCAATAGTGTATTGCATTTATTAAAGGCATACTTAGGAAATTGTTCTGAAAACAAGCCGAAAATTTAATAAATATTCTTACAAAAGTAAGACGAACCCAGAAAGACTGACTCAAAGAAATTGTGGATGTTGCTCAGAACCTACAAAGCGTCCTTTTTCACATGCATGAACAGATAACGTTTTGCTAATGAAAACAGTAGGATATATAAACAGTAGGACGACAACTGAAAACTTTAGGATGTAAAATGTTCACATCCAAGAAGGGAGGCCTCCGGATACAATAACTTTGTCGAAACATTTAGCATCAGCCAAAGCTGATCAGTGACATTCAGTCAGACCACTGTGAATAGGACAGAAGCAATCACTTGTTTCTCCTCAGAGCACAACAGCTTCATCAAATGCACTAAGGGACCAGAAGCCTCCAATATTAGTAGGCTATGATAAAGCCATGAATAATACAGTATTTTGTTTCTTCCTAAAGATTTCCTCATTGGTCAAATCTGAAGGTGACCCACCTGTCTAGCAAGTCAGCATTTTTTCTTGCGATCATCTGCTTTTGAAATTTGTCTAACTGTGCCCTTAATACTTTGCATATTTATTTTATAATGATTCTTACATATTAGCTTCTCTCCTTAAATACTCCAGCATAAACAGCTCACACAGTTACCTAACAAGATTACTATTTTGAATTTGATATTGAACCCTGCTTGAGACCAAGCAGTTTAAGTTAAGCTCAGGCTAATACAAAGTAAATAAAATAGAGATACATACCTATTCCACCACCTGCATGTGGAGGTGCACCAAAACGAAAGGAATCAATGTAGGCCTTTATTTTCTCCAAATCTAGAGAGGAAAAAGATGTTTACTTCCATTAATTTCTCACCTGCTTAATGAACCCCAAGTCAAACATACAAGTGACTAGAGGATTGCAAACACAACAAAATGTGTGTTTTGAGTGTACCAATGCGATGTAGAAAATAACGGGGGTTCTCATCAAACAGATACAAATGATCCAACACGGTCTAGAAATTATGACTATAGCCATTTTATTTTATAATTTTGTTAATAATTTAATGAGGGAAGGCATTTCAGAACCAAGTAAGAGGTAGGCCCAACTACTCCTTGTAATTTATGGAAAACTGTGACTTCCTGAATACACTGCAGTGAGAAAGTGAAGATTCAGCAACTATTTTCCATCTTGCTACAATGAGAGCTACTTCTTTGTTGCTACTTCCTATCTGCAACCTCACTCTGTCATCTGCTGAAACCATAATCTACACATTGGACTCCTGATTGCCACCTAATTTACTTTTACTGTTTTACTATTAGCCAGCCTTGTCCCTGTTGAGTCCTTCTTTAATTTCACCAATGGAGGCTTCCTGAATGGTTCTTTTTCTTTCTTGTTGATTCACAGTTCAAGGCTTAAAAGGGACCACCAACCCACCAACCACACAGGACTCTGCTGGAGTACTCTGTAAGAGGTCTGTGAGAGTGCGCAGAGGCACTGGCAGGATGAGACTTGCTTGTCTGCCCTCATTCCATTGCAGGTACTTCCTGTGCTGTGATCTCTCTAAAGCCCTCAGAAATGATCCGTTTTCATCATGGTGTTTTGGGGAAACTAACCAGTTTCTTAATACCACCACTCTAGATTAAAATGGTTAAACAGAATGAGATAGACTAAAATTATGCAATAGGCAGTACTGCCATTTTAGTAATACTGCCATGTATCAAATTCTGCCCCCCAAATACTTCTTTTTCTAAAGGAAACAAATCCTATCATGATGTACAAACTTAAGTTTAGCTTTATATTGTTTAACTTGTTACCAATGCCATGATGTTGGGCTCTTTCTGTCAGCAGCTGAGGATCGTGAATTCTCTGAGCTCCAGACAAAATTTCTTCCCCTCTCATGAACATATCGTAAGAGTTGGAGTTTTTCTGGAAAGACAAAGATGAGTTTATTTGCTACCTACAGTTGCTTTATCCTAAAGGTGGCAGATATACAACTGTCAATAACTTTGCTTATGCTATCCAAAGTTGTGTAGTAAAAGTGCAATGTATTTGGGGACTGCCCTTAAATTACAGTAATTTGGCTCCTCTCATTAGACTGGATTAGATTTTAAAAACTGAAGTTCATCCACACACCCTTTGAAAAACCATTATACTTGCAGCAAAAGATGGTATAGAAATATTTACTCTGGATTTAGTAATAAACTGGGAAATTTATAGCAATGTAAAAAACCCATATTTTCTGTTAAAGTGCCTGTTGCACTGGAAGAATATATTTTTCAGAGATTGCAGCAGAAGCACCAATGCTCTGACCATAGAAATCTCTTCATAGAGCTACCCCGATTTTTAGCTTGATTTGTTTTCTTCTGGGACACTTTCACCAGTAAAGAGTAACTGTAAACATTTTATGAGTCATGTAACACTGATAAACTCTTGTTATCAGAATTTCACTTATAACAGCAGATCATATAAAAGTACTTTCGTTTATCTATTTTGTCAGGTTATCCTTACACAGAACAATTTCAACTTCAAAAAAAAAAGTCACACAACAACAAAGGATTTTACTTACAGGGTTTACTGGGTCTGGCATTGTATAGAAAGGCCTCACAGCAAGAGGGTATTTGTCAAGAATATAGAAGTCTGTGTCATACTGACAGAAAAGAAAATAATTTAAAACAGTTAGTACAAGATAAATTGATGTAAAAAATTACAAGAGGAAGACCCAACCAGTTAATCTTTGAAATCTTAAAAAAAAATTCCCCAATAACTTTGCACAAGTTTGACAGTGTTATCTTCAAAAAAATTGTTATCAGTAAAAATATTGTTATTTTTCAGTTTTCCAATATTTCTTCTATTTTGAACTTTAGGACATTTAACAGTAAAATGTCTTGCCATAATAACTGTTGTATTTATTTTTTGCCAAAGACTTGTCTTCTCCTAAAGGATTAATCAGAATACGTGTTTTTAATTATCCTAAGAAACATTTTTGGAAAGAACTATCTATCTGTTTGGTGTATTTAATCTAACAGGTGATAAAAATAAAGCAAGTATAAAACAGATTGAAAATGGTTTAAAACAACTTATGATAAAGAAAAAACTGACAATAGATTAAGTAACAGCAAAATGTAAATGCAGTCAGAACAGTCAAGAAATGCTTATGCCAGTCGCAAACTGTCTTAACTTATGCATGTTCTGAGATGAATCTTCTCAATCAGTACATAAAAAATTGTTTAATACGAAGCAGGCAATTATACGCAGTGATTCCATGAGTTCAGGCTTCAGTTTCAATAACAAATTCATTTATTCTAAAATAATAGTTACCTTTTCCTTCACCAGGCGTCCCAGGAGCTTTTCATTAGGTGTGCTGAAAAAGATTCTCACCATTAAAATTAAGTGATTTAAACTTTTACTGATTATATACTTCATAAAGCTAAAAAGTTTAGAAGCTATTTGCTGCATCCCACTCTTACAAAATGCATTACTTGTTTCTGAGTGTTTTGGATTGTGCAGACAGCAGTTTCAAAACTCAAGTATATTTGTTTCTGTTCCTAAATATTTTGTAGTTGGTCCTAGAAATTCCTTAAATTAACTGACACCTAAAGATACTCTTGCTCTTACTATACCTACTTCTAAGTCACTATATTCAGATCACTGATAATTTGTGCACTAAATTTCCTATTGGCACGTACCTCACACAGCCATTTTTCTTACGCACGGTAAGTGAGAAACACCATGAACAGTTACCGAAGGAATCATTTTGCTATATCAGACTCCTAAGATTGAAACTTCTTTGATGCATGGATCCTTTAATTGTAAAATAGCATATTATCATAATGGTATTGGAGAGAAATGTTTTAATTTAGTAAGTGTCTTTAGAAGCATTTATGTATCTGTTAATTAAACCCATCTTTCAGGCAGTCAATGGTAATGAGATCATGACCGCTTAACATTTTTCCTGAGAGGTGGAAGGAGGAAATGGGGAGGTGTTATGGAAAAGAAAGACTTTCAGACTGAAGAAGCTTTTAATTTAATCCTACTCAAAAAAATGTGACAATTCATATGAAGGACTGTAATTGTTAGGCAAACAAATGCTTCTTTTATGCTTAGAAGGTTCAAAGTTCCTCTCACTTCATATTTTAAGTTGTTTTCTTTTGGATCTCAGAGTTTTTGTGCACAGTCTGCAGTGAAAGAAAGGCCTATTTTCATATCCATCCATTATTTGTCAGAAGATCTGGATATGAGAACAGTTTATTCATTTCAAGGCCTGTCAGTTGCATAGTACACCACCAATTCTTTACTATCACAAGTCTGACACATTTCAGTACTGCCAAAATACCTCAGATCTTCTTCATCACCCATCTCAACACCGGCCTCCCTAAGCATGGCCACAGCTTCACAGTATTCCAGCCTCAGAGTTGGCTCCAAAAACTTAAATGGTTCACACGGGAACTGTTTGTTCACTGTCTGAATTTCACTTTGAAATCTATATACAAGAAAACAAAAAGAACAGAAGCAAAGTACAAAACAATCAAGAAGTGTTAAATCTTCTTGTAGCTAATAATGGTTTTGCAATGCCAATACAATTTTGCCACAAGAGGTCCCTCTTGCAACATATAAAATTTTTTTAAAGCAGCTTCTGGAAAAGTTCTGTATAATCCTACTGAAATGCTTCATGCAAGTTAATGCAATCTACCTAAATGATACACATATTAGTATTTTACTATTACTTCTGTTTTATTCCTTTTGTAAAAAATTATTGACTAGGTCAAATTCTTCAGAATAAAGACATATTTAAATCATCCTTTTGATTTGTAGTATTTAGTTGGGCTCTCCTTTGATTTGTACAATTTCAAATATAAAAGAAAAATTTCCATCTAGTCAGCTGAAAAGATTTGCATTTCTGTTGTCAAGATACTCTAATCTGTAAGAAAATGAAAACCACTCCTTAAACTGCTGGCTTAGCTTTTTTAATGAGTTAGACTGCAAATAATGGAAAATAATCTTCACTGCTTTCATGGCAGAGATGCAGTCTATTACAATTTATTTGATTCAGGAAAGCTTTCTTAAACAGTAAATATTAAGATTAATAGACCAATCAGTCTACCTCTGATGGCATAAAAGGAAGGATATTTTACAGTAATGATGGATCAGTTCTGTTAGGAAGCTTATTCACCAGTGAACAGCAGGTTTTCTTAGTGCAATCTAGCATACTCTAGGAGGTGCAAATCAAGCTAAAACCAGAAAATTTACTGGCCTATGGCTTTACTGAACTCTAAAAGTTAGACAGAGAAACAGTTAAGCGCAAAGCAAGAGTGTTAGTTTTGAAGCTCTCCTGTAAATCAGATTACTAATGATTACCTGTCAGGCTGAGGATAAAATGCCCGCCTATTTCATACCACAGTATTAAGAGATCTCCTACAAATGAAGTTGCCTATGAAATGGAAAATGCTCTAGTTACCTTTCCTGAAGTCCCTTGAATATCTGCACCAAGGTATCTGCAATCTCATCTACCACTTCATGATAATGATAATTAAAAGCCATTTCCATATCCAGACCGACAAACTCAGTCAGGTGTCTGTGTGTATTGGAGTCCTCAGCTCTAAATACTGTAAAATTAAACACCAGAAATTCTATTTACCTGAAATTATATTTTCAGTTTGAAAAAAAAACCCAACCAGATAATTCACATCAGCTTATGGACCAGGCAGACAATGCTGCCTTTAGACACGACAACTCTTACCTAAAACCAAAGAGAAAACTGACTGCTGCAAAGCATCATTTGTAAACAGTGGCAACATTATTGTAGCTGTGATAGTCAAAGGATATAAGAGAGACAAGATTTGTAAGGAGGCAGTACCTTGTGTTAGACTGACAGGAGTGGAAAAAACAGACAAGCTTTCAGGCATGTAAGAACTTTCAGATTTGAAAAGCTGCCTTTTTCAGAAGAAAAGGATTTCTGCACATGTGTATGTCTGTTTGTTTTCAAGTATATGAGTCTAAATAAACATGTCTTTCTACAAACCATGACTCATGATTTAGAAATTAAAAAGACAAGACATTCAAAATCTTCTGAAATCCTTGCATCTTCTTTTATTTTTGTAAGCTATTATTGACTTGTTTTCCAGCATTTCCAGCTTAGATGTCTTTAAACCTGACTTTGAGGTCTTGGGAAAAGAGAGAGCATGAGATTGGAAATTATTAAATTTGGATTATTTACTGACAGCCCACTTAAACATGTGTGTTTTCTAAATAAAGCTGTTTGGTACATATAAAAGACCAAAGGATAAGTACATTTTAATATGAGATCTGAGGTACACAAAACCTAGATTGCCTATTTTTAACTGCTTGCTATTGGGCAAATAAAGCATGTTTAATAGAAAACTTCAAGCTTCAGCAATTACAGTGTTGTTAGATGTTTTACTAACTTCATCATATTATTGATTTCCAATGTAACAATTCTTTCTCTTCCTGGAAGAGTAGGCACTGGAGAAGAGTATGCCACCTTAACTTCAGCATTTTAGTTTTGTTCCAGAAACTTCTCTTTCAACCTTACTCAACCTCATTAGTCACCCCAACTGAAATTTGTGTTTGGTAAGTGAAACCATATAAAGTGAAACTATTCAAGCTTTTAGTGTACACGTTATTTGTCCCACAACTGCCAAAAGACATCACTGCACACTTCACAGTTTGGATAAACCAATGCTCTTCTTACCTGGCCCAATGCAGAAAACCTTTTCAAAGTCAGCGCATATACACATCTGCTTGTACAGCTGTGGAGACTGAGCCAGGTAGGCACTGCTTTTGAAGTAAGATACAGTAAAAACATTGGCTCCTCCTTCACTGGCAGCTGAAACACAAATGCTTACAGTAGTTAAGATAAAAATGAAAAAATAATCAGAAATAGACTGATTCAAGTACTATTGGGCTTATGTTTAAAGATGAGATTTTTCTTCAAAGCATATTAGATGAAAAAGATACAGTGGTATCCATTAATGTTAAGGGAAGTTTTGTGGCCCAGGACTGTCAGACACTGTCTTGCAAATTTAGCTGGGGTAGTTTAAGATGTTACTATTCCCAGCTGTTCGCTTCACCTACAAAGCCAGAGTTAACCGCAGAAGCCGAGATGCAAGACTACATTTACCAGAAGACATCTGCCAAAGGTCTGAACCCTTCTCTCAGTATGAGGCAATTAGCACAGCAAGTTACCTTAAGAAAAAAGGAGCCAAGAACACATGCATTTGAATTCCTCATTGTAAACTGCTTAAACTATCAGCTGAGTCACTTTACCTTTACTTTTCCCAATGTGTGATATGAGAGTTACAGCTGCCTACCTTTCTAACAAAAACATGCCAGAGTAAAATATTAGTTAGTAGTCCTTAAAAATTCTTATGATAACACTAGGTAAAGTGCTAAATATTGTTACTATTATTAACTATTCCACTGAGATTAATGTTTCTCTTCTTTCATTACTAATACTCCCACTAAAATGGTTTAGGTGAATATCTGCATAGTTATTTTTGAATACAAGTCAACAACTTTTAAAATCTCAAATCTTAAAATAGGTAAGATACTTAAATGTGAAGTTTAGTAAGGACTGTATCTATTTAACTTAGTTATTTTTACAAAACATTATCTCATTCAAACAATAGGATGCTTGCTTGCTTGCTTTCAATGGTACACTGCACAGAAAGAACAGCGCACTTCCTGAAAGGTCCTATGTAAATAAACTACTTGGGAGTCTTCAATGCTTCATGCTTTTCCTACAGATATAGTCAAAACAAAGGTAGTGAATCATATAGCTCAGCAGTACTTTCCATGTAGTAAGAATAGTTGCTTACATGGATTTTGTTAAAAAACACTGGTTTTATCTCAGTGAAGAGCCATCTTCAAAATATAAATGGGAAAGTATTAAACTCAGTAGGCAAAATGTATGCATATAATAAACACGTACAATAAGAATACTACAAATATTCTGCCCTACAGTAGCATTTTCCATACCATATGTCTTAGCAACATCAACAAAACCTCACAGCACACCAGAGATGGAAGAAAAACATCTACCTGTAAATCAAAGAATTTGACTTTTGAAGAAAATACAGCCGATTAACAACAGAATTAGAAGCTAAATCTACCTTTCCAAACTTTTATTTGGGCTGAAGCTGTTAGGCCATACTTTCAGAAAAATGATGCTAGTACCTTCCACTCAATCATATGCTCATTGCTACAGAAGTGACAGCTAATATTTTCTATAATGGCATCATCTTTTATACCATGATATGGTGGCTGTGACTTCTTCATGATGGAAGCTGCTCTTAACTTAAACTAGAACATTTTTTGTTTTGATACTAGGAATGGGATTTTAGACTGACAGTGCTTAGCGTTCAGAACACTGGTGTGAAGAATAACACAAGACTGCACATCTTTATATGCTGTATGTTGTATCTTTGTTAAACCAGATCAAAACTTGTATATACTGCAGAGTACAGAAATTAGGTATATATGTTTGCGTTGTCATTGTTTTAGCATCTGAAGTCAGAAGAACTTCATTACCTGCTAGAAGTTTGCTGTATTATATCTAAATCAGAAATGCAGTTTTTTTAAAAAAGAAAAGGTTGCCAAATTTTTGGCAGATAGCTACATTCAGCAACTGTAAAGAAAGCAGATCTGTAGCTGCAGAATCAAATATACAGTACCTGAAATGATTTTGGGAGTCTGAATTTCCACAAATCCCTTGTGAATGAGAGTTTCTCGGAAAAGCTGACAAATACCAGACTGAAGGCGGAAGACTGCCTGACTAGTTGAGGTCTATAAGGAGAAGACAAAATAATGAATCCTAAGTTGGTTTAATTTTCCAGACTCTTCCAGTCTTCCAGACAGCTGGAAGGATGAATCTCTTCTCTTAGGAAGATTTGTTATATTTGCCTAAATCTGATAATTATTTATTATACAAAAAGAATATAGCAAAGGAAACAAAAGAAACATTTCATTTGAATTTACAGAATGTTCAGTTATAAAGGAGGCAGTATGGTCAGTTCTGCATTTAAAGAATCACTGATTTATGAGATGTGCTTCTGCAAATAAAGATATTATAGGAAGAAATTAAATAAAAACACTAAACCTATTAAAAAGCTTTTACCACACTAAACTAGAGCCGCTGCAGAAATCTATAATGCATGATAAAAGCAACGGTCTTAAGTTATATATAGTAGGAATGTTTGTTTGGTTCTATTAAAGACTACTGAATACAATGTTTTTCACGTAAAACATAGCCACACATAAACCATGTAAGACATGACCACAAAAACAACCCAAAGAGATCTAAGCTTCTAGCAGCATTTAAAACAGTCCACGTACACCCAATATGTGAACAGCAATTATTCTGTCTTTCCAAAATTTACTCCAAAAGCTGCCTGCATTTAGATGAAAACCTGAATCAATCATCTTTTATTTGTTTATGTACATGACACAGTTAAGCTATTTATCTGCTTAACAAATACTTACACTAGACGTTCCTTTAACACTCTTGGGCTTTAGTGTGAAAAAAAAAAACACCAAAAAACCCAAACTTAGCGAATGCTGCAAACACTGCAATACGTCAACACTGAACCCATATCTGATTTTGTGCTTGCAGCATTTGAGACCTGACAGTTATCAACCTACAAGTGTATATAAAAACATCAACGAATTCTTGCAAACAACTGACAGAACATTTCTTTACGACAATCTGCGTCACAGCACTGTTTACTTCTCCTTTCTGAAAGGTACCCAACTTTTCAGTTAGGGTAAAGAGCCTTGTGGGCTTTTTCACGTGACTCCTACCAAACCACAAAACAAAAAACCCCAATCAAAACAAATTATATAACCACCAAATTTAGACAGTCAGTCAGAACACTGGATACGTTGAAATAAAACTACATCCATCATCTCTGGAAGATAAAGATATCACTCAACTGAAAATCCGAAAGAGAAAGCTATAATACTGCTGCAGATTCATAATAATTTGGAGGTATCTGCAGTTTTAGCAGACTGATAAAACATCACAGCAGTGTAATCGGCTGAGACTGTAGTAAGTAATTGCTAGCGGCTCTCACTGTCTGATAGCATTAACCACAGCCACTACTCCCACTACTTTCAAAATGAAGGAAATGAGGTTTTGAGCAACAGTTACAAAAGTACCCTCAAACGTTTTCACCCTTTTTCCACGGGTCTCAGGAGTCAGACAGATGCTAAGACAAGAAACTTAGCCCAAGTCCTGTATGTAACTTTGCAGAGTGTTACATCAAAGCACGGGACTGATTCGGGGGGGGGGGGGGGGGTATGCATGCATGTATATATATTACCATCTCCTAATTAAAATCTGAAAGACATCTTCCAGGAGATGACAACTCAAAACAGTCACATTTGGGTTTACCAATATAATTCTTGATAAACTAAACAGTTTCTCAAAATATTTAGAGACAAAATGTCCAACATATTCATTTAAAGTGGGATAGTAACAATGCCTCCTTTGCCTTTTTGATGAACCAACACCAGTTTCATGCCAAAGAAGGTAAGAATGTAGCCCTAGCCTATACACTCCTAGGAAAAAGGAAAATGGTATTTTGCTAAACCCAACCTGAAAGCAATTACTTGCTCTGAAGCCTAAAACTGTGCACAGAAACACAGCCTTTCCATAACTCTGATCTCCATTAAAAATAATTTGCAATGTAGTAACTCCTTCCTTTAGCGAGGATGCAAACCAAAAAATCTTAATGTCATCTACATTAAATTATGTTTAAAAATAATATTTATGAAAGCAGCCAAATTCGCATACTGGATGCTGAAGCTTTCTTTGAATTACAGGCCAAGGAAAGAATAAGCAATAAACTTCTGTACCTCAGATTAAACCTGACAAAAGCATTCTTCTAGCTACCATGGGTAGCTGAGTTCCAGTGCCCATCCATCGACAGAGATTGCCAATAACAACAACCGTGGAGAATTTGTGATACTGCAATTTCCTCATAATTATTAAACAGGCCAACAAGACATTTGAGGTAAGCTCCCAAAGAACTGTAACTGGCAATGGGCAGTGGAGTCAAACAGAGAACCTCAGAAGTTTTGTGTATCATTGCAACTTTCCAAAGATTTTACAGATGATACTGTATATACATGATTAAAAGCTTTTCATATTTATTTACGTCCCTTGCATAAATATAGTGCTTAGGAGAAAAAGATATTGAATCTAACCGAAGAAAACAATTCAAGCTGTCATCCTGTCTTCCACTGACCTGGTGGTTACAATGGTAGGCTATGGTAGGTTACCATATCAGCTACCACACTTAGGTGTGGCACAGCAAACTGAAGACAGAAACAGCTGTCGCAAGAAATTATTTTTTTTACCTTTGCCTTTAAAAAGATTACACCATGGCATTCTTTTCCTGTAGTGTTTATTCTAATATGAACTCTTACCCATACATATTGGCAAACTATCTTATCTGAGACCATGCCAAAGACAGCAAATATTCCTTCAAGGCTTAAGTAGAATCTGGAACAAATTCAGGCCACTTATACATTGTGAACACTGTTAATATTTTAACTTGGTCTGCAGAGCTGGTTTTACAAGAAAACTCATCTTTAACAATCACATTTGTTAAAGTAGAAAAATGTATAGCTAACAATGCCAAAATATGAGTTTTGGTCATAACCTCACCCTAATTTCACCTACTGTCTGTTTATTATTTAAATACTGCAAAGGAAAATAATAATAATAGAACAAAGCATGTTTTAACACTATAATTAAGATTATATTAACAATTATCACATTTTATTCAGCATGATCTGCAATGTTAGAATAATCATTGCCATGAAAGTCTCCAGAGACAGACAAATGTGTTTTGATAGTATTGAGGACAGTTAACACCTTATGCAATCACATCTCAAAGAGGTGCGACTGAAGCACAGATGTGCAAAGTTGCAAACTTTCCATTTTACTCCCATGTCAGTTGTAGAATTTGTTTTGCAGTCGCCTCAGTTTTGCTTTTTTTTTTTTTTTTTCCTCTGCTGTAACTCCCTGTCCTCCACCATGTAGGATCACTAACTACATAAAGCAGGCTAACTAAAAAGAGGAAAGCAATGTAATTTTTACTGTAGATAATTTTGCAATTTCTATATTATATGAGAAAAGAAATTTTTGCCAGGAAATATTATTTGCTTTAAGTAACAATTTAACCAACCCAAAACAATTAAAATCAACTGTTTTATTCAAATTTCAGTATTGATTTATAGTGCAACAAGAATATATGAACATTAATTTTGTTGTCTAAATGACTGGGACTGCATTATGTCTTCTCTCCCAAATTACTACACACAATAAATGGTACGTCTGCTTGTTCATTACTGCTTGAAGTCAGAAAAAATATAGCTTTTGCAATGAGGAAATTGAATGCAACACAATGAAATCAAGCTTGAAGCAACCAAGTATTCTGAAAAAAACTGCATTAAGATCAATGCATAGTTGGATTGTCACATAACATGGTTTGACACCCATAAACTACTAAAGGTACAATTTAATGTTTATGCACTATTCTGAGCAGTCTGAACAAGATAATCTTGTCCCTAAAAGGACTGTGCTTTGGACTCAACAAGCTCTACATGAGCAGGCACAGTGACAGCATCAGGACTGCTAAATGCATATAATTCAAGTCAAATTTGGACAGACAGTGTTAAGATAAAAATCCTCCTGACATCAAAAATAAGCCAGAGTAAGAACATCAGAGTCAGGACCATCGTTAAAACTTGATGAACCTGAATGATTTTCTTTTTTAGGATGACAACAGACCAAGCAGCAGAAACCAAAAATCTGTTATACTTGCTTGCTGTCTTTTCTTTCTTGTTTTTCCTCTACCACAGATCTTCATGAAATATGGTCCTTAACAGTTTCTGTAGTTTTTACAGATATGAAAAATCACATATCACTGAATATTTCAGTTAAACTTAAGCACAGGAGAAAAGTAGAGGTTTGGAAACACAAGCAGTGCTCTAATTTGCTTTTCTGAATTGCTCCAGAAAAGGGGTAGTAAATCAAGCATATCCAGAAACAAGTGTTTTGACTCTTATTAAACTATCATGAAAAATAAGATACTTATGTCAATAGTGGTTTCCTCATGGTAACCTGCAGCCAGGTAAAGGCACGAGGAGAACCTTGTTGGATGGAGCTATGCTATTTTTGGAAATCTGATCCCTTTTATTTATCCAAGAACCGAGTTTCACAACTCTGTTTTATCATAATTTGGCCTTAACCAATGAACTCACAGGTCAAGTAATAATTAAAATTAGTTAAAGTACTAAACTACTTTTAAGATTGCATTTAAATGGTGAAACATAATTCTAGTCCCATGGTAAGAATTTTTTTTTTTTAGTCTGAGTCTAGACAAGTATATGCATTTAGTTCTTTAAATCTTTCTCCAAAAATTAGGGTCTCTATTTTTGGTATTCAATGACCCCGCTCCTTCCTTAAACAAATGGAGCACCAAGGAAACCAGAACTAGATGGTACATACATTTGTGGTTTGACTTCCTCCCACACTTGTGAGAACAGATCATCACAGCATCTCTATTAGAACTATTTTGTTAACCTTTTTTTTCACTGCTGCCAATGATTTGGTTTTACCAGAAGAAACAGTATGGGAGAGCAAGCGGCTAAAAACTGTTTCAGGTGGCCTTGTGAGCTTTTAATACCTCATGTCTTCTAATCCTGATTAGCACATACCTACTTAAGCAATGCATTTGAAACACCAGGGCCTCTCTGAAGTCACAGTTGTCTTGCAGGTCCAATCTATGCAACCAAATCACTGAAAATCAATTAGTAACTTTTTTATTATTTTGAAGGACAAACTGCTTTGGTGCCCCTGCTCCTGTGACTCCACTGCATACAGTGTTTAGAATGCGTACATATATACAAACATATATTTTTATTGGGATTTTCCCTTTCTCCATTGAATACTTTTTCTGCTTATTCAGTGCTCCCTTAAAAAAAAACAAAACACCAAGGTCAGAGTAACACGTGACTAATTAGAATCCTTTCTGCACAAGCAAAGGCTCCTGCAGAACAAAGAAAGCAAAGTTATGAATAGTTGCTTTGGTTCTGAAACAAAGAATGAAGTGGGCAACAGAAGAGCCACATGGAAATGTGATGCGGTCAGAAACCTTTACATAGGACAAGGACAGCAAGACAGTCTTTTTCCCCAGTCAAGGGAAATTTGTGGCCAGGTTAGATCCTGCCATGAGTGGCTGCAGAGGATGAGAGAGAAGACACTGAAATTTGACATTTCACCCTTCCATCAATGTAGTAAAAGGTTAAACTGTCTTTCTGAATTTTATTATCTTTTGAATAGTGCTCATGAAATACTTGTTTAGCATGGCTCACCTTAGCTGTTGGAGCTAGGGAGAAAAATAGCTTCTGTAGAAGGCAGCGTTAAAGTTCAGGCCTCAAAACAAACAAACAAACTAGTACTGAGATTGGCATCATCACCTGGTACAATTTCACTTGCAAGACATGCATTACAGTGCCTCAATTGTATGTTAAATTCAGAATTCCATCTTAGATTTCAAAACTGAGCTCTTACTACACCACTACATTTGAGAGGAAATGATATTTCTTAGTCTGTAAGCCATCCGGGTTCAGTCACCTTTGGATTTTGCTAATAAAAAAAGTCCAGATGCACATGGCCACATGACAAATCCTAAATATGCACCTTTAAACTACTAATACATACTCTTAGATTAATTTCAGGAAGGGTTTCTGATTTTTTCTCTGTTGTTTGTACGTGTATGTGTAGATGAAGCTGTGTTTTCACAATGCCACTCTCATAAATTGAGAAATATGCTGTTCATTTTTCCTCTGGCCAAGAATACAGCTTCCATCAAATCCACTTCTATTGCTTTATGGATTAGATATCTGAGCAATAAATACACGTAAGCATGCAACACAGAACATTCCTTACCCTCAGATCAATGACTCTGTTGTCCAGTCTTGTATCTTGGTTTACAGTAGCTCTTCCATCCTAAACAATTGTGCAAAAACAGAGAATTCATATATACAACTAAAAAAATTTCAATAGAGAAAGATATCATCTGGTTAAATTAAAGGGTTATTTCCAAATTCAGAGAATTTCTAGAACAGACTGAAGAACATACAACGAATTGCCAGTATGAGCAAAGCTTAAGATATACAGCTTTTCCCAGTGGTCATAGGCAGAAACCAGCTATGAGGATCAGAAGAACTGACATACAAACAAGTATGTTTCAGTCTGCAAAATACCTGGTTCTGACTTTCTACTGCAGTTCAGCAAGCATAAAGAAATTTTTAACAAACGTTGGACAAAAAGTAAAACCTAAGTCTACCAACAAGCCAAAATCACTACAATAAGGAAGTTGCCAGTATTTCATGCTTTTGTTCAATTACAAATATAATGAAAGGTATTTGAGGATGCAAAGTTTTCACCTCCTCTCCTTCCACTTCTGGCCGAACAGCATCATCCAGCTGTAAGGGCAATCGGGGTTCAGCCAAACTGATCACATAGATCTGAAAGTGAGACAGGAACAGAAATAGCATGACACTTGGCTCAAAAGGAGGTGTGACTTACAAAAAGATATTTCTGGCATAGACATGAAACAGTGTTTTGCATAGGCTGTTAGCTGGAAGACTGTGATTTTATTCAAATAGTCAAGATCTGTGGTTGCATTCTCATGACAATGCTGGAAGTGCTTAGTTCTGATTTTCATTTTGAAAGATTAAAAATGTTTTTGTATTTTTTTTCTGGGAAGCGGAGTCACATTGAGTTGAGCAAGCACATCAAGGACACATTGCCTGAGCGACAAACCTATCGTCATGAATACCAGGTCTGAAACTACTAGATTTCACAAAGTTTTAGATTTTGATTCCAGCGGGATCATCTCAGTCTTCCTGTTGTTACTGTACAGTGATACTTATCCTGTGATTATATCTGAAAGAATCATTTCAGACTCAAAATTTCTGAGCTAGCTAAAATACTGTCAGAGAAAGACAACTTGCCTTACAGTCTAATAATATGTGCAGTCAATTTGGTGTCTTTTCAGCAAAATCAAGGATATGATATATCTACACATCTATTAAAATATATTTCTTTGAAATCTGCAGACTTTCCCCAACATTGTTAGCTAAAATTTACCTTACTACTACAGCTTCAATGGCTACATCTGACCATTGTGCTCTGCTATCAAAGTGACTGTGTTTCACCAGTATTGCAGGCACGCAGTTTGTGAAGTGGCTGAAAACCTTTAGAAGCAAAGGATATTACCTAAAGGTTTAAATATACATTCTATTTAAACAAATTATAAAGTTGCACTTCCTCCAGCCTTACAGTACAAGCTATGGGGATTTTAGACTTCAAGAGCTTCCACAGTGTTAGGTCAGTGCTTTGTTTTTACTGAGTGTGACGTATTCCATTCCATTGTACGAAGGGGAAGATTGTACCTTTGTGATAAAGACACTTCTGACTTACATGTAAGAAAGAGACAGATGACAGTATCTGCTGCAGTTAAGAATCAGAACTAGAATTACAAGCTTTCCTAGCCAAACTATTCTAGTGAGATACTTTATTTTACTTGCTATTATATTCCAAATGGCAGATAGGAATAGGAAATTAAAAATAAAAATAAAAATCAAATCTCTTAAACAGAATTGTTTCATGCTTATGTTTGACACACTGAAATTGGTAGTTTAAAGCAGTTTATTTCTCTGGTATGGGACCACTTACTGAGAAAGTATTTGACAAAGTTTATATAGGTAGATAGAATAGACAGAAAATCTCTCAAACAATTAACCCAGTGATCCATTTGCTCAAAAAATTACCCTTTGAACATGCAGCTCAACATCTTGCTGAGTACAGCCTCCAATTTTCTGATATGCTTTCCTCACAACGCCTTCTACGTCCACAATGCTCTCTTTGTTGATGCTGTCAATAAAGATAGTCAGCTTACTAAATTTCATTGCATGCTGCACCAGACTGAGTATCTAGCACTAGGAAGTATAAGTACTTTATGGACTGCTGGAACAATAAAACAGAGTTAAGGATTTAGGTAAAGTTGTTATTTATTATATATAATGACTGAGTTAATAAAGGACTTTGCTAAAATATTCCCAGCTGCAATAAATTGAAACTGGGGTGGACGACATGAGGGGAAAAGAATTATTATTAAGCTTAGTGCCTGCTCATTTGTTGCACATGTACACATGAATTGACAAGTTGCATACTTCTTCTCCTAGGCCACATACACTCATGTATGTGTCAGCTGATGCAGTTATCTGAAAGATGTGCCTTAAGCAGCAGAACAACAAACTGAAAGAAGTCCTAGAGCTGGAGGGGAATATCAAAACTGACTGAGCTTGTTTAAACTACATGACTTGTTACTGAAAGATGCAAGATGCTCTAAGTCATTTCTCTAAGACAGAGGACATCTTAATTGCTCTCCACTAACAGTCACTGATAGTATATTAAAACACTATAATATCTTGAATGCCTTCCAACAATATGATATAAAGTATGTGTGTTTATAGGCAAACAATAAAGCATGATTGTTTATAAGCAAACAATAACAAGAGCCTCAAGACTGATAGGTGAGAAAATAATTTGTATGAATGGTTTTTGTTTAGGTATTCAAAGTATTGAACTTTAAAGCAGTAATTTCATACAGATAATTTCATCCCCACTGAAAATATATTTACGATTTGTGATTTCAATATCAGTATTGTATCTTTGTCACCTTGCAAAAGGAAAAATATCAGAAAAGATTTTTTTTCCTCTTTATAAAAAATAATTATTACAATTAACTTTATTTTGCACTTCTCAGGCATTCTTTAAAAGATCTGAAAGAACTTTATATCTATCACTTGACCACAAAACCCCTTAGGAAAGTAGCAGGCCCACAATTTAACTGCAAAAGAAAGAGGTGAGCAAAGATACAGACAGACAAGCTGGCCACTACTGATGTTGGTAAAGCAATTAGTGCCCTCAGGTTTACAAGGTTGCCTTCTTTGAATGAGACAGCCTCAACCCCAAACCAACAAATCCCAAACTCTTGCCATAGACCTCAGTTAAAGGGCAGCGAGATAAATACTTAAATGCAAGGCATTTCAGGACGGAGGGGCAGTAACGCCCAGTGAGGGGGAGGAAGGACAGAGTGCGAACAGAGTACGAGCTGCTGCTGCTGCTGGTAACTACTGGCCTGATCAGCCGCATCTGCCATAGTTCACCTAGCGTTGCCCACTTTAAGCCACTATAAGAGCTGCGAACAAAATCTAGACATTCGAGCCCTATGGTCTTTTTGCACAGGTACGTGAGAAACTCATTAAGACTGAGAAGCTTCTCTTCAGAAACACCTGTGTTTGGAATTAGACATTCTCTCACATTTTTGAAGTTGGACTTTCCTGGTTAAATAATGACATTTATCTTTTTACTTGATGGGGAAATGTATACTCGTCTCTGAGAAAGCCCGTCTGGTGTGATCCAGAAGCTGAGATACAATCCACTGAACGCTGCAGAGTATGACTACTTGCTTGTTCTGCTTTTCTGTTCTTCTTGAAGCATCCATATAAGACCTATGAGAAGCTAGATGGACCTTTGGTCTAACCTGGCACAAACTTTTACGTTATAAAGCCGAGTTCAGATTTAAGTTATCTAATAAAATTTTTTGAATAAAAATGACCAATTTTAAGAGAAAATCTGATGATGTAAAGTAGCACTGGGAAATTTCAGTGTTAGAATTCTTAAAACTTAACATAACTATTGCAAGTGAATTACAAGTAATTAAAAAAAACAAGTTTAAACATTCTAGTTGATTACACCATTTCTTTGACAGTAATTACTTTCTTTGATGGTCCATCATTTTCAGGTGATAGAACTCACTGGTACCTGCTCCAAGTGTTACACAGATCACAGAACTTTATATGCTTAACTGGCTTAACCATTTGGTAATTTCAGATATTGTATAAAATTTCTGAATGGTATGTTTTTCTGGTAATGTTGCCAGCCAAAACACTCCACAACTAGAATTTACAAGAGCTACAATTGCTCAAATCAGTATAATGAACAAATGACTACATTTACAGGAAGCACAGAGGATGACAATAGACTTTAAATCAAAATTCATCATCTAAGGGTGAATCAACTTTCATCCCAGCTATTTAAGCAGAGACTACAAATTAAAGAAAGACAAGGAGAAATGACACTAACAGCAAATCCTCTGTACTGGGAAAAAAAGAGTAATAGTTAAATGTAAATGAGTTGTATGGTGTTTTCTTAATCAGATTATTGATCCCACTGCTAACTGGTATCAGTGAAGTCACTACAGAACTATGATCAGAATATGAACAGTTCAAGACATGCAAAATGGTATCAGTTTAAAAATACCAGGAAAAATTAACTTTTACATCATTGCAGCTGTAATATCACTTTGCACACCTGCATAGCAGAACTTACAAACTCCTAATTTATGATCAAATCTGCTTAGATTTTTTCTCTCTCTGATCTCAAATTACAATTAAAACAGTTAAGTTCCTTGGTCTGGAACACACTTTAAAATCTGTAACATCTCTTAGTCATTACATCTTTTGTAATTTTACAATGTATTCCAATGCAGTACCTACATATGTATATGTCCAAATAGGTATATAATTGCCTGGGCATACAAAAGCACCATCTATTTAAAAATATTTATAATCTATTCTAAACTTTCATTTGATAATACGAAAACACAGTCTTGTTCATTCAGACTAGTTATCTAATCCGGTATGCAAGTAAAAACTTGTGTTCTGAGCTCTGGTTGAATTGGGCTCAGTAAGATTGTGTATTGGAAAAGTCTAAGTTGACTAAAATCACCTTTGTGACATAGTTCATCAAATGTAAACTACAGCAACCTAAAAGGGGCCGCCTCGGTCTCAACAGGTGATTCATGGAATCTAACTGAAATGATGATTTCAGTTCAAATTAGAACAAGAAACAAGATGCTTCAATTGAACCCTGGTAACTACATCAAAGCGTTCCCTACAGCTGCAGCACTGAGTTATCTAGGTGATTTTTCACAAAATCCCCCAGGTTAAGGAAGAAAAAAAAAAAAAAAAAAAAAAAAGGATCTGAACAAGTTGCAGAAAAGCAGGCCAAAGCTATCACCATTTCCATTAAAGGCAACAATATTTTCATCTGTAACTAATATTACAAAGGACTAGAAGCTAAATTAAAATGCATTAAGAGAAGGCATATGATATCTTTATATTATTTAATCCTTAAAAGAAGCTATTTTAGTGACAGATTCATAAACCCCAACCATTAAAAAAATTCTTTTGTATAGCAAACTGCTCCATTATATTGTAACATTCCTTCAAAAAAAAAAAAAAAACCAACCAAGACTATAATTACTAAAATGTCCACTAGATGCCTTATGTCCCTCTTAATTATCTGTATGTCTATTAGCCAAGACTTTCTCCTTTAACCACAAGATTGCATTATTGCAGTCTGTATGAAAACATCTTTCATCAGTAGCTTCATGTTGCAAGCTGAACCGCATGTGGGCCTCTCTAAGTGAATCACAATCAATATTTCCTTGATCAAAATTCTGAAGAACTGAAAAAAACCTAGATTATTTACTCTAAACAGAAAATGTTTTAACTAATGGAAGCATCCATACTCATTCAAACAATATTTTCTTCCTTGTTTTTTCCTCAAGACTGTTTTCTGTAGGCAGACTGCATAAATTAGAATATTAATACTTCCTTATAAAAATATTAAATAATTGCCATAAAACATAAGGAACAAAAGATCCTTTATCTGAATGTTAGTGAAAGCTCAAGGCAATACAGTGTACTTTAGAAAAAATGGTTCACTTTGTAAATAGTTGAAAGTATTAACATTGTTTACTCTAACTCAAAAACATCAATTGTAATATTATTGTCTGCACAAATAAAATATGTACCCATTAAGCCCTCTGACCCAAATTTAGCAGAAAAGTTAACTGATATTCATATACATGAAGGTCAGGGAAACACCTATTCTTATTCTCTTCATGGTAAAAATCATCTATTTCCTGCAGCAACCTTCTAACACCGGAAGAGCTAGAATATGTTCTGGGAAAAAAATCCTGTCTTCTTTCAGAGATTTCAAGCAACTAGATTCACTACTCACTTTTAAGAATTTTCACTATAAAAAAATCTCCCCTTTATTTCCCTTCTGAATTTATCCAGCTTCACCATCTGTTCATTGCATCTTGTCATACTTCTGTATCTGCTAAATAAGAACTCTTCACTGACAGAAAGTCTTCTTCTTGCACAGGTACGATCAGAGTAAATCACTTACTAATTTCTCTTGGATAAAACAGACAGGTTTCTTCAGTTTTACAGGAAGACAAACTTTCCTGACAGCGTATCATTTAATCCTGTAACTTCATCATTGACTTTCTTCCTACTTGAAAATATGTATTTTGATACAAAGACAAAAGAATGGGACAAAACATTCTGGAAATGGTCTCATCACTGGCTTATATTATATTAAGGGCATTTTCTTATTCTTTTTCAAAACTCAAGAGAGCTCTTACCATAGTATGTAAGAGAACTGCATGAAATCCTAATTTGGTTATGTATCATGATCTCAAATTTCTAATTACTACTTTCCTGGATATTAATGCTGAACCTACATAAGATCTGTACTAATGGTCACAAAGGTACAACTTCACACTAAAGAGCATCAAAGTGATCATTCCAAATGAGTCCTGTAATTATGCACTCTGGGGCAGTCATGTGGCTAAACAGTTTACACCATACCAATTTCTGTGTCATCTGCAAACCCAACAGCTGCAATTTGACATTTTCTTCCAGATGACCAATAAAAATATTAAACAGAAGTGGGTCAAGAAAATATTTCTGCAGTATCCCACAGCAACAGCTTCAGCAGACAAGGATTCCCCATTTTCAAGAAGTGCTAGATCATTTTTAATACTTTTAATGTGCTTCGTCATTGTAAGAAGCCTTGTGAAAGGAAGTACTGAATCTAACAAAGAAAAACTTAAACATTTTCTGCTTAAGCAGACAAAAATAAGAAGGTAGAAAATTAAGGTTCTACACAGAGTTTCAATCACGCCTCTTGGGTTTTCATAATACTACCAATTTATCTAGCTGATCAACTATTGTACATTTTTCTGCATTGTAATGTATTTTCATACAGGTTTACCCATCATTTTGCGTGGTTTATCTATTTTCAGAATTTTCATTCTCCTGCCTAGAGAGCAATAGTTACTTCCTGACCAAGGGCACAGCATTTGTGTAGCTAAATTAAAATCTGGCAACCCCCTCCTGCAATTGCTAAATCATATCACATCGCTATTTGTGGAACAAACTCAGTAGCAGGGAAAGACCCAATGCTTGTGCGAGGGAAAAAAAAAAAAAAAAGAGAAGAGAAAGAAAACCAAAACTGACCCAACCCAATCCTTTCTGAAAAAAATAGGTTGATAAGTTACTAATTTCACCATTTGGCACCTTTGCTGTATTAAAGAGACAATTAACTCCTTCCCCTATAAAGCACCCCTTGCAGGACTAATCTGAAATTTTCTTTGATGAAAGACATGAGAATGCCATAACTGCTAATGGCACTATGGCACTGTGTTGCTTTTGATAGTTCAACTAGGAAATTTTCATAGTTAAATTTACAGAAATCTCTTTTTAAAAAGTGAGATAAGCTAGTGACAAGTCTCTCTCACTAAAAACAAGTCATCATTCTTATGATAATGAAGATAATCAGTATAGGAATACATTTACAGTATGTTAATGTTGCTAGACCACAGAAGGTTATGAAAGTTCTCAGTTTCTATGTGCCAATATCAAGAAGAGGAACTGGTCTGTTTATTATTTATGAAAATTTGTACAAAAAATGCTCATGATTAAACCAGTCCTTACACTATCTTAAGTTCTCCTTAAAAATTGAAGTTCCAGCATTTCACAAGCTATTTTAAAAAAGTTTGGACCTAGCTCCTGAGAAGAGATTTCAGTATCAAAATATGTGAAAGTAGCATACAAATGCTGAAGTTCATACCACTGCCAGTAAAAGAGTTTAGTTTATACATTTAATTGACATGTAAGGTATTTAACTTAAATATGTTCCTCAATAATGTGATTGCCTCACTTAATGTGTAGGAAAAGAAGAGGAGATAAGAAGAGACATTCAAAAAGGCAGAGAAACAGTATAGTTATTTTTGGACATCTATGACCAGCCTGATCTGCTAACAACAACAATAGTGGCATCGTTCCACAGCGCATGAAAACTAGCAGGAAAGTGACTAAAGACAAGGCATGTCTGCTATTGTGCTTCAGGTGTTAACTCAGCTGGTGACCACAAATGCACTTGGAAGTCAGCGAGCAGCAGCCACTGAAGGACAAGAGGCAGCTGCAAGGAAGACATGAAACAGAAGATGACTGCACTACAAGATTGTAACCCAAATCTCAAACCTGATGTTAAAAAAAAAAAAAAAAAAAGGCCGTAGCAGGGAAAGTTCTATCATTCAAAGCACACGATGGTCAGCATACAGCATTTTCAGAAGCACATACAAAGAGTCAAATGTACATGCTATAAATGAGAGGCTGTAGCATCAGGAATTACCCTGAAAATACTCCTGCAGAAAAGAACAGAATGAAAAATCAAAATGTAGTATAAACATTATGAACCTGGTTACTCACAGGAAAGCAGATCTGTGGTATCAAAAAAAGCAGGGGGGATGAAAGGGAATTGGAAGGAAACTAAGGACAAGATTGCATCTGATTTAACAATTTACTGCTACCAGAAGAGAAAGGAGCTTTGCCCTCTCCTCTTTTCAGATATCCTTTTCCACCCTTTACCACTTTCTGCTATTTCTCGCGCTCCATGATCTGTTTTAAATCACTAACCTGACAGAAAATTAACCTAGCAAAAAAGATGAGTGAGTTGAGGAAAGGTCACGAAGTCTGACAAGTGCCAGAGTCAGCATGTGGAAGAAAAGAGCAACGGCCAGCTTCCCTCTCATGATACCATGGAGCTCAGCTGCTCATGAAACAGAAACATAAGAAACTCAGATGTGGAGGGAACAAATATGAAGCAACAATGAAAGAGTGAGATGTTTGAGAGAGTGGAGGCAGACTGTTAGTAGGTTAGAGGGAGAGGAAGTGGGGAAAAGAGAGATAGTGCACTTAATTCTTTTCAAAGAACCCTTTAAGTGCTGGAGAAAATAAGCTATTTCACAAAGAAACAGAACTCTTCATTTTGGCTCATAAACACCTGTAAACAGCATGCCTCACACTGGCACTGCCAACTCTAAGCACCGCCAAACAGCAAACACTGCTGGTTCTGTTCTCCCGTCGCCTTGAACCTCATCAGCAGAAGCATTATCCCAATCTTCTCAACTTGGCTTCTGGAAGTCTATACTATAATGAATCCCCCCTTTCCCTGACATATTGAAGGTTGAAGGCTCTAGCACTTTTACAGCTAATTAGTGGGGGCTCCCTTCCCAGGCATGAGAGTAGTGCCAAGAACTACACAGAAGCAACTGAAGTGCCACATGTTAAACATATTATTGCACTGAATTGACCCACATTTCTGTTTGTGAACAAGTAGTTAAAAACACTACATGATTAAAAACCTCTGTTATAAAAACACCTCTGTCATGTAAGCACATTTAGTACTGGACAACCCCAAAACACAATCATTTTTGAGGTAAGAAGGCAAGGGCAGATAACTTTTTAGCTTTAAGAATAAAACAAACCAAATAACTAAATTTAAATTGCTTCAAAAAACATTTTCCTTACTTGGTAGGTCTAACTATTACCCCAAATAAAAAAATCTTAAAAAGCAGCTTAAGACCCTCCAAATTGTAGTGCCAAAAATAAGATGTAAAAAAGATTAATTTGGTGCATAGAAGCAACTCTTTAATTTCTTCAACTCAGTAAACCATTTGCTGTATACGGAGCTTCTTCACACCAGTTCTTGCTATAAAACATACTACCACATTGCAAATCTCCTACTCATAGAAGAAAAACCCTCAACATGTGCACACAAACACCACACAAAGTGTCCCACTATGCTTAGCTTGCCAGACTTTTTTGTTAGACCGCTTGAAAGTAAGCCATGTCAGTGGCAAGAGAATGCTGCTTCAGCAGTTCAGAATGAATTTCAAGCCTGTTCTCTATTTTATCTTTTGTAAGTGTAATGTATTCAAGCAATAGTGAACTGACAATTTAAATAACTACATTTTAAAACAAACGAAGCATTGATGTTAATGTGTGAAAATGGTCCCAACCCCTGGGAGTCCTGGTTCCCACCATTGTTTACTCTGACAACAGGATATAATTGCTTACTTACTTGGCAGCAAACTTTACCATCTGCTTGCTTGCATGCTGTCCCACAGCCACAAGAGCCTGGACATTAAACTGCTGCTGACGCAGGACTAAGAAACACTGCTTCCCTGAATACAAAGAAAAACAACACAGGTGTATTAAGGACAAGTTACTCGAGGTCCTTGGGAATGGGAAAAATGCTTTACTACTTTAATATTAAGCTGAGCTTTTACGTGTGTGTGTGTCTCTGAATAGCTACATCTAACTAGATTCAGGTCTACATGTACACACACACACACACATCAAACCTTGAGATAAATAAAATGATTTTGGCTTACATCTATAAGTGGGTGAATGTACATTTTCTATAAATAACAACATGCCTCCTAAGTTAAGTAATATCTAGACAGGATGATAACTAGAATTCATGCAATAGTTCTTCAGTGCCAGAAGCGCACATGTAATTCACATTTTTCCTTGCTGCTTTGCTCACTTTCATACTGCAAAGAAGATGAACAGCCTTCTCGGCTCTACATTACTTTAAAAGAAGGGTTTTTTCCTCTTCTAAAATGTACACCATCACTTCTACAATTAAAGCTGTAGGGTTGTTTTGACAAAGCTACTCTGAGTGAATTAGGCTTGATTTTGCACCACAGGGACTAAACCAACAATGTTCATTCTATAATACAACATACATTCTGAACGAAGGGGAACAAAAGAAGTATTGATTCTGGTGAATGACAAGAACCTAAAAGACTCAAGTAAAAATTCCTGCAAAAGCAATTTATTAATCAACAGCTTAGGGAAAAAGAAGTTAATGCAGTTT
This sequence comes from Apteryx mantelli, assembly GCF_036417845.1. NCBI lineage: Eukaryota > Metazoa > Chordata > Aves > Apterygiformes > Apterygidae > Apteryx > Apteryx mantelli. The sequence continues at coordinate 43,589,510 of NC_089983.1, forward strand.
GCTGAATTTTAAAATACATCTTTCCAAGTCAACAAAGCTCATTTTAATCTGTTTAAAGTATCTGTGTAATGACAGTTACAATCATTTTATATTTCTCCTCACATCTCTAACAGACATTTATTCCTTAGCTTAAATTTTAAAAAAAGTCTCTTCCTCAAAGAGGAAACATAAACAAACACTCTGCTGTTGTACCAGTATCTGCCAAAATGCATCCATACCCTTTTAATTCCAAGTTTTGACTCATGTCATTATAATAATATTTCAATTAAAACAGTGAGAACAGGTAGCGGTGAGAAGCTTTGTTACAAAGTAGCTATTTCCCAGTTATTGCTGTCTTATGCTATATATATATATATATATATATATATATGTTGGTTTTCATGTTCTATAACTTGCACAGCGACACCAAAATGCCAGTTGCACTCTTCATCTGCAATCATGCAGATTACAATTCCTGACACAGTTGCAGATAATTTAAACAGTATCAGAAGATAAATGCAGATCGTTTGACATACAATCTGTTGGAAATCGAGGCAAACATAAAACTAGTCCACAATACTTAAAAAAAAAAAAAAAAATTATAATGGTTGGAAATGACTGACTTCTTGTCCTATGACCTTGGTTTCAGAAATGCTACACAATTTTCAGAAAACAGACCACAACTATTTCCATATTCCAGGGATTCCAAAATTGAAGTAAAGAAACTAATATGGCATGATTTTTCATATTTCTTACAGGCAAACACTAAACTACAAATTTAAATTAGAAGAGAGCAGGCTTTAGAAATTAAATAGATCCTGTAACAATAAATATGCTTGTATTTCAAGTTTACATAGCAAGTCCACAAACTAAGAATACATAAAAAATAAAGTACAATTTTTCAATGGGACACAATATGGTAAGTTTCTTTGGGTAAGTGAGGCTTTTCTCACACCTTTCAAATCTCCATGTTTCTTTCTTACAAGATAAGTGTTTGACACAGCATTTCCTCCCCATGATTTCAGTTACAAAGAATTTAACAAAGTATGATGGAAGTTCAACAGTGTTGTATTAGGGATTCAAATGAAAAATAACAACTGAAGACATCCAGAATGTCACTGAATTAGTAAATATTTAAGGAGAGAAGAGTGAAAGAAATGGAAGGACTTGCTATCATACAAATCAGAAGCAAAAGTTTGGCAGTTTTACTTAAACCAAAACATTAGAAGTCTGATCAATATCTGCATTACAAAAGGACTCAAAATATTTTTGTCATGAGTAACACTACTTGTTTTTCTGAGTAAAGAGAATGTTTTGTAGAATATAATAAACATTTCTAATCACACAGAAGATAAGTGATCAAACAAACCTTACTGATAGGGAATAGTTAAAACAGTTACAGTTACACAAAGTTACAAAGTTCCACACAGTTCCACTGTTAAAGACTGCAGGAGGAAACAGAACTTTTCCCAAGAAAGCCTAATGCATGTGAAATAAACTATCAAAAAACAACCCATAATCAAATCTAGTTCATGATTAGATGCCTTTCCAGACAAAGCAATGGAAAAAAGGAAGCATCAGGGTGAGAAAAAAATAAAAGATTACTGTTCTCCACATGTTTTAAGATCTTTTCATATGCATTTTTTTAAGTTAAAAGCGTAAGATGAACTTTAATTACCTACATTCAACAAAAGCAAACATATCTATATGTTTCTATAAAACAGACAAACATTGTATCCTATAAAAAGTCCTAAAAAGATGAAAAGCTTCAAAAGAAATATGATTAAAAAAGTCTGATTCCATCTAACACAAGGAACTTTTAGTCATTGAGTAAATAAGAGAATACACCACACATGGGATTCTTTCAAAATTAAGCAAAGAAAACCAAATAGGAATGCATATCTGTTCTTGGATGGAAGTACTGAATGACACAAGACCTTATGAGAGCAAAAGAAGTAGAAAAAGAATTCACATAGACAGAGAGAAATTTTTGGTCATATAAATACATTGCTAGTTAAATATATCTGCCAGCAAATAAATGATTTTATATGGCTTATTATAAATTTTTTTCTAACATTTAAATTGCTGGACTTTTTTTTCCCAGACATACTATCTTGATGTTTTACAAAAAATTTGCATCCATGAAATGAAAACAAATTCAGGTCTAATATACTGCCTAAGTTCTAACCACCTGGCAGAACCAGACTGATCTCCCAGCTGCTGTTCAATGATAAACTTGATCAGTAGCTTATGCTGGCTTTCAAATGAGGCCAGAAATAGCATTTATTTCATCTATGATAAAAAACACAGGGCCCCAAGCACTTTAGTTTTAAGTACAACTCCCAGAAATTCCCAACACCCCATTCTTTACACACCCTTCAGTTAGTCTCCATCAGGCTTCATGAGTGGCTTACTATATGAGACAGCTGGATTCTGCAGTTGTTCCATTTTTCTGGTTTATTGGTCAGAATCAGACAGGGTTAAGTAAAGGATATGTTGGTTATTTAGGAGGCAAATTCGAGTTTCTGAGAAAAAATAAAGCTACTTTTCTGCAAGATTTTCCTGTTTCCTGCAAGACTTTCCTTTCCATAGTGATAGGAACAGCACCATGATGTGTGGGAAAGACTAATATTACTTCTTACTCTCAAACATTTGCTTTTATTAGATTCTTTTCCCCAATGCTTAAGTAAATAAGCATACAAAACTTACAGCAGTCCCTGAATGTCATATTTTGCTTCATCAGACCAAGAGGGAACAAGAGGCGCAATCAATAAATTGAGAACACTTCATGAGAAGCCTATAATCAATCCCTGTTCTTTCATTCTTCAGGTTGTATTAAGAGTCTTGAAAATAAGCATTGCTATTTCATTAAAAACAATGGTCTCTCCTGAGGTCAAAGGTGAAGGGTGAGAGACAGCAGTTTATGGTTGAGTGTTTAATATTGCCATGTTATTTATGCTATTCTGACTGAAGTACATGCATATATCATGCAGGATGTCTTTCATAAATGCAATAAAGAGGCAATAAACAACAACCATTGAACTTTGCATTTTGTTTTAAAGGTCTGCAGTAAGACACCTCTCTTCCACTTCAATGTTTAATCTACTAAATTCTATCAATACTCTGAACTTTTTTTACAACTGCAAAAGAAGAAAATGTCATAAGGATTCTTATTTGTATACTAATAGCAGCAGTTAAATTAAATACAGTGTCACCTGTCTGAGCAGCTCAAAGTTGTTAACAATAATGACTGAGGCTTTCACAGCTTTTGAGGCTGGACAATTCCTGTACACAGGAAAAAAGAATGACGACCATGTAAGAACCACACTACAGAACTAGTTAGGAAATCACACAGATCTCCCTAAATTTAAAAATTCTAACACAAATTAAAATGTGTATTATATGTATAATTTACATTCAGCAGTACAGACATTCATTAAAGAGGGACTTTTATATGAAAATAAAGCCTCAAGAAGAGAAATAAATCTGGTATCTATAAGAATATTCTGTACTGGACTTTCAGCCCCAATTTGCATTATTCCCACTTCCAAGACTACTGTTAAGTTTCATTTGTGAAGATCATTTCTTTACGCTCTTTTCTTTCAAGTCTTGGGAAGACAATGTATTTATGTCTCACTGCACAACAGCCAAACATAACTGGAAATCAGTACAACAGTTGTCAGCATCTGACGTCAACTGAAAAGGCCAAAGCCTATTTAAGTTTGTGTATGGCAAACTGATCTCCAGAGAGAACTTCTGATTCCAATGAAGAAATATGGCTGTCAGAGAGACAAGTATGACAGCCCACAGTATTCAGAATCTATAAAAGGCTTTTTGCTTTAAGAAGATGTTTCTTATTTTAAGTTCAAATGAAATAGTCAAATATTGGCAATCGAAAGTAAAATGGTCTGAAATTTTAACATGGATTGTTGTTTCCTATAGGAAAAAAGATATAATGAAATTATTTATATGCAGGAGAATAAATAGGGCCTGTCCAACAGTCAGTAAATTTATAATAAATATATGTTTTCCTTAGAAGCTCACTTAAATTTAGAATTATATTTTATCTCATGTCTGTAACATCCAAAGCAGAATGACTAGAATTTTTTTAATTACTATTATTTACAAGTGTCCACACACTATTTAGTAACGTGATAAAAACAAAAGTCACTTATACTGGAATGTAATAGTAATATCTGATCTCCTGCTCAGCTGAAAACAAAATTTCCTTTTCCCGTTTGGAAAAAAGGGATGGAAGAAAGCAAAAAAAAACAGTTCAAGCGAGCGCTTTGAGTAACCAGATGACAGTTTTCTTGTAAGCAAGATGGAATTAGTGGAAAGTAATTGCTTTGCTTCTTTTTACTGAAAATTTATTATGAAGCCAAAATAAACATTCATTTATATTAATAAAATGAGAATATAAAAATCAAAACCCTGGAGGCATCTCACCTTTAGCTCTGCTTGTATGAATTCTGCCACGAACCCAAACCACTTCATCAGCTTTCTCCTCTGTCAAGTCTTTTATTTGAATCAAAACTCGATCTGCATCACAAAAATAAAACATATTTAAGAATGCTTCTGTTTTTTTGAAGACATTTTTCACTTTAAACTCAGTTACTACATTTTTTATTATTGCTAAAATTTATAATAAATCCAAGACATTATTTTATCTACTTTACAGTGGACGTTAACACTGGAAACACAAAAGATCACATTTCCTCTCTCAGTGAATTGTACTATATCAAGTAATTTTAAATTGGTCCTGGCTTACTGTTTGACTTATACAGCAGGGTCAAACTGCAGTAAAACAGAAGCAAGACTTATTGTAGTTCACGGATGGCAGAGCCCAACATGACTACATTAGTTTTGATAGGATTTCACAGTGCTGCACTGCACCACGTGTGCCTGTTGGTCTGGATTTTTGCTAGCTCAGGGATGTAAGTACTGCTCCACTGCGTGGTGTGGAAGTTGGCATGCTGCAAATAGCAAAACAAAGGCGAAGAGGAGATGCAACTGTTTTCTGTATTTACATCAGTAGGGTAAACATCAGAGTAGAATAATTATTATTTAAAATAAAGAAGAGAAAGAAACCATGAACAAATACGCATTAGAAATTAAAAGAAGATTCATTTTGACCAAAGCAGTGACATTTTGGAGCAACATCTCAGAAGGAATATTAGTGTGTAAAACCAGTGAAACTTAAAGAGAGAATCTGTTTAATAACCTGATCAAGCACTACTGTAGTTGCCTGCAATGGCAGGAGATAGGATTCATTAGAAAGAACAGTTCAAATTCCATGTACCCAAGAAAGCTGGTATCTTTTAGATATCAAAGGGAATTGCATGGTCAGGAAAGGGCAGGAATTTGGATAGTAAAAGAACTAATGGTAACTACCAAGGAAAAAAAAATTTTTTTTTTTTTTTTAAATCAGGAGTTTTTAGAAACTCCACAATTCTAACAGCTACACTTATTCATTCAGACTTCATGTGTGCTTAAAACCACTGCTCATTATAAGAAAAATTGTCTTCAAGGGAGATATGTAATACAAGCAAATTCACTGTCTGTGTCCTTCATAAAAGACTTAGCCCTTGTTTCAACACAACATTTCATTTACTAAGAAACACCACCGCTTCCACACTCTGGACTTCTCTTCCCTCAGAACTTTTCCAAACTTTGCTGACACTCCAGCTTACCATCTGCCATTCTGGACTTCTTCCCTCTGTCTCTGAATACCACTCACAGCTTGCCCTGTAATCCTATTATTCTGCACTGGGATTGGATTCAATTTCTGGAAAAAAATTTTTTTAATTCACTTTAGTTTATGCTCAGAGCAATGTATCTATTTTTTTAAACACAGAACTATAATCGTATCTTGCATGAAATTCTGCTACCAAGAACCCTATAGCTGACCTACAGTTTATGTGCTTTCTCCACAGAGAATTAGCATTTTCCTCACAGGCATACATCAAAACCAGAACAGAATGAAAGCGTACAGAAAAACGTGATGGGAAACTGACTCAAATATATTCATAATTAAGAGTATGAGTGAGTGTGTGCGTGCGTGTGCACGCATGTGTATGAGAGTGTGTGAATGCATGTGCATGCATTAGGGGAGGGAAGGGGAGTAAAGATGTTATCACTTCACAGCAACTTCAGATGTTCAAACATCATCAGTACTAAACAAATATACAACCAGCACAAAATGTAAGCTTTAGTACTTCTAGAAGTTTGATATTACCTCAATCAACTTAAAACTGCATTATTACAAACCTAAAACATTTTCCAGGCACAAGCATAAAGGCAGAATGAGGTGTTACCCTTTTTTATGGATCCCTCATGTTTCAGGCACCATCTGCATTAGATAAACACTTTTAAAAAATCTTTTGGATAATGGTCCACGTTTCATCAAAACTAAACAAAAAATTTTCATTGCAAAAATTTTTATAGGGTATGAGTTATTAAAATCTATTTCACCTTTCATAAAAAGTGTAACAAAATAGTCTCTGAAAAGAGGCACAATAAAGAGATTTTTTTCCACAAGGAGACACAAACTTTTGTATCACTTTGTTTCCCCTCTTTTAACCTGCCCAAATCCAGTTTTCCTTCCTCTCATTTCTCAAATGCCAATGGTTCATGGTATTATCTACACTTGCTAGTGTAAACAATCCTTTGTCACTCATTCTCTCTTGTCCATGCAACATGTTGCAGCTAGAATCTTCCCTTTGTACTCTCACATGCCATTTCACCTAGAAATCCTTTCAGTTCATTTCTGCCTTTCCCATGATAAAAATGAAGCTTCCTGTTCTCACCTTAAAGGTTCTCCTGCCTAATTTTCAGACTACCCACTTACTATTTCACAAATGCAAGCTGTACTTACATCTTCTGTTTTCTTGCCTCTTCTTTCCACATAAATACCTACAAATATGTGGATATTGCAAAAATAAAAGACGCTTTAAATCATACTACAGCTGCAGAGAAGACAAGGTAATGTGGATTTTAAATAAAGATTAGCAGCTTGAGTTCAAACCAAGCACTCCATAAGTCTGAATTTACACTTCCAGCCCCAATTCAATATCCATGTTATTTCATCTTCACTGCCATTTTGAATCACATTCAAGGGTAAACTGACCCTATATTTTTTCTTTTGTTTCCTTTATGTACAACACAACGTCTTCTTTCAGCATATTAAATATCCTTACCTTTCTTTCAGAACCCTAGCCCTTTCAAAACATGAGAGGATAAAAACCCCCAAACCCATGCAGGTTGTACAAATCAAAATCACATTTTATCTCCGCAACAAATCCCTGTCTGTCATATTAGCTTGTTTGCTAAGTTCATCTAACCTAGATCACAGGGTTTCAAAAGGTATGAGCAATATTTCCGCTGTTCCTGTGAAGTGCCAGCATCATTACCATGTTGGATAAATTTTAAAAAGAGAAGAAGTGGAAGATAAGTTGAATAAAAAAATCTGAAAGCCAAAAGCAGTGTAAGATGAAAGTAGCTTCCAGGGAGGGGAGATGAAAGTAATGGGGCTGAAGGGAGGAAAAGGGAAAGGCAAATGGAGTTTTACTAGCAGTCGTAGCCTAAAGCAGGCAGAAAGGACTGTAGAGACATGATGTAAGGGGAAGTGAGTGCACCAGATGGGCAGGGCAGCCAACATTAGCAGAAAAAAGACTTCAGTGGGCCAAGAATGAAGGCACAGGTGCGTGTGAGATCAATATAGCAGGGTGGAGTACCTATGAAAAATTTGGGAACAAGTGAAAAAAGTTTTATTTGGCCTGGAGAGGAACAAGAATCTTTGAGTACAGAGGAATGACAACAACCCTATCCCTTGGAAAGGGAGAACAATTTGCCTTGATCAGTCTAAGCTTTTTAGCGTCCCATGTCTGGCCAGTGTCCTCAGTACAGTGCAGCTACTACAGTAAGCCTAAGAGCGACAGCGCTGAGGACATCAATCATGCTCCTGCCCATGACTGTGCTGTCTGTACCGCCTGTTAGCTCCAGTTACCAGATTGTATGTGGATCCGCGCATATCACACCATAATTCATTACTCGGACTTAGAAATGGCACATAGCCACACGAACTTCAGAAAGAAACAAAATTAACACAATAGAAACAGATGGGAACACCCACATTTGTGCCTCCCTCCCCTCCCAGTAGTTTCTCTAAGACAGTCAATCAAAGTAGAATACTTTGGGGAACAGCACATATATCCTGCTGATATTAAGTGATGAGTTCAAGAGCTCTCCCTGGCAGTAAGTACTGAATCCTTAAATAAGAGGGTATCTACCTTGAGGAAGGGAATAGGCTGGTCCTGATTTTTTTTATTATTACAGACTTTTTTTTTTTTTATTGTTACTTAATTTTGGTGTTCTGGGTAACCATCTCCTAAAAAACTAAACAGCAGGAATAGAAGTAGGTCCTATATTAAGTCCAATGGAAAAACTCCTCAACCTTGTATATTAGCCGAGACTTTTTTTACGGGGACGGATGGTGAAGGGGGCAACAGAACACTCGGCCTTTTTCATATCACTTCCCATAGGTTTTACCATTTGCTTTCTGAATGTATGTTCTCCCCCTCCCACTATTTTGAGTGTTTCTTTTGAATATGAGGCAGTCAGCAGGGCAGACTTCTTCCAAGAGAGTAGAAATGGATGCACCATCTGAACCTGCCACAGTTTGGGGCTTTCACAGAATGAAACCGGCACAGGGGTATAGCTTGCAGATAGCGAGGCAAGTGCCATCATAGAAGCATGCAGGGAGAGGCGATCAAACAGGGCAATCCTTCAGACTAGTCAGTGATGCAATTTAACCAGTCAGATGCTAACTTCTCAAAGTTAGCTTCTTCTTGTTATTGTACTTTCTAGGTTGGGACTCCACAGCTACCTAAGCCAACATAACTTATGGACAGCTGTGTTCCTGCCTCCTCCAGCACTCATCAGGCCCCTAGCCAACATTTTTTTCCACATTGCTAAGCTGGCTAAACAAGTCGTTATTATTATTAGCATTTAAGTATGCTGAAATGGATCAGAAGACCCAGCATGAGGCAGAGGGAGACCACAGCAGCCGGACTGGCTTACGTTTAATAGAACTTCAACTTCAGTTCCCTTTCTTCATAGCTAATACATATTTTATTCAATAATGATTGCTGATACAACATCTAGTGACTTGCTCATCCTGCTACATTCTTGACATGATGATCCCCTTGAATTGCTTTCAATTTATGATTGCTTTTCTGGCTCCTCCTCTTCCTATATTCTCCATTTCCCTCCCTTAGGGAGGTCAACCAAAACAATCATTCCAGGGAAAAAAAAGCTCACATAAATAATATGACTTTTTTTTTAAACATTCCATTATGAGGAAGATACAAGAAGCCAACCTATTACCTTCTCTCATTTTGCAGTTTTACTGCTTCATGCTTTGAAGAACATGAAGAGAAGATTAGTATTTCTTAGGATGTTGGCCTGGGACATAGTTCTCTAGCTGACCAGTCTTTCCAAATCCCAATCCCCCACCCCTATAAAATGAGTATTTCCTGAATTTGGAGTGATGTGAATAACGATAAAACCCACTGATAAACATTTATATAACATATATTTATACATACATATATATATAGAATGGATTTGATGCTCATATGTAACAAAGGCCATAAAAACAGAGAGATATCTTACTCAGAGAGAGTATTGTTGCAGCAAGCCATAGAACTTACTCCAAACAAAGAAAAAAACCTGATACCCCAGGACTCAGTACTTTTAGGGTTAATCAGTCTTATTGGAATGGTATGGTACCTTATAAAAAAATAATTTAATCCAAAAAAAGTCAAGTCTGCTGTGGTGGACGCAGACAAAAATTGCCAGCAATTTCAAAAGGAAAGAGCTAAGCTTACTTCAAGCTTACTTTAAGCTGACAAATTTTTCTTCATTTTCATTGTGGTGTATGAAGATTCAGTGCTAGGATACAGTCCAGCATTTCGAAGTATGGCTTTTACAGGCCAATGTTAATACCCAGTAAACTACTTACTATGTGCATCTACTACTTTAGGCTTCAGTTTTTCCCCCACCCTAAAATATATCTTAAAATCACGCAGGCTGGAAGAGAGCTACAGAGGTCTCTAGTTCAGCCCCATGCTTGAAGCAGGTTGCTCAGGGCCTTGTCCAGGCAACGACAAAGATGGAGATCCAATAACCTCTCTGGGCCCAGCTCCAATATCTGACCACCCAATATCATCCCTCAGCCTTCTCTTCTCCAGGCTGAACAAGCCCAGCGTATTCAGCCTCTCTTCAGAGATCCTGTGCTCCAGTCTC